>NC_046229.1:25214420-25519420 GCF_009819885.2 Catharus ustulatus
ATAGCTTTTTGTTTCTGGTAGTTCCCACTCAGCTTTGGTGAGCAGGCCAAGACACATGCACTTGTTAATCTTGCTCACTGAAGGTGTGCTGATGTATCTTGAAGTTGTGACAAAGACTGAATGTGAGATCCCAGTCATTTCCAAGGTCTTTTTCTACTTAAGACAGTTTTTAGAACTTCCTGTAAAGTGTTTGAATTCTAAACTAGTGCTTCTGAAACAGTATTGTGCAGAAACTGCCCCTCAATTTATCTAAAGGCATGTTCCCTCCTGAAAATCCAGATGATAATCCAGAGAGAAAAAGATTAGCATGAGCTCTTGAACTTTCAGTTTTATCAGTATAAAATGTCCCTGGGTAACTTTTACACTGTATCACAGTCACATGGTCTCAATACATACCAGAAAAAACTTCATTTGTAGATTTTAACTGTAACCATGGAAACCACTGAGCATTAGTAACACAAAACACAAATATTTTTTGAAGTCCAAAGAAAAGTCCCTCTCAATGAAGTTGCTGGTAAACTGCCATTATTTAAAATACTACACCCATTTATTTCCAGCCCCATTCTAGAAGTAATTAATGAATTTATTCTTGCAAATAAGCATTCCACAGCAATGGGGGAAATTAAAAATCTCTCCGTATTTATAGTCTACTTACTATAAAAGAAATTAAATTATATACTAAGTAACCCTGTAAGCTCTTTTAGCAAACTTCTCACTGTTATTTTAAATTGTGTGCAACAGGAAAAAAAAAAGAGATTCCTCATCTGCTTTTCTTGTTTTCCCTTCAAGAAAAGCTAATAAAGAATCACAAAATCATGAGGGTTGGAAAAGAGCTCTTAAGCTCAAGTCCAACCATCAAGCCAACACTGACAGGTCCACCACTGAGCCATGTCCCTAAGCACCAGATCCACACGGTTTTGGAACACTTCCATGGATGATAATTCCACCACTTCCCTGGGCAGCCTGTTCCAATGCTTGGCTGCAAACAGGATCTGAGGTTCAGTCTCAGCAGTGCCAAGTAAAGAGCAACAATCTATTCCCTAGTCCTGCTGCCACTCCTTCTGATCCAAGCCAGGATGCCCTTGGCCTTCTTGCCCCCCTGGGCACAGCTGGCCAAGTTCACCCACTCCTGACCAGCACCCCCAGGTCCTTTCCCACTGGGCAGCTTTCCAGCCACTCTGCCCCAGCCTGAAGCATTACACAGGATTGCTGTGACCCAAAGGCAGGACCCAGCACTTGGCCTCATTGAACCCCATAAAACTGGCCTCAGTCCATGGATCCAGCCTGTCCAGATCCTCTGCTGGAGCCTTCCTGCACTCCAGCAGATCAACTCTTTGGCTCACCCTGGCGTCATCTGCAAACTGAGGGTGCCCTCGATCCCCTTGTCCAGATCAGCCACAAAGACACTGAACAGGACTGGCCCCAACAGGAGCACCACTGGTGCCCAGCCAGCAGCAGGATGTGACTCAGTCACCACTCTCTGTGCCCAGCCATCCAGCCAGTGTTTTACCCAGCACACAGTGCACCTGGCCAAGCACAGGACTCTCCAGGAGAATGCTGAGAGGAAGTGTCCTAGGCTTTGCTGAAGTCCAGGTTGATCACATCCACAGCCTTTACCTCATCCACGAGGGAGGTCACCATTCACAGTAGATCAGGTTGTACAGGTAGAACCTGCCTTTCATAAAGCCATGCTGCCTGGGCCTGATCCCTGGCTGTCCTGCACGTGCTGTGCGATTAA
Organism: Catharus ustulatus; assembly: GCF_009819885.2. NCBI lineage: Eukaryota > Metazoa > Chordata > Aves > Passeriformes > Turdidae > Catharus > Catharus ustulatus. The sequence goes on from NC_046229.1 coordinate 25,216,159, forward strand.
GATGATGTTTCATAACCTTCCCTGGCACTGAGGTCAGGCTGACAGGCCTGTGGTTTTCTGGATCCTCCTTCCAGCCCTTCTGCTCCATGGGTAACACACTGACCAACCTCCAGCCATCTTGGTTAGCCAGGATTCATGACAAATGGTGGAGAGAGGCTTGGGGGGATTCCTTCTGATCCCATGGACCTTTGAACATTTAAGTGGAGCAATAGTCACCGTTTCCTCCTGAATTACAGGGACTTCATTTTGTTCCTTGTCTCTGTCTTCCCAAGGACAACTGGTCTGACTATTAAAGACTGAGGCAAAGAAGGCATCAAGTACCACAGGCTTTTTCTCATCCTTTATGGCAATGCTTCCCCTCACATGCAATAAAGGATGAAGATTCTCTCCTTGGTCCTCCTTTTGTTGCTGATGTATTTGTAAAAACCCTTTTTGTTATCTATTATGGCAGTGGCCAAATTAATTTCTAGCTGGGGTTTCACTTTTCTAACTTTCCTGCATAACCTAACAACATCCTTGTAGTCCTCAAGAGCATCCTTCCCCTTCTTCCAAAGGTCTTTTCTGCCCGAGTTCCAGTGACAGCTCCCTGTTTAACCAGGTCAGTCTTCTTCCCCACTGGCTTATCTTTCAGCACATGGAAACAGCCTGTTCCTGCATCTTCAGGATCCTTGAAGAATGTGCAGCCTTCCTGAACACCTTTTCATTCAGGATTTTTTGCAAGGGACTTTCTGAATCCTAAAAGGCCAAAGTCTGGTCTCTGGGGCTCCTCAGCTTCCTCTACACCCTCCTCAATGACTCCAAGGTGGTGCTCAGCACTCTGGAGGTGATCCACCTGCTTTCTGGCACTGCTGGTCTCTGCTGCTGTTGGCATCCTGGGGGACAAGAAGTTGGCCATCCTGCAGTACAACCCCTGCTCCTGATGAAGGCAGCATGTCCTCAGCAGGTGCTGCTGCAGCAGGGGTACCTGCAGCAATGGAACTCCAAAGTCCACAAGGAGCTGGATAACTTTGTGGCCCTCTTCACTTACCCTGCTGAGGAGCTGGATGTGGCCAAGCTGGTGTCTGGGCTGAGTCCAGCACCGGTGGAGAGCAAGAGCAGGGTCCAGCATGGTGACATTAAGTGTTTGCTGTGGTAGCGCCTTCCTTGGGCCCAGGCAAAACCACCCTTCTCCTCAAGGCAGCGGGTGCTGTGGAGCTTGAGGTCAACAGGGATGGGGTAATTCATGTGGTGCAGGCCAGGATAGCCAGGAAGACTTTGGTGAAGCCCAGGGACCAAGGGTTTGTAAAGTACACTGTGGTCCTGCCATCATCCCATTGTAACAGAGGGTCCTGTTTGCCCCCTGGAAAAGATCCAGGCTGTCCTGCAGAATTCAAAGCACAGTTACTGTGGTTATCACACAAGGGATGATGCTCTTTGGAGCTCCAGCTCACACAGAGCCCAGGGTGGTCAGGAAGTTAAGTCCAGCTAGAGTTTTGAGTGTGTGTATAGGAAGAAACCAACTGCCTTGGGAAAATGAGCATGCTGGATACAAGGAAGGTGGTTGAGGAATGGAGATGCCTTCTGAAGGGGCATGGAGCAGGGCTGCCAGCTGTGCTGCAGGACTCTGAAGGGTGAATGACTGCTCTGCCAGCCATTACCAGGAGTGTCCAAATGCGCTGTGTGTTACTGCATGGCGCCAAGTGCCAGGGTGACAGCGGTGACATGTGGCTGCCACCTCCAGTGGCGGGGGATCATTGGCTACTGACAGTTAGTTTGACACCAGAGATGCAAGCGCTGAGTTTCTCTGAATCTGTTAGATTTGCATGAAAAAGTTCTGTTCAACCTTACAAATATCTTAGTGAGAAGCTCTAGTCAGAAATGCTTGAAGTGCCACCACCTCCGGTAACATTCTGATATGTATACAGTATGCCAAAAGCTAATAAAGTGTATTTGGCTGGGAGTTCCCAGGGTGAAATCTGATGCCAGCAATGGACCCACTGGGAAGAGCAGATGCCTAAACTTAACTTAAATCAAATCCAAAGTGAAGTTTCGAATGACATCCAAGGCTCCCGTATCGAAGCCGCAGATATCCAACATTCCTCTGTCATCCGGGTCCGCGATCGTAAAACCATGGGAGGTCATTCCACAAACAACCAGCTTAGCAGGAATACCCATTTTCTAGAGGAAGGAGAGAAAAAATATCAAAACACATCTAGAGTAAAACATGTGCACATATGCAGTAACTTAAATATGCCAGAGTTCCAAATCTTGCTTGCATAAGCCACTGTCTGAAGAGCTGTACTGACAGAAACAAGGAATGCCAGAATCAGAACTGCAGGGTGCCTGTCAACACTGGAATGGCAGCTAACCTCACCTACGGAAAACAACTTAAACAAGGAATGCCAGAATCAGAACTGCAGGGTGCCTGTCAACGCTGGAATGGTAGCTAACCTCACCTAAGGAAACCAAATTCAAGAATTTTGGTATTCATTTCACCTGGGTGGAAACTATGTAATGATTAAATTCCATACACCTATGCCTGACATACATATTTTCGGTAGTTTAAAAAATAGTTTCTTCAAAGCATAAGGGATTTTTTGCTGAATAAATAAGGGTTTCCAATAGCAAGGTCCTTGGAGAAGGTATTTTTCTTTGTTCTACCTGTAAAATCATGAAGCTGTACAGCTTAGAGCTGTCCCTTTAAAACACAATGGGCTCTCTTCATAAGAAACTGTCACCTCGTCCTCTTGACACGTGTCTTCATTACTTCATTGAAACTTTTTGATATCTACTGCAGACATCAAAATTGAATTTAGCTCTGAGAGTCAAACATCATTCTGTAAGAACTATAAAAACTTATTCCATCAATTATATATGGGATGTAGAAATTCATACAGTCCCTGAGTAACAAAGTTTCACGGGTCATTGCAGCACACCAAGCAGGGGAGGCTAATTAAAAATCCTTTTAGCAATTCTGTGGTTTTAAATATGCACAATTAGTGCAATATATGCACTAATTCTGCCTAACTGCAGTATTGATAAGTTTTTAACTTGAACAAAGACATAACCAGAGCTGGTACTTTGTACAGTATTTATTAATCATAAATAAACAGTCAGAAGCATATTTACCTCTCTGTACTCTGCAAGGGCCATTGCAGGAGGAGTATTCCCAGCAAAGGTCTCATTATCAGTAAACACAATGAAGACATCAGCAGCTGTCTGAGTTTTCTGAGCCCATATCATTGGAAGGGAACAATCAGTGGTACCCACTGGAATCTTACAAAGAAAAAAATAAATATAAATGGAACATATTAATACAGAAATCAACCAACCATGGAAAAATTACTTTTGATGTAAGGTTCCTGTTTTACCATATGTTACTACACAAAGAGGCTTTTTTGTTAAACTTGGTAATTTTATCTATGTTTGTCCAGGGTTTTCTTTTGTTGCAATTTTTTTTAACATTCTTCCCAAGCTAACTCATTGTGACCTAGTACTGCCATTCTAAATTGCAATGTTTAATATCCAGCAAATGAAATAATGACATTTGCTGGGTTTTCTCTAAGTAAAATGCACCAAAAAAAAATCTAGTCTTGTACTAGAAAGCTACAGATTAAACAAGGTAGTAGAATTTATTACAAAGAAAATACAATTTAACTGCTGAGATTTTTTTTACATACTTCATACATTTTCACTAAAACTTGAGGTAAGGTCATGTCAGCTGTCACTGGACAAGGGACCATTTCATGTGAAAAGGCAACAATTTGGGAATCCTTCTCAGTCCGTGCTACAACCTGAGAAAGAGGGAGACAAAAATAATCCAGTTACATTCCTCTGAATTTTTAATGTCTGAACTGAGCCATTCCCACCAACACACTGCATGACAAAAGCTTTTGCATTTGAGTCATCATGGTTCCTCATAAACAGCAATGGTTCACTCTACACTTTAACTATTCTGCAATATTACTGCAAATAAACACTGCAAAAAGAGGTGAACAACTGCTCTAACTATTGTAACTAAAGATACTTCCTTTTTTCTTCCCTCCCCTCTGACATAAAACCTTGACCATTTTTAAGGGCCAACAAAAGTTCAAGTTCTCTGCAATAAAAGCATACAACACAAGAAGCTTTGGAATACTAAACTGAGGGGAAAGGATTGTGAATAAAGGCCACATTGCTAACTCAATCAGACATAAGAATTATCCCACTACTTCTTAATCTAATCTGTATTTTTCTGTGAATGCTTCTGAAAATATTGAAATCTGTAAAAAAAGTTATATTTTTTTGCTTACAGTAGCCATTTTATTATGGCTAAGATTAGTGAAAAAGCTGCCCTAACCACTTTGATTCACAACAGAAACCAACTTCTTCAGACTGATGTTTCTGAGTATGGCTGCTAGTAGCTTTCAGCAATGAGGCACAAGGTCACACCTTCTCCCAAAAAATATTCTATGTAAGTTCCCTCTTGATTTCTAACCAGCTTTAGAGCACCTTTGTATCAGAAAAGCAATGCAAGCTGAAAACAATTATAAATAAAAAATTTAAATCCTCACCATACACATTATTGCTGCAACTGTGCTGGCATTGAGCACACTGCCCAAAACCTTTTGTGTCATTGATGCACTAACATCAACTGCAATGACAAAGCGTTTCCCTGTTGGTTCCACTATCTGAAAGAATAAAAGACAAAAATATAACAGGTACACGTAATTTATATATTAATTTCTTCTTCTGCTTTCACTCCTAAAGTGAGCATTTTTTCCTTTTTCTGGGTAACATCAGGACAGTGCTGCTGCCAAAGTTTCAGAATTATTACCCACCCCAGGAACTGTTCTCAATAAGCTTTCAGAAAACACAGAACCCTTAAAAAGCTTAACAAATTGGAGAACTATAATTACCTTGAAAGCTTTATAAAATGAGGCATCTAAAGCTTCTAAAATGTCTTCATCAGGACGCCACCAAAGCTTCCCTCTGTTTCCATGTCCAGCTTTATAGGTTTCTAATGCAACCAAAATATGGAAGGGATGTATTCTACCCTACAAAATGGAAATCAAAAATAAGGGTATGAAAATGTAACCTCCTTAAAAAAAAAAGTAACAAACTAAATGTGAAAATAAGTCAATACTACAAAAAAATCTCAGGTTTATTTTATGGTTACTTTAAATTTGTTAAACTAAATGAGAGTTCATGCAGTCTTTACACAGTTGTTGGATGAACTGATCCTTGTGGGTTACTGATAATGGACCTCACTCCCTCTCAAGAATCCTCTTATTAACACCAAATGGGATGTCATCACCAGAATTCTGGTAAAATTTTGCACCTCAGTGATTGTCCAGTGCTATTTTCCATCACTTACAGTAAGAGAAAGTCCCTGCCCAGCTGAAGAGAAAGGAGCTGAACAAGGAAAAGAACCAGCTTAAAACTAGCTTTATACAAGATACAGAAACACTGGACAAGAAATTATTTTTGGAACATAGCATTACTTTTTCTCATGCTATAAAATGCATATATTTACAATTATACAATATATACAATGCTCTCCATATATAAGCTTAACTTATATAAAGATAACAAAATGTTGATAAGGTTATCTTTGTGTTTCAGTCCTTAATCACTGCCAACATCAAAATTCAGTAAATCTGAATGCCTGTCCATTGTCTATTTTCCATCAAGGTATTGCACCATGATCTCTGCTCACCCTTCTCCAGTGCCTGTGTCTGATTAAGGAAGAACCCAGAGAAAAGGAGTTGCAGTAGGATGGGAAAAAAGGACTTGTGCTGCTGTGCTCAATTCAGCTCTGGTGCTGAAGAATTTAAGTGTCCTGATTTTAATCTTCCCAGCTCACAAAACTGCTGCTCAGGCTATCTGTCCTCTCTACCTCTGATTAAAGCCCTGAAATTTTTATTCTGTATTTGGGGAACCCTCTTACTTTCCTATCACTTTGATAGACAATAAAGCAATCAGAAAAGAGGGAAGTGTCCTTACCCATCTTGTTTTTCCCCTCAGTTGCTATGCTATTTACTTAACTCACTTAAAAATTACAAGTCTCAGAAGAAATTGATGAACCCAACTAGCAAAGTTTGCCATAGCCCTATTTAAGAAAAGATCCAATAGCTGCCAATACGCTTATTTTATCAACATGTTTCAGAAAGTAAATGGGGAGTCAAATGAGAAATTATAAACAGAAGTTTTAAAATAAAGTTGCAGGCATTAAACTACAGTTTTTAAATAGAATAAATGAAACATTAAAAATTAAAATCCACCAAGGCTGGCACTGATTATAAAGTTCTTACCTTTTTTAGCAGTTTCTCATTTCTCAGTTTTTCACATACTATTGCCACTTCTGAACCTCGTGGTTCAAGCACTGAATTTGCTGACAGCTTTCCTAAATTTCTCAACAATACAGAAATAGGCATCTCCTTGAGTAATGCCTTCCAAACCTATGATGAAAGGGAAGGGAAGCACAGAAAGACAAGATTGTCACTACAAGAACTGTTAGCTGTACATTGAATAAGTACATTTTTTTAAAAAATGTAAAAAATATATTAAGATCTTAAATTTTTTAGATTAACTATTTGGGTAAACAACTTGAAAAACAGCACAAGGGCTACTTTTTAAAAGAAATCTAGACTTAGGACTCTGAACAGCATTACCCTGTGGAGAATCCATACTATGGAGAATTCAACTAAGGAAGTTTACCTACCTCTTTAGATTTCAGATGGCTTGTCAGGAGATGCTCTCTAACTAGACCATATTCCTCTATCAAATGAATAACTTCCAACTCATCTTTTGTGCGTTTTACTTTCTCCACAGCCTCCAGATACTTCAAGAGTTTTTCAGTCTCAGCAGAAACTGCTTTCTCTTTATAAGCTTCTTGGACATCTTTCCACCCCTTGGTAATATACTTAGTGACTATAGCAATTCCTGATGAAAAAGAAAACCATTTCTCAAACAGGATTACCATCTGTATACTGGCATTTATCATTCTAGCATGCAAATGAATTAGCAGGTTTCATTCTCAGACCTGTCAAACACCTACTGAAAAGCTAAGCCACACACAATTTAGAGCAGTACTTTTAATTACTGAATTAATCTCCTTACAAGTAAGGAGCTTTATGTATTTGCTACATTGCCCAGAGATGCTGTGGATGCCCCATCCCTGGAAGTATCCAAGGCCAGGCTGGATGGGGCTCAGAGTAGCCTGGGCGTGTGGAAGGTGTCCTTGCCATGGCAGGGAGGTTGGAACTGGATCATCTTTATGGTCCCTCCCAACCCAAACCATTCTATTGTTTTAAGATTTGAAGTCAACAGATCTTCCCACAAAATGAAAAAACGTTATTTCATCATTTGTAAGCAAATAGGAACAAAATGAGGGAGTTGTGTTATTTTATCTTCTCTTGGCATATGGAAGAGAAGTAGGAACAAACCCTGTTTACCTTGAAGATTAACAGGTCTGGTTTTGATATGAACATCCACGTTTTTAAGATGCAATTTACAGGATACCATCATTAAGATTTCATCTACAATGGCACTTGCGTTTCCAAAATACTTCCACAGTAAATATAAAAGGTTTAAAACACAGTACTTTCAGGTAAATAAAAATTTATTACCTTCACTGGCAGGTTTTAGGTGGGACAACCTCAGAAGATCTTTATGAGACCAACCACTTCTTTGCTTATATTTTGTAACTGCTAAAGCAAGAGCCATGCCATTCTTTCCATTGTACCAATCTGCAACAGCTTTCCTCAGAGCACGGCCCCACATGCCACATTTCATGCCCTCCTTCAGATCTTTTTTAAACTGGATGAAAGTAAAGAGATGGGTTGGTATGCAACACACCTCGGGGACAGCTTTAAACGCCGCTTGTTTTGTTTTGGCATCAGAACACTGCGAGCAAACTGCGAGGGCAAAGAGCAGGGGCTCCTGCTTTGCTGCTCTGCCCTCTTGACTAAACGCTTTGATTTCTTCAACAACTTGGCAGCCCCTGCCTTCTTCAATCATCCTTAGCAAAGCTTCTGCGTTTTCAAAGCCCAGCTTCTGCTCCTTGACGTGGTAAGCGGCGCCCTCGGAGCCGAAGCAGAGGAAGTGCTGCAGCCGGGTGGTGTCGGTGAGGTGCCAGCCGGCACCGCTGCGCTCCGGCGCCTCGCTGGGGGGCTGCGCTCGGCTCTGCTCTGCCTCCATCCTTCACACTGCCACAGGCCTGCTGCAACAACAACACCTGGTTAACAACTATGGCTTACTGCTCTTTCAGCAAAGTAAATACATCTTCTCTAGAAATTTAAGATTCTAAGTTCTCTTTTATAAACTGAACCACAGCGTACTCCAAGTGTGCGATAATACACATCACTGACTTACAACAGTAACCAGCTTACAGTAATTCCGTGACTATAAGGCACAGCCTTTGGACTAAAATTTTGATTGGAACCTGGAAGTGCGCCTTATAATCCAGTGCGCCTTATATATGGACAAAGTTGGGAAATTTGCCAACCCAGAAGTGCGAGCCACCTGCCGAGCTGCGCACTGCGAGAGCCGCGAGCCGAGCCGCCCACTGAGCCGTTACTAATTCGTTACTTTGTTGTGCGTGGATGCTCACTGGAAAAAAAAAGTGCGCCTTATAGTCCAGTGCGCCTTATATATGGACAAAGTTCGGAAATTTGCCGACTCCCAAATGTGCGCCTTATACTCCGGTGCACCTCATACTCGTAAAATTACTGTATTTCTTTAAGACCACTTCAGAAACTACTTAACCCCTATAAGCAGCAGACAAAAACCCTCTGGTGTTACAGACTTTTGCCACTAATATATCACATCACTTTCTTAGGTAAGTTGTTATATTGCAGACTAAATGGATCAAAATTCAAATCTTGCCCAGTTCTATTTGCTTAAGAATTACTACTACCGACCAACTGATGAAAAACGAGACTAAAATGAAGAACTAAGATACGGAAAAACTGTTTAGTTGGAAGATTTTGTGAGAGTTTATATATGGTAGGTTTCAGTGAGGCTTAGACAACAGCTTCTTAACAACTGAGTAGCTCAAGAACAAATTATCTTTGCTACAGGCTCAAATAGTCTGCTGCTCCAATGGAGATCCAAGAAAACACAGAGACATAGATTCTGTACCGTTTTACATTCAAAGTTAAGAAACAAAAATCAGCACAAGAATTCACAATCATTCAGGTCTCTCTATTTATAGACCCCTGAGCTGCAAGAAAGTGTAATATGTGTAGGGTAACACCACTGCTCTTACTTGGAGAGCATCCAGCACAGTAAAACTCAAGCCATGACATCTAAAATTACGCAAATGCAGGTGAAATGAAATTAGCAGGGTAAGGGTAAAAAAATTCCTTATCACCACTATCACCCAAAAGATTAATAGCACAATAATAAATTCAGTTTACTCAGTTCTCACCAAACAATAAAATTACACTAAATAGCACCAAGAGCTCCTGCTGAAAACCAAAAAGGCAGAACCAATATACCACTCCATCAAACAGCATATAAATCTTAAAATACAGGAGCTAAACTCTGAGCACACACAAATGACCTTCCAAAGAAATCTAGTAAACAATTTTCAAGAATTGTAGATATCTACTTTGACTTTTTTTTGTTTGTTCAGATAGTGAAGACAAATAATGCTCCATTTACTAGGATAAGATAGCACAAACAAATGCCACTAATGTAGACAGAGAATTTTTTTCCACCAGTTTCAGTAACACTCTGATTTACAAACAACTTCCCTAATTCTTTGACAGAGAATTTCCCTTTTTCTGCAAGCAACTAGCAATGCACTTTTCCTTTGATTTTGCCTATCTGCACTAAGCTGCACCCAGAATTCACCAACAGTCATCAGTCCTTCCACTACATTCTACAAACTGATAAAATCATAAAAATAGAAGCCATAGGCTGACAGCTGGTTTAAGAAAGCAGGTTTCATTGAAAATTAAGCAAGAAATATCATTCATTGTATTATTTAGAGCATCGGTGCTCAGCTAAAATTATACATTCTATCCATGTTTCCTGCCAAACCTACTTAAATACACATCATTGTTGAACTGACTTGTTCCCTGACATCTGAAGCATGCAAATACACTGAAAATAACAAGGGCTGTATTCCCCATGCATGAATACCACATCAGGACTTTTTCAGGTCTAAATACATTTTATTTCAATACAGTCCCATTAGCTCATTTCCTTACACAGTCAGTAAAGTTTCGTAATAAACACAGAAAACCTAAACAAAAAAAATCCTGAAATCACACTAAGCATCCATTTATTTATCAGGAAAAAAAACCAAAAACAGTACATGAAAGATACTGAGAAACACCATTATCCTGAAGGAAAAATAAGAACGGGAAGCATAAAGGATCACCCACAAGCAACAAGATCTCCATGTATATAAAATACTGAGCATGATTTCTTTCATATCCCTACTACAATAAATACTACTACATTGAAATGAGACAAGGGGGAACACTCTTATGGATATTAACAATGGATATATTTAATGTTTACTCTTGTATGAACTAGGCTGTTCATGGACCCACAACACTGAAAAGAGGCATATGCCTGCATCCATATGCTTCTGACACAAACCCGTAATACAAAAGATAGTTGCAAATAGTTTTTCTGACACTTGGCTCCTTAATTTGCTTTCTTAGGAATATGATTTAAGATACAAACCCAGATCATGTTACAATTACCAACAACTAACACAAATTGCAAATTCTTATAAATAAATCTGTGTTTTAAAAATTATCTTTGAAATCCACAACAGCTGATGCAAACCACCAATCTCACTATTAAACAGTCACAGCAAAAGTATCAGATTTACACTTCACCAGCAGCTCCTGGAAAAGCACTTATTCACAGCTGAGCTGCTCAAGTCATGATGGCCATTTCTAACCCTGTATTACATCCCAGCCTCACAAATTCCCAGAGCTATTCCCTCCCTTGGACCAGTCCCACTCCTCTGCCCAGACCTCTAGATTATTTTTTCATTTAACACTTGTACAACAAATACAACTTTCCCCCTAACAGATGGATAAATGCAAATGCTCACTTAACATATACTCTACTATAAGCCTACTCTTCACCTGCTGAGCTGCAACAGGGAATTTGAATTTAAAACGCCTGTGGAGGATTTATCCACAATATGCTGGCTCCACAAGCATTTCCAATTTCTGAGATATGGGAATGCAAACAGCAATTCCCAGACTTATAAGTCCCAGACCAGGAGTTTCATAACAAAAATTGCAAAACTAAACTCCATGGCTGTTCACCATTATTAATGGCCCACTATATTTCAACCACCATATAAATTTTTAAGTAAAATATGACTGACTGCTCTGAAACAGGCCATACAGTAGTTACACGTCGACTAGTAACTCAGTATTTTTATGTTGCTGTACCATAGCATGATTCAGTTCTTACGTTGACTTTTCCAACATGCCCTAGCTTTCCTAAGAAACAAAATGTCTGACAAGTTTCATAGAGGGATGAAAAAAAACCACATGAAGTACAAAGCTTTAACTAGAACTACAGAACTACAGATTCTAACTTAAGTTCTTAAGTTTAACTGCTATGTTAACAACTAACCAAATTTAGTAGCGAAATCCTAAGGAATGAAACTTTGAAAAAGTCAGATCTTTTATGACAAAAAAAAAGTATTAACATTTTAAAGACAACTTTAAACAAAACAAATGCCTTCAAATACTTCAAAACCGTACATACTTCAACCTACAAGGAACTGCATTGCTGCTCTGCTCTCTAGAGTCTGTACAAGCATTAACCTGAAGACTATAAGGAATGTCTTCTAGTTAATCGAGCAGAGACCACAACCATCACACTGTAACACAACAGGCTTGTGCTACGGATTAGCTCTGACAGCATAGCTCCCATATTTCAGAAAATAAGCACCTCTAAGTCAACTGGGATGCCAGGAGAACACTGCCCAGATCACCGAGGGAGTGATGCACGGCAGCAGCACAGCAGGTAGCCGGCTACACGAACCAGCCTACGCATTTCTACTGCAGAATTTGCAAGAGCCTGTCTGCTTTAAAAAATGCACTGACTGGGGGCCAAAGGCAGCTTAGCTGACGTAGTGCAGAATTAGGAGACAGAGGCACCTAAAGCGGATACAGCGGAGCTGCGATCGCAGCTGTCAGTCTCCATGCAGACGATAAACACGCCACAGACACGCCCGGGAGCGCCAAGCGGGCCCTTCAGGCCCATGCGCTCTCCGGAGCTGCCCCTCCGGCCTCTCCGCGTTCCCCACGCATCCCCGGGGCCGGCCCAGGGACCCCGCACCCCGCTCCCCCCGAGCCCGGGAGCACCACTTACCTGCGAGGCCGCGGCCCGGGCGGGGCCGGGCGATGCCGCAGCGCGGGGGCCGCGGGCCGATGGCGGGGGAGGCACCGGGGACAGCGGGGGGCGGCCGGGCCGCTCCGGGAGCGCGGGGCGCGGGCAGGGCCGTCCCGCTCCGGCCGCCGCAGCTCCGCGTCTCCCGCTCCAGCCCCGCCCCGCGCCCGACCGCACCGCCGGGACCCGGATGGGGCCGCGCCCCCGGCGCGGTGCCCGGATGGAGCCATGGCCGGGGCCAGCCCCGCTCCCCGCCGCGCCGCCCGAGGGCCCGGCCGCCGCCAGCCGCTCCCCAGCATCCCGGAGCGCACCCCCGAGGCGCGGCGCGGCCCTCCCGCGGCCGGGGCGGTGCCGCCGGTGCCCGCAGCTGCCCCGGATCTCGTAGCTGCCCCGGATCCAGTCCCCGGCGCCGCTTCCTGCGGCCGCCCCGCCTCTCCATGGCGCTGCCCGGCGCGGGTCCTGCCGGGAAGGGAGCGGCGCGGCTCGGCCTCGCAGCCTGAGCGGCGGCGGCGGCGCCGCCATGTCCGGGGGCAGCAGCGCTGGCGAGTGGTGCCTCATGGAGAGCGACCCGGGCGTCTTCACCGAGCTCATCAAGGGCTTCGGTGAGGGGCGAGCGGGGCCGGGCGGGCGGTGGGGCTGTCCCTGCGCAGGGAGGGCATGCGGGGTCGGTGCGGGCGCCCCGCGGGGCTGGATTGCCGCAGGGCCGGGAGGGCGCTGGGTCGCGCTACCGGGACGGGCGCAGTGCCGTGCCTGGGCCGGCCTGGCCGCGTGCGGGCAGCGGGGACAGTTCCCGGCAGCGCGGCCTGTGCGGCCCGGCCCGGCTCTCGGCCCGGCTCCTGCGGCTCTGCTGCGGGACGGCTCGGCGGGGACGTGCCGCCTGGAGTCACTGCGGCAGTTGAGTTGGAAAGGGTCTCTCAGATCATCGGCTCCAACCTATGGCGCAACACCACCTTGTCAACCAGACCCTGGCACTGGGTGCCGTATTCAGTCTCTCCTTAAACACCTCCAGCGGCGGTGACTCCATCACTTCCCCCGGCAGCCCATTCTAATATCTGATCACTCCTTCGAAAAAATTCCTCCCAATGTCCAGTCTTAACTTCCCTGGCGCAACTTAAGGCTGGGAAGGTGTTGGGGTTCCAGAGCCCCAGTAGTGAGGATGTTGGGGGTGAGGGTTGTGCCTAGGCTGAGCTGTGGGGTTTGGCAGTGGCTGGGCAGCCTGCAAGCAGCTGCCTGGCCTTCTAGAATGTTAAATTTTGTGTTGAATTGCATTTAAAAACTATGAATGTGTGGTTATTACAACAGGCTTTCAGCCAAAGAACCAGAGTGAGCTTACTCCACATTTCATTTGTTCATAGTTTCTGTCTTATCTTTTTCTCAGAAATGAACTCCATACACGCTTCTTTTATGTTTTTATTTAGCTAATAATTTAAACTTCCACGTATTAAATATTTGAACCTTTTGGGCACTGTATTGTGCAAATGTCTTGCTTGAGTATACAGCATTTTTGGTGTACTACCATGAGTCTTTGTCTGGAGATAGATGTTTAAAGTTCTGCTTGGACTTGCTGATAATGCTTTTATAAACAGTGTTGTTTTCAGTTAACCAAAGCACATGAGGCGAGGAGAGAGATTTCGTCTCCTTTGCTCCTTTTTTAAATGCAACTGTGTTGTAAAGACAGCATCACTTTACACAAGTTCAGAAATTCCTGAATTTCTCTTTGCCTGTCTTGTTTGTTTTTTTAAAATCAAGGTCTGTTAAAGCCCACAGACAGACTTTTCCATCGCCTGGACATACTAGTTGTAAATATTATATTACATCTTTGTGTCTTCTTTCATAAGTCTGTCTTTACTGGCTGCATCCATTTTTAAATGGGTTAGTTGAAAAAACTTGTATATTTTCCTTATTTCAGGCTGTAGAGGAGCACAAGTTGAAGAAATATGGAGTTTGGAGCCAGAGAACTTTGAAAAATTGAAGTAAGGCACATGCTTTTTATTCACATTTGTCAGAAGTCCCTGAAAGAATGTGAACTAAACTCAGATGTATTTTTGGTGGATTTTTTGTTTGGGGCGTTTTGTGTTTGTGTTTTTTCCTTCAGTTTCTACAGAAGTTCACTAGGATTTTGATTTAATGTAATACCTCATAGTTAAATTGCTTTTTCTTAACACTTTGGTACTTTATCTAGCTTAACCAGGTTTTGAAAGAAATGCTGATAGCTGGAATGTGGAAGTAGATTTCTAATGATTTTTTCCATTAGCTTGCCTTATGGCTTTTAACAAATTATTGGGGGAATTTCTGTTCCTTGCTTTATGTCTCTTCCTCTTCACATCCCATGATGTTGCCTCTGTTGTCTTAAATTATTTTCCAGTACTTAGGTACCTTTGTAACTCGTTTTTCCTGTGGAACCACTTCCATATGTATGTGAAGGCAAATAGGCTTTTTATAACTGATAATGCCTGGTGTCATGTGGAACAATTTTACCCTCGTTAAGCAACATTAATTCTTTTAACATTTTGTCCATGATGTGTTGTTATCCATGTTTACATACAGGATTTTAAGAGGAAAATATCATCTAACCTGGACTATACTCTTGTATCTTGTGCAAATATCCCTTAACTGTGGGATTAATCTTTCAAAAGACGCAGGAATTGGTACAGAGGGTGTACTTTTAGGATTTTTGACCAAAGATGTTTGACAAGCAGCACCTGAATGCAGAAATGTTGCCTATGAAAGTCGTTTATTGCTGTCTGCACCATCAGAACATTTACCTGTTCATTCATGAAGTGACAGCTTTGTGTATCCTGGAAGATGTGTGTCCTTCTGGTCCTGAGGGATGGCCAGCTTCCATCCTCCCTTGCTGTTTACACCTGCAGTATTTTACACAATGTATAAATGCTGGGAGTGAAAGAACATAGGAGCATCTTTGGTTTCTAAACAGGAGGTCCACTGAGAGAATTTGAAAAAGCGCATCTCAGACTTCTGGAAAAGTTTCTTACACAGGTGTATGTTTGTCTTGTAGAGAAACCTTTTGTGGCCTCTTCGTGGTGCTGACCTTAGATTTGAGCTGATCGCTGAGTTTTTGTCTTGCTCTAACTGTATATTTTGTAAGACCTATTTCCTTTACTAATAATTTTTTGTGTTCTGGAAATACTAAATACAGTGCAGCATGTAGTAAAAGGTTTTCACTATTCAAGGCATGCAGTCTGAAAGGCAAGACACATTTTTACTAGAAGGGAAAACTGGGTTTCTCTTACTTGGCGAGATAACTCAAAGCATGAAGTTCCAGAAGAGCTCCTCTTTGGGTATTTCATCTGTGTCTAGAAGGATTACCAAAACTTTAGTTCTTGCTCTTGTATATGACTGACAAATGCTTTGACAGGTGTTTATCACCAGCCAATTCAAATGAGAGGTCTGCAGCTATAAAAGTTGCAGTAACCAGGAAAGCTGGTCCTGACTTTTGAAAATGACTGGCCAAATGCTAATTCACTTTTAGCACTTACAGAAAGATTGTTTAACACTTACAGAAAGAAGCCTGAATTGTCTTCTGCGTAATTAAAAGAGCATATTCTGAAAATTTTGGTGCAAGTTCCTGTTATTTAGCAATAATTACCGGAATTACCTTACCAGCATACAGCTAAACTACAGTACAGTAATTTTAATATTTTTTATCAGTACTGGTGACCTTTTTCCTATAAATTTTGTTTTTCAGGCCAGTCCATGGGCTGATTTTTCTCTTCAAGTGGCAGCCTGGAGAGGAGCCAGCGGGTTCTGTTGTCCAGGATTCCAGACTGGATACAATATTTTTTGCTAAGCAGGTATGAGAAATTCAGTAATTGTTTTAGGTATATCATGAAGCATAGCTTTTAATACCAAAAAAGTAAGGGGTTTTTTTGTTAGTATCTACACCAAAATTAATATTTTGCAAGGTAAAATAGCTTCCACAAATTCTGAGAGTAGGACCTGTGTATTGACAAAGCAAATCAGTTTGATCTGTCAAGTCAGACAAAAATAGCAGCTATGGAAGAGTAAAGCTCTTATTTATTTGTCAGCCCTCACCCTTAAAGCACATCAGTCTTCTGTGCAGTAAATAGTGACTTAGTAAATGTTCTCAGCAGAATGAGCAAATTACTTCTTTTGAAACCACTTTCAACAACTGGTTGGAAGAAACTTATTTTGGTCCTGTTTTCTATTTCTTATTTTTCTCAAATGCTCTGAAGCTGGGGCAGTATATGTAGGATAATAGTTTCCTTTAAGGGGTTGCAGACCATTTTGGCATGCATATTGTAAGTATTCAAATCAGAAAGGTGAATTTAAATTAGAAATAGCAAGAAAAATTTGTTTTGCTGATGTAATCCATTGTGTTTTATTAAATACAGAGTAGTACTGAAATTTTGTCTTAGAATTAACAGACTGCTGTGCATGTTGTTTGCAAACAAGAAAAGCAAGAGATCTGGATCAGAGTGAAAGTAGGACTATTTTAAATGGGTGTGAAATATAAAACACTGATATCAAAGGGCAAATTATTAGAATTTTTGTCAAGACTATTACACAGTCTAGTTGTTGGCGTGTTGTACAGTCTAGGGTGGGGGTTTTGAGTGGCTTCTTTTTTTTGGTTGGGTTTTTTTTCTTGTTTTATTTCCCACCACAAAAGCAGAAGTGATTTGAATGTAAATTTCAGGATATGAAAAGTTCTTCACACACTTCCAGGTAGAAGTATAGAAATATGGAAAACAATGAAAATAGCCATCTTGGCCAGTGTACCTGCACTTCTGTTTTGTTGCTTTTATAATTGCCTTCCTGTTTCAAGCTGTTGTGGATCAGCATTTTGAGTGCTGATTCTCTTCATTCTTCCCCTGCTGCAGCTCTTCAGTCCTGCCAAGCACTGCCCACCATTTTTACAACACAGTGGTCAGCAGCAGTTTGCTAATTGTCTTTATAGTTTGATAGCGCTCACAGAACACTGGTTTAGGTTGTGATTTCTCCCTAACCAAACATACTGTTAGTAGCCATGGGCTGTAGATAAAGAACAGCCATGAGGCAAAGAACTCAGAGAAATTCTTTGATGTAACTATTAAGAGATATTTACATGGTGGGAGGAAATAACTCTGATCAGAATCTAGAGAGGGATTTTTTTGGAGGATGTTGTTCTTATATTTTAAAGTGAAGGTAAATTTTTCCTCACTCAAGGGATTTCATCTTGTTTCCTGTAGTAGCTGAGGTTGTCCTAGAATTGCTGTTCTTGTGAATGCTGAAAAGTTTCAAAGAATTTGTCTGCTTTCTTTCTTTCTTTTGTCTTTTACACTCCCTTCCCTTTTTTGAAGCTTGACACTGTATTTAAAGGCAATAGCTAAAAGGAGCTTTCTTGAGTTTGAAGATAAGATTGCAGAATGTACATCACAAAACTTGGATAATGTTAGATTTGATAACAAGCCCCACAAAATTAAAGGCTAACAGTGAAAATTCTTTATTTTATAGCTTTTTTTGAAACACTCATATTTTAATGTGTTCTTAAGTTGAAACCTCCTTTCTAATTGTCCCTTTCCTTCACCTGCTGCCTTAAAGACTGGAGTGACTCAATTTTAGCGTGGAAAGCAAATTCTAGAAATGTTGACTCTTACAATAGTGCTGCCTGGTTATGCCACTTGATGGCATGGAATAGATGTTCCAAAAGTCATTTGCAAAAAGTTTAGAATTAGTACCTTTTTCATTTTTTAGTGTTACTTGTCAATCAAGTGCAGTTGCTTTGCAAAATCAAAACATTCCTTGTAGACATGTATATGCTTGTGTTTCACATCAGTTCAGTTTTGCCTGGAATGAGCTATTGTGACTGAACAATTAGGAATAGGTACAGAGAAATTATTGTTAAAAGTTAACAGAAAGAAACTACTTTGGATATTTTGGAGGAGTCTGTTTAATACCAGTTTAGCTCTGTGTGACTTTCACACTGAAGAAAGTTAGCCTGAGTTAGAGATCCAACTCGAAAAGCAATGTTTTGGGACTTAGTGTTTTCTTGAGCAAGTGTCCAATCTTACAATTTGCTGCTGATGAGAGCTGGGTGCAGTGAACTTCTGTGAGCCAGGAAAGCTCATCCCCCAGCAGTTTTCTGTGCATATTATCCTGGCTGGTCTCTGCTGTACTATGAGATGTCTGTTCAGCAAGTCTGCACAGGACAAAACTGGTAACAGGTAAGTGAGAGAACAGGGGCTTCTTTATGGTAGTGCTGAAGTTACTGCATTTCTCAAAACTACAGTCTGAATCCTTCTGAGTCACCCAGGTGCACAAAGCAAGATGAGCATTAGTATGGAATGTTTGTATTGTGAAAGAGCAGGTCCTCCCAGCCATCGTGCAACTGGGTTCATGTGTGTTTTTTAATTCCTCTGTATGTTTTAAGCCATATTTTTTGCTGGCTTTGAGGATCTTTTCAGAAGACCTTTATCTTCATTCAGAAGTAATGATATAAAGTTAGACTATGTTCATTTATAGGCTGGAATCCCAGAACGAATAGATTGGTTAGGGCAATTTTTATGACATTTAAGGTTATTGATCTGTTGATCTGTAGCTTCAAAACTGTCATTACACTGGAACCTGCAAAATCTCAACAAGTCTTTGCCTCATTTTCCTTTCTCATATGTTCCCATCTAAATGTTCCCATCTAAAGACATGTGGTACAAATTGGTTTTACTGTGGGCATGTTTTCAAGTGTCTTCCTGAATCCTTTGTGAGCAAGACAAGGTTACTATTAACATAACAAGAGTTGAGGAGAAATTTTGTTTCTGTTCAACTTTATTATGTGTTCAGTCTTAAAAATTGTTTCATTGTGGGGAATCAGCTATAGGTAAAAGGCAGCAGCTCTCAAACTGTCTAGTAAAACATAATTAAAATTGCATTAGGAAACAGTTTTGGTAAGAAGCTTGTGCATGCTCACATTTTCCTCATTTCCACTTCCTTAGTGATGTTGCAGTTAAATTCCAAATGGCAATTAGATCTTGTTCCAAGTTAAATCACAACTGTGTTGGGGGGTTGAATTTTGAAGTCTGTCTTGTATGCATGCATATTAAAGGGTTTTTTTAAATGGTCACTTTTATGTGCACTCATGTTAAATTTGGCCTCCCTGTTATGCCTAGGTATGGTTTGGTCCTCTAGTTGAGGCCACAGAACTCTGGAGGATCTTACATACCCTTTGAGCTAGGATACATAGGCACAATGAGGTGAGTTAAGGATACAATTTCAGCCTTAACTCAGAATTTCCTGATTTCTGTGATACTTTGGTGAGCCCTTGCTGTTGTTTTCACTCACACACAGTGGATACCTGATTACACCTACTCAATGTACCCAGCTCCCTGCCACACTCTGTAGAGGAGCTGCATTCTCTGCCAAGCACTGCAGAAGTGTCTCTGGACAAAAAACAATGCCATTGCTGCAGACCTGAAACTACTTTTTTTTTTTTGCATTTAATAAGTAATTCAGATTTTAGTATGGAACTAATGGTACTACCTTTCTTAGGTGCTGTGTATTTATTTTATTTTGCATTTTCATGACAGAACATTAACGTCATTAATTGGGAATAAGAAGGAGTATCTTATAAGTGATACTGTTAATAACAAAACACTGGTCTCTGATTATGTTTATGGCACTAATGTAAGCATATGGGGTTTTTTACATTTCCAATACTTAATTGATTTCAAACTCAAAATTTTTGACCCTTTCAGATTTGGTAACATTAAGATAGATGAGATAACTGTGTTAAAGCTAAGTTTGGGATAACATAACTTACAAGAAGTACAACTTTGAGACATGAAACAAATCAGAAAGAGATTTTCAGTAACTGAATATAGCTGTAGAAAGATTATATCTTTACTCCATCAAAGTTTAAATGGAAAAAAATTATGTCAGGTTTCTAAAAAGAATAAATTGTGGAACTTTGTGCTAATGCTGAATTTTTCATGTTGAGCTCTGTAAAACCAAGTGTCCTGTAATATTGGGATGTTCAGTAAGTGAAGCCCAGGACTTGCTGGTTGTGCTACCAATTTCAGCACAGGCTTGTCCACAGTTTTTTTGAAAAGCAAAATACATAATCCATCAGGTAGAAGATGTGAGTCAAGAATTTAAAGTGCTTCTGCCTAAAGTGGATCCATAAGGTCAGATTGGATCCCTAGAGACAGGTGTATGATTAGGCTACTCTAATCTTACTTAGAGAGTCGCCTAATCAAATGGGTCCTGGTTTGTTTTAAGCTGAGCTTCACTTGGGGATAGGTCAATCTTCTCTTGATACATTTCTACGTATGTGTCTTACGATTTTTCTTTCAAATATTGTTAAATACACCTTGAACCTTTGCCTACAAAATCTTTTAATTTTAAGTTGGAGTCTTGGATATTGATCAACCTAATACCTCACCAAGACTTTGTGGACAGAAGTATCCTGGTAAATATTGGTATTTCTGGACAAACACAGAAAATCCTCTTAATCTACAAGTCTAAATAAAAATCTCTTGGGAACAACTGCTTTTATTATCATGTTACCTAAATGCAAAACATGTTTTCTGCTAATGCTGAGGCACCCTAAGTAAGAGATACCCATCTCTTATTTCCAGTGTATCCTGAAGGATTCTCCAGGTTGTGTGTGGAGCAGTGCTGGACTGGCTGAGTGCACTGATGGCCTTGTGTCTGTGTGACAAATTCAGCACTTGCCTGCCTTTAGTCCTGCAATCACATCCTCACTCTGCACTCTTCACCCTGCTTGTGAGCCATCACTGGCTAGATGTTCCTTTGTTCCATCTTGGTAGTTCTTCTGTGTCATCTGCATCCAGAAACACACTGGGTTTTTATGCACATCACCTGCATTTCTGTTCCTCTGCTACAGGACTGTTGTTGCTGTCTTTTCCTTAACTCCTGCCTCTCACTCGACTGAAGTTCTAGAATGTATTTCTGTAATGTATTTTCATTTCAACAGCTGGAGGCTGTTGCCCTCAGATCTGCATCTTTTGCATATTGTTTTCTAGCAGTCAGACTTTGTTTAGCTTGCTCCCTATTTACTTCATCAGACTGGTCTTTACTGTAGTAGGAATACAAAATACACTTAAAGGCCAATATTTGATGAGCCCATTGATTCTTTGCCAAATCTAATTTTTCCTCTGAATTTATTTTCTGTTTCAGGCTTCTGTATCCTGCTGTTCAGCAATCTCAGTTTTGATCTTGCCTCTAGGCACAAAATCTCAATAAATTTCCCCTCCTTGTTTTGAAGCCATTATTGAGTTGTCTGTAAAGAGAGCAATTGATTGTTCCATCTTTATTTTTCAGCAAAAAATAGTTGCCATTTAATCCTGTCCCTCCTATCATGCCCTGTATTAATTACCATTTACAAATACAATTTGCCTTTATTGGAGCAGCACTGTTCTAACAGTGTGTCAGCACAGGTGTCTGTACCTTTTTTTGCTTCTCTATCAGCTTAATTCCACTGCATCAGCTTCACCCACTCTGATCCTCTGGAGATTTCCCTGCTTTCAGCCTAGAACTACTTTACAACTGTCTCTGATTGCATTCTTTAGTTGTGTCTCAGAGAGTCTTTACTTCTTAGTTCTTTTTCCTGTGTTACAGGGTAATTCAAAGTATGCTGTTCTCCTAGTCTGTGGGTTTGAACTTTTCTGCAGCTGGTTCATTATTTTGCTGCCCTTCATGGATTTTCCTTGTATGTCCTTTATTTTGTGTATTCTAGCCCTTAGCTTATGTACCTGCAGTTGGTTTGAGTTTTGGCTGCTGTAATCTGTTCTGCATGTGTACTTAACTCCCTTGATTACCATTTAAGTCAACTAGATTGTATTTTTCTTGAATTAAGAAGTGTCTTATTATTTATCATTTGCATACAGACATACTCTATACTGAACTGAGAACACCCTGAAGTATAGAAAATAAATTTATGTTGTGGCTTTTAATATTAACATATTAGGTTTTCCTTTCCTAGGAGTAGACTTGATTATAAAACAGGTTGCTTGGGTTTTCTCTCTTTTTTTTCTTCTTTCTTGTTGGAAGTGGTTTCACATTCACAGCCCTAAACTACTTTTCATTTTTTTATATAAATTTCACATATCTCTGGAAGTTGTAAGGTTTAGCTAGCATTTTCAATTGCAAAATAGTCTCAAAGACTAATGATACATTACTCTTTCCTAATCTATAGCTTGAGAAAAAACTGCTAGTATAAAGTACTTTATTATGGTCTCATACCTTGTGATTACAGTGCATTTAGTTAAATCTCAAATTATATTTAATAGTCCTTGTAGCCTCTTTCTTTAAATACAGTGTTTTATTTTGGTTGTTAGTAAACAACATTAAAGACATGGCTTTAATATGAAGGGGGTTGTTTATATTTTCTGGAAGTGGAATATTTAACACTGAAATGTAACAGTGTCAAACTAGTAACTTTAACTTGAAAAGGACTAGTATGTTGGACAAGTACATTATTCAGCTAACCATCATTTAAACAATCTCTGCATCTTGGAACACTTTTAAATTTTATTAGTTTATTCCTTAATCTTTTGTCCACTAAAACTTTTTAATAAAAAGTTTAAGTTCCATAATGTGCTTTTTTGCTTCAAATTATTAGTTTGGGGTTTTTTTACCTCTTACTCCTAGTAGGAGGTCTGATTATTTGAAGGACTTTGCTTGGGAGAGTTGACTTTTTTTTTAAGGCCATAGGTAAAATAACACAATTTGGGCAGCTTGCTTTGAATATTACTCCGTTTTTCCACAGGGATCTGAGGATTTCTGCTTTTCTTCCATGCCTTTCATTAATCACTCTAGAGAGATGGTGACACAGTGGAATGACAGTTTCTGAGGACAGCTGTGAAATAAGAGTTTTTTCAGTGAATTGTATGTGGCAGCCATGCAGAGCTGATTTTATTACAGCAAGGGCTTTTCTGTAGCTACCCAGGCAGCAAATCCAGTCTGTGTTAGGGTGCAGCTCTAATGTGGATCAGCACAGAAAGTGTGTTTGTAACAAAAGCAAGTACAGTTTGGAGTGAACTTTTCTCACCAGTGCTGACCAAATTCTCCATGCTTTTTTCTAGGTCATAAATAATGCCTGTGCAACTCAAGCCATAGTAAGTGTGCTGTTAAACTGTGCTCATCAAGACATTCATCTAGGAGAGACCTTGTCAGAATTTAAAGAGTTTTCCCAAAGCTTTGATGCTGCGGTGAGTGAGCACTGTGTTCTCCATGCTGAGTGTTAGTGTTACAGCTGGGGTGGTTTACAGGTGTTCTGTTACTTTCAGATGAAAGGTTTGGCACTGAGCAACTCAGAAGTGATTCGGCAAGTTCACAACAGTTTTGCCAGGTAACATATGTTTTAAATCTGGCCAAAATTTGAGCAAATCTTTTTTAATCTCAGGGGATTTTAAATTTTCTTTGCAGACAACAGATGTTTGAGTTTGATGCAAAGTCTTCAGCAAAGGAAGAAGATGCCTTTCACTTTGTAAGCTATGTTCCTGTTAATGGGAGGCTATATGAGCTAGATGGCTTAAGGGAAGGACCAATTGATTTAGGTAACATTTTACATTTTTGCTGAACATCTTTTATTGTAACAATGGCTTTTTGCAACAAATTGCTCATATGTTATAGGCTCAAAGCAAATGATTGATTAAAATAAAGAATATCTTGAAAGTTTTCTCAATGTGCTGTAGGCTTGTACTTCCTTACAGTCATTTGTATGGTTGGTCTGAAAATACAGTTTTCTCCCTGCTTCCTCCATGTCTCTGATGCTCTCTCTTTTCATTTAGTAATGAAATAATCAGGTTCTGCAATCCCTTCCAAAACCTTGGTAGTTCTGTTGTAAGAGCAAATGTATACAGCTGACTCCAGACACTTTTTTTCCATTATGTGGCTTGTGTTTACACACTACCCTTTTTCTTTTAGATAGCAAGTGTTTTCCTAATGGTTTAAAAAAATAGCTTTATTCTCTGTAAGATGGGCTTCTGTTTTGTAATCTTTCTTGAGATATGTGTGCCCTGCTGAGTCTTGAAAAGCTCTGCTCTGCCTGTCATGTATCTGTACTTTAGAGTCTGATACATTGTCAACAACATGTTCCACACTCCATTCCCACAGTCTTTTCCCAGATTTGTTGCCAATTTTGTTTATATTTAGGGTGAGCAACAGCTTGCTGTTTAATCTTGTCTTTAGTAGTCTAGAGATACTGTACAGTGTGCAGACCTAACAGTAACATCATTTGTATGGTCACAAGATCATGAGTTTCTAAATTTACTAAGGTTTTGAAATTGCAAAATAGACATTTTCAACTTCAGAAATCACCTGTAGGTATTCTTCACATATCTTGAAATCAAATCCTCTATCATAAATCCTTTTATGATTTTTTATTCTGCCTGACTTCTTAACATTATATTGCATCTACATAGACAAAATCAAGAGTTAATATTAAACAGCTGCACCTGTTCATAGTGTTTTCCTTTGCTGTCTACTTCAATGCTGTCGTACCAACTAATTTCCCTTGTGTCACAGAAATCTTATATAACATACTTCCCTCCACTCTATTATTTCTTATCAGCAAAACAAATGTTAGGTGCTTATGCCCTTAAAATTTAGTTTTGTTCCATTGCTTTGGCCACTGTGTTAACTGACTAATGTTATTAATAAAGTATCTTCCACCTCCTGAAAAACCACCTGAGTAATTTCAGACTGCAGTAGCTAAGGAAATACTTGTTATGTACTCTGAAGTTGCTGCATAAGCCTGAATTATACAAGTTGACTTTGCAATAAATTTTGCAATGACAGTGAATTTTTTCCTTTGTTAAATTTTGCAAAGATGATGATTTTTTTCCTGTTTTCTCCCCAGGTGCCTGCCATCAGGATGACTGGATAAGTGCGGTGCGGCCCGTCATAGAGAAGCGCATACAAAAGTAAATGGTCATGATGCCTTTAAAATCTAGCACCTATGCCTAAAAAGTCCATAGTCCTAATTTCCTTCAGTTAAAAGATTTCCACCAAATTTCTGAGGAATGCATCATTTATGCATCATTTTTATGCATATCACTGTGTGACTTGAGAACCTGTGGCCCAACATGAGGCAGATGTGATGAGAGATAAATCTCAAATACATGTGCTGCTGCATAATTAATCCAAGTAGGTGTCTGTATAGTGAAGAGAGATCCTACAAGTGCTCTGGAAAAGAAGAGTATCTCTGTTGCACAACTGTGGATCTTTGTGAGTGAAAGCTGAGAGTGCCATGACCATGAATAACCTTTGCCTGTGCACTTAAAATTACTAGATAGTCATTCTGTCCATACAACTGGTATTTAGACATAAGAAGTTTTTCTTAGGAATGTCTTAGAAACTGAAGATGGAAAAACATACTCTGGAAGTTTCCTACTTCTTAATTCTGAATCCAAACTGCAGTGCCAAAGTTGTTGGAAATAAAGTTGATTTTATGCCATTTTTAGAAAATTCTAAGTTTTTGCTTGAGGATTTTTTTTTTTTAATAAGCGAAACAGGACTCCCAAGTTGCTTTTGGAGAATTTAGCCTCCAAAAGCCCTGCTAGTTTAATTGTTGAATGTACTTCTCACACTGTTGGAGAACTCTCCAATATTTTCTAACAAGTAATAGTTATGAGAAAGTAAAAACTATGGTGTGAAGCATCTTCTGTTAGTTCTGTTGTCATGGTTTTTTTTTTCTTTTTGGGCAGTTTCAGTATTTGTTTTGTGACCACAGACAGGAATAGTAAATTTTGGGGAGAGAAGGTTACTAGGACTTAGATATTGGATAGTTAATTTGTGATCTGATTTTATTTTGTAACCAGATTGGATCTGTAGCACAAGTCAGTTTAATAAACCCATTTACAATTTTGTTTCCATGAAATGCATTCCTTAAAATGAAATCAAGGCGGGGGCTTTTGAGTTGTCATATTGGTAACTTAATTTTGAAAGTGGGTTGTCTTTGTTTTGTTTTTCTGTTCCTCATTTAGATATAGTGAAGGTGAGATAAGGTTTAACCTGATGGCTATTGTGTCAGACAGAAAGATGATATATGAGCAGAGGATTGCAGAGCTACAGCAGCAACTGGCAGAGGTAGGCCATGGAATTTAAGTAGCTAAAGTAGTTTTCTGATAGTTCTGTGTGTTGGCTTTACTATTCACTTCCCTTCCTTGCTCCAAATGGAGCAGCAGTAAAAAAAGCAGGGAGTGATTGCTGAAGGTCTGTCCAGCACAGTGTGGATGCATTCAGTGCTGCAGCTCTGAGCTGAGCACTCAGCACAGTTTTGACCGTGTCATTTTGACTTTCTGCCTTGACTCATTTGCTGTGGTGCTGGAACTGTTCTTTTCCCAGTACCTGCTCATAACTAACTGCAGAAATTCCTGGAATATTCCTGTAATGGTAAACAAAACTGAATCTTTCTGTGATAGAAATACCCTTGAGACAAAACTTGCTTTAAAAAAAATAATAATTTAAAAATGGAGTAACATCATCCATTTAAATTTTTGTTTTGTGGAAGGAGGAGCCTATGGATACAGATCAAAGTAGTAATATGTTAAGTTCTATACAATCAGAAGTTGCAAAATACCAGATGTTAATTGAAGAAGAGAACCAAAAATTAAAAAGATATAAGGTATGTAGTCTTTGCTTTTCTGATTAAATTATTGGAACAGTTGTAAGAAAAAGCCAGCTTATATATATATATATATAGATATAGATATATATATATGGGAGCTTTACAATTAATCTGAAGGAATTGGATGGGGACTAGAAGACAGTTGAGCTATATAATAATTCTGTTAATGCTTTTAATTTATTTTTAGATTGAAAATATTAGAAGAAAACATAACTATCTGCCTTTCATCATGGAATTGTTAAAGACTCTAGCAGAGCACCAGCAATTAATACCATTAGTAGAAAAAGTGAGTATCTCCTAGCTGATAGTATATTACATCATTTTTCATACCTTCTCTTTTAAATCCCCAAGCCCATGTCATTTATTTTCCAAGATCTTGGGCCAGGGGCAGCTCCCTGCACTCCTGTGGCCACTGGAGCAGGCAGTGACAGCCGGTGGCACAGCCCTGGGAATTCCACCCCTCCCTTTTCCCTGCTCCTGTGCTCATTTACTGCCTTGGGTTTCCCCCTTTCTAAGTTATCTAGCTGTTATCATTGATTTACTGCCAAGGTTTGTATAAACACTTAAATAGAAGTGTCTGCCACTTTGGCAAGGTTATTAAACTGGTCAAGTACTCGAGTTGTACTCAGCTCTGTGCTGGCGTGCACTTACGCTTGAGTGCCAGAGGCAGGAACTCTGACTTTGTACTCACTGAGAGAGGATCTCTGAATTACATAAGGAAAAAAGAGCTGTGTATTACTTGATGAGTACATTCTTTAGCTGAATTGGTTTAGGAAGGTAAATTTGCAGGCTGGTAGTTTTTAAGAAAGTAACATACAGAGTTGTAATCCAGTTTCATGTTAACAGAAGTCATTTATAACACCCATCAAGCTGCTTTCACAAGTAAATTACCAGTGAACTGGTGGTAACAGATCTTAATTCTAAATCACTGAATTAGATGCTGTTGTGTTCAGTAATAAGTGGTAACGAGCAGTATTTAGAATTAAACAAGCAGATTCAGAATTTACTAATGTTTTGACAGAAAGTTGTTGGCCAGTATTGCTTCTGAGCTGTCCCTTCTTGCCCAATCTGTTTCTTAAGTAAGTGCATAAGGAAGAAGATGCCTGTTCCCTATCAATTTGAACTATTTATGATTGATACAAGTTAGGAGAATCTGTCTGCAAATATTTTGACAGAAACTTTTGTGGAATTTTTTTCCACTTATTTGAAAGATCTAAACCACTGAGATCTTGATTTGTTTCAGAGTTCAATTTTGATAATCTGTATGTCTGAATGTGGTGTTTTCTTGTGACATAAAATATTTCCATTAGGAAGAGTTTTTTTCTATGTTATATTAAATTGGTATGGAGATATAAAAAAAGAAGACTTAAATTTATGTTTTTAAAATAGTGCTTTCCCCTACAGAAGTTACTTAATCTTAGTTTATTTTGCATAATTTTTTTAAACTGTATTTATTCTTAAAAGGCTTTATATGCTAACTTAGTAAAATAGTAGTAGGATGCTTCTGAAGGGTCCAAATTTACATTTAAATTTTCTTTTTCCAGCATATTTTTAATATTCAGAAATTTAATGGGTAGTCATTCAAAGCTCCAGGATGATCTTTGTCTTACCAAAGCTTGACATCGTCTCCCTTTGTTTCCTAGGCAAAAGAAAAACAGAATGCCAAGAAAGCTCAGGAGGCCAAATGAAGATGACTTTGCAAAACACATTCAGTACTTGCTTCTGATACTATTTTCATGACAACAAATAAAACTTTTCATAAACTTCAATTTTTGTCCAGTGCACGTTTACCAGTTGTAATGGTTTGTCTTGTACTGTTTGCATGGGTCTGACTCTTCCTTCCCTGCATCTTGTGCATGTAGTACTGCTGAGCAATGTTTAGGTTCTCTTGGTCACATTCAGTATTTAACAGTCTGTCTGATTGCTGAAACTTGGGAAGTGGACCCAGAAATGTGCAAGGAAAATGTCCCCATTTTGTCCCACTTGAACTTGAAAATTATACAAATGCCAGAGGTTTAAGTATAAGCATGAGCTTTCTTTGCTCATCCCTACTAACAGTTACAATCCTTTCCAGTTGTTCAGTGACATAGCCTGTGTCTTTGTTTTTATGATGTGTCTAATTTTTTTACAAAATGGAAAAGTATTAATTTAGCTGTAGAAACATTTGCAAAGACCAATGTATTATCTCAAAAGAACTGCATTGCTTTAGTAGAAAAGATAATAAATATTCCCATTTTTATTTTGGCAAACTTTTTTCTGTGGTATTTTATTATGGAATAAGACGATTAGGATATGGAGGTCATCAGCCTTGTGGCTTGAGTATATGCATTCTAAATTTGAGGCAGAAAGAAGGCACACTATTGTTTTGGGGAGTTAATATTCTTGGATATAAGGTATTCCTCTTCTGGAGTATGTTTCATTTAAATCTTTAAATCTGTGGTTTTTATTTGACTTTGAGAAGTAATATAAGGAAAAGGTGTCTGGAAGATGATTGTTGACAATACAGTTGTGGAAGATGCTTGAGGTGTGTCCCATGGACCAAAGGAAATACCTGGAGTTCACTGGGTTTCTGCCTGTGTGTAAGCTGTGAATAGATTGTTTTGGTATGGGTAGTAACAGGCCACTGCAACAGTACACAGACAATACACACTGTTGGAGCTATTCATCGTCAGTGTATGTGTATTTGTTTAGAAAACTTCCAGTTTGTTCCTAAAAGACTAGGGTAAGAAACAGAAAGAAAAGAAAAAGAGCTTTGGTTTTGGTTCTTTTGGTTTTTTGGGGTTTTTTTTTTGTTATTTTACCTGTACTTCATTAGACTGTGAACACCTTTGGTATTGTAGGCTGAATTTTTTGAAACCCTGATATGAAACATTCTGTTATCTGTTGGTGCTTTGTATATGTTATATATGCATGTATATAAACAGGATAAAATTTTGGCTGAGGAAGTAAAGCAGACTGTGCTCTTCAGTGCTGGAAGGATCTCCTTGAGTCATTGCTGTGGCTGGAAGGGTAAGATCTGTTTCAGAGAAACCGGAGATCCATATCTGTGCTTTGTACAAAATTGATCAGGTTAATTAGAACATAAACTCTGTGAGAATTTGGTACTTTAGTTATTCACTGCAGTGTTACTGTCCAAGGAAACTGAAAGACTTACAGAGGAAAAGACATTATTGCTTTTAAAATTATGTCTGAAACTCCATTTCAACCCGTTGACAACATGTCTGTCTTTTTAAGTGGTAGCCTGATGACTCCTGCTGCACCCTGTTGTCCTTGGAGAATTTTGCAATTTGATACTAGATGTCAAATTTGTCCTGAAGTGATTTCATTCTCCTTTTACTGGCATACTTGGGCATGTACAAAAGGAATTTTGCTGAAGCAGAAAGTTGTTTTTGCAATTATAAATCAATTTTAGTAGCAATTATTCCAGAAATTTGCTTATATTGCAAGGAATCTTTCTGGATTTGTGGAAGGACAAAAAGAGAATGGATGTAAAGATGAAATTTTAAGAAAAAATTTTTAGTCCAATGTATAAGTGAAAAATGGCAATTTTTTTTACTTTTTTTTTGCCAAATTTGTAGAATCTTATTTTTCATAAGGTATGTCTTGGCTTTAAAGGCAGTTATTTGTATATTAGGACAGCATCACATTGCATGCAGAGCTGGGACATGAAGTTGATCCTGGCTAGGCTACAGGGATAACAGTTAATTTTCTCCTTGGTAGCTGGTACAGTGCTGTGTTTTGGATGGAGCACGAGAATAATGTCGATAACACAATGATGTTTTTAGTGGTCGCTAAGCAGTGCTTGCTCTGAGTGCAGGAGTTTGCAGCTTCTCGTGCGCTGCCAGCCAGGAGCTGCAGGGACACAAGGATTGGGAGGGGACACAGGCAGGACACAGCCCTAGTGGCCACAGGGACATTTCCCAGGGTATGATGTCATGGCCAGTGTTTAAATCGGGGCAGGGCTGGCTGGAGCCTGCTGGGCGTTGCTCGGTGAGTGCTGAGAGCTGCGTTCTGCAGCATTGTCCACTCTGATTCTAATCCTTTCTCTTCTGACGGGTGCTTCTCGCTCATCTCCAGCCGCATGCACTTTGCAGTGAGGGTGCAAGAGACCGCTCATTTCCTCGTTTCGTGATGAAATCTAGCGGCTGGGCGCTGCTTTTCCCAGCAGCAAGCGTACTCCCAGCTGACGCGGATTGTGGACGAGCTTTTGCTGGAATTTTGCAATTCGGTACACTGCGCACAAAGGCCGGTGCTCTGCTGCTTCATTGTTCGCCTTCTGAGATCTGCACGGAACTGAACCGAGAGATGCCGTCCAGCTTGGCCGCTTTTCCGCGTCCGTGCTGCGCGCATCCTCTGACAGATGTCGGGATCTTGAGCCCTTGGAGGCTCTGCTGTGCGCCGGGTACTTGGAGCAGAGCGGGACCATGCAGGGAGCAGCGCGGTCTGACGGCGCTTTGCAGGCTGTGGAGGGAAAAAGACTGCGCCTTGAATGTGCTGCAAATACAAGTTCCTACAAGTTCCAGGGGCAAACCCCGAACAAGTCTGCTGTCCTGGCACACTGCCCTTCGTTCACAGAAGGCACAGTGTTCTGAGCGAGACGTAGACGACGATTTGCATCCAAGAGGATGAAAGCTCGACAGGTTAGAAAATGCGAAGAGCGAAGCCGCAGAGCACCGGTCCGAGTACGCGTGAAAGGATCCCTCTCCCTCCAGCGTCACATCCCGTCCATCTACACGAGCCGGGATGCGCGGCGGAGCTCTCGCTCCAGCTGCTCCCGCACCAATGGGGAGCGCTTGGCTTTTTCCCGGAAACAACCACACGATGGCACCTTCGACTTGCAAAAGGAACGCACCGAGGCCAGCTCGAAACCAGACCAAGCGCAGAGCCAAGCTGGAAGCGTCCAGGCTCTCAAATCAACCGTGTCAGGACAAGGTTTCGCTGACCTTCCCCTTCAAAGTGCAAACTCTTCTTCGCACCACACGAACTCCGTTGCCCTAAGAAAGCTTTTCACTCTCAGAGTCCAGCCACAAACTTGAAAATACCTGGCAAAAACACGGCTCACAGAAGTGCCAGCTGAGAAAGATCTTGCTGCCTTCAGCTTCAACAGCACCATGGGACTTCCAGCACACACCCTGCTATCGGCACTTTCCTTCTCAGCTCCAGGTTCCATCCTAAGCCTTCAGTCTCAGAGTCAGGATCCAAAGGGAACAGCACCAGCGACTGCTCACACACTAAAGCTACCAGGACAAGCTCAAGAGCTCGGTCTTTCCATTCCCACTGACATTCTGACAGCTCTCACCCAGAGAACTGCCTACCGGGAAAAGCCTTTAAATTCACTTAGACCTTACCCAAATGTGCCCATCTAAGCTTGCTTTCTTTACCAAAGAGAGGAGTGAGAAGCTCATCTGAATAGAAATGGCATCTCCTCCAAAATACAAAGCAGGGACTGCTCCCATGCAAAGGTGCCTGTAGAACACTGTTACTGGGTATTAACCTGCCTGTGGCACTAGATCAGTTGCATGCCAAGACTCAGGGTAGCTGCTTACCTTGGCCAAAAGATCTGTGCTGCCAAAATTTCAAGAAGGCCACCTCTGAGAACTGGAAACCACATGCCAAATTAAATCTTTCAGGAGACCACTTTCCAAAGATAGATACTGACTCCAAAATTGTACAAATTGAGGCAGTGCTTCCACAGCAAATATGCCAGGACAGACAGTTGCTGCCACCCTTGATCTGCACGAGGCAGCTTCTCTGCACATGAAACACTGGGGCTGCATGCTTTTGTTCCCATGGAACACCATTGCCATTCTCGTTCAGGAACTTACCAAGCAAAAGTTGCATACATCCAACAATTGCTCCTACACAAAAGAGGCCAGGACAGAATTCTCTTGCTGGACTATTCCTCCCCATGGTACCTTAAAATCTGCTCCACCAACACTGGCACTATGTGCTTTGCCTCCAGAGGAAAGGCACTCTGAGCCACTTGGCCTTGCTTTGTGTCAGGTTCCAATTACTTAGAATAGTCTCTGCCCAAATTAAGGTGCAAATGAGACCATATGCCAGTGACAATAGTATGGGGTTTATTTGATAGTAAATATGAGAGAAATAGAAAATAGGTGGTGGGGACAGAAGGAGAGTAACAGGGACAGAGTAATGAAAATATCATTACTCCATGGATGCCAACAATGTTCTGTTGATCCTCTCCAGCTGTTCTTCTTGGTGGTGATGGTCCCCCAAAAAAGCAGAGAATCTGATGGGCTAGTGTATGCTCAGGCCAGGTAGGAAAACCCAGGCAACTCCCTGGGCAAGGAGAGTTTGTCATTATCAGACTCTGGGCTTTTTGCATAACATGCAGCCCTGTGGTGCAAGGCTTCAGGAATGACTCTGGGGATCACTTTGGGGGGCCTTTGATAGATTAAGGCACCCCCTGGCTGGCCCTCAGTCACTGTCCTGTGGATGTAGCATTCCTAGGGCTGGGGGTCCCATAGACAGTTTGTGTAAGGGAGGATGGGTTCACTGCCCCTGAGTGGAGGTTACAACACACCCAAACTTCTCTCCCCCCCCTCAGCTGGAGGGGAAATCTGTGCAAACCTGCTCCCATCAAATGGGTCTGTGGGCTATGGCCTTCCCCACCCCAAAGCAAGCCAAAGATGATTGTTAGCTCAGCTGCTGAGTTTTGCTCACATTTTTTTTCTTGTTTGCTTGTTTGTTTCAGGTGACTGAAGAATGGGTTTTCCCTTTATCTAATCTCAGCAGTTTGACTTTTAGTACAAAATCCCAGTCAGGTATCTTCAGGGAGGCTTCCTTGGCTGTAGCTTCTTTAAACAGTTTTTGTTATAATGAGCAAAACTTTATATCAATGTTTGAGGCATGAACTATTTCAGTCTCTGACACCTTGCCTTCAGTACCTTGCCTGTTTGCCTAGCCTAGCCTTGTTGCTTTCCTTGCCTGTGTCTGCCTTGCCTCACCCTACCTAAAACTTCCCTGCTTTGCTTTGCCTTGCCTACTACTCTAGCTTGCCTTCCATGAAGGTATGGCAATGCAAACCAGGCATAGGCAACTGTGAGCAAGTCAAGGGAGAGAGGGCCAGGGAGGACTAGCAGAACATGGCCAGGGAACTGTTGGGTTGTCAAGCCAAGGCAAGCGGGAAGTGCATTCAAGGATTGCTGGTATGTGAAAGCAGCCAGGACAGACTGCTCTGTGCAGCCTTGATCTATTTGGCTGTGGGACTTGCTGCGAGGAAGCAGCTGCTAGATGATTTAAGCTTTTTGGGAGTTGTGAGAGTGAAAGATTACACTGGTACTTAGTGAAACTAATGATTGTTGATCATCTGGCTGAATCTATTAAAAAAAAAGACTGGGATTTTTCCCCGTTCACCCCAGTTTTTTCAGCTTCTCATTGAACAGCCTTTTTTGAGGACACTGTGAAAGACCTTGCCTTGAAAACTAGAAGTGCCTCAGCTCGCCATCTAAGAAACATGGAAAACAGCTAAAATTAATTTCAGAATTGCCCTGAGAAGAGCTGGGGTTTCAGTACCTGAAATTACCATTGGAAATATTTGCAAGAATCACCATTTTATTATACAGACATGTGAAATACTGTAGCAGCTTCATCTTATTCTCATTGGAGTCACTGGAACTTTTGCTATTTACTGAGATCAAACACAAGAAGCTTAATAATCCAAGTTCATTCACCATTGTGCAAATAGCACTTGATTAATTCGAGTTACCATTGCAACACACAGAATGGCTCTGTGCAGGAAAATGGAAGTCTCGTTTGTCACGGGCAGAAAAGCTTTCCACCACTCTGGGAGGAATCCATCCTGCCTCAGTGTGCAGTGCTGGTCAAAGAGCTACATGATGGGTGGCTGTGTCCATGGTACTCTCAGGGCTCACATAACTTCCCACCTTACAGACACACAAGTAACGCCCTCTGATAGTGCAGTTCTCCAGACAGCTCACTGAAACCCCTGACTCTATCCAGTTATGGGTTCACAACATCATGCAGGGCAATTCTGTCCACAGGGAGATTTGGTTTTAATTAATCCAGAAGAAAGTTGCATTTTTATAGTCTTTGTCTCTACTAAGATATTTTATGTAACACAGCAAGAATGAATTTGTTTAGACAATGATAAAGAACAGGCGGTAATTGTACATTTTGCTGCTTTCTGTCAAATAAATGCTAGCCAAATAAATACCTCACCAAGTCTTACTGTGAAGACAGATGGCCAGAGTGGTAGACAAATTCTGAACCATGTGTCTTGGTCAATTTATATACTTATCCTTTCCTTCAGCAGAACTTTTTTGCACTGTTAGCCCACGCTGCTGAACTGAATCC
Organism: Catharus ustulatus; assembly: GCF_009819885.2. NCBI lineage: Eukaryota > Metazoa > Chordata > Aves > Passeriformes > Turdidae > Catharus > Catharus ustulatus. The sequence goes on from NC_046229.1 coordinate 25,251,440, forward strand.
AGTACAAAAGCAGTGAATATAGGAACTGTTCCCTTTGAATTTGAATGGTGATAAAAATGCAAATCAAAAAAATACATAGTCTTGGTTTGAAAGACAGGTGCCTCCCTTGGAATGGAAAATGTAAACCCATTCTCTGTGAAATATTATAATTTTGAAATTAAAGGGCTCTCAGGCAAAGAGATGAGAATAGGAATACCAGTTCTTTCCTAGTATGTATAATAAAGCAAACAAACAACAACCACTCGGGCATTAACAACAGCCCTGCCCTTTGCCAGCCAAATCTCAAGATGTCTCTACCCTACAGAGAAACCTCAGGTAAAGAGAGAGTAGCCAGGTGCACCCCTCCCCTATGCTGACAACTTCTTGTGTCCCTGTTCAGAAGCCAGTCATTATTGTCTCCTAGCAACACCTATGAGGGAAAAAAACAATTAAAAAAAAAAAAAATCCCAAAGGAGAACTCCTAAAACTCCAACATGCATTTTAGAGCAGCGGGAAGATTTTATGTGCAGCTAGCAAATCATAAAAAGATACACATTTACAGGGTTTTTACAAAAAAATTACAAGAATTACAGACAAAAAACATAGTTCAGTAAACTGCAAATATAAATCTAAATCACACAGGGTGTTGAAAGGTGGCACGAAAAAGAACAAGAGGAAAATTTAAACAAGGAAGTCAGGGCACAACCTCAAATCCTTTCCTTACTAAAGCATCTTAGAAGTACCTTAGAGTGTCTTAAAAGTCATGTAAGTTGAAAAGTGTGCTATTCGGACATAAAAATCAGGTTTGCTCCCATGATGATTAGATCTGCATACAATGCATAAGGTAAGTGTATGCTTTGGATATTCAATAAACAATTAAAACTATTTTCAAGTTGAAGGGATTACTTTTTATTTGTTTTGAATTACTTGGCTAAAAATGGTGTACATTAAAATATTGCAGACATATTGTTCATTATATAGTTACCAACTGCAAAGGAGGCAAGCATTTGGTGTCCTTAAAAAAGTAAAGCATTTTAGCTTTTGTTACTAGACTCAAAGGTTAGAATATGCATAATATGCTACTTGGGAACTTAAAATTAATCAATTATTTACTGTAAGTAGTTCAAATTACAATAGCTTTCAAAAATAAAAAGTAGATTAATAACCCTTAAGCACAACATGGAAGAGGAATACAATGTAAAAAGGTTAAGCAGTACTGTTGATGGCAAAAGGCTTAACCTGCTTCACATGAATACAGGAGATAAATTGCTATTTTAATATAAGCATACTTATTCAGAGCTTTCCTTGGAAAATTTAAATGATAATCATGGCAGTAAAATTCTGAGCAAGCACCAGCTAACTTAAGCAAAGGGTAGCTCAACCATGGCTTATATTTTATGTAAAAAATGCAACTTGGCCTGTGTTTATCACATCTACTCCATTAAAAAGCTTAATGTGTCTCGGATTCCTTTTCAGGGATACCAACTCTGGCTGTGAAACTGCATGAAAATGATGACTCAAAGAATGATTTTCTTTTACTCTCAACTGCTGTTTGCCCTTTTTGATTTTTTAAGTCCTTTTTATTACTACCATTGTAGCACTGCAGCAAGTGTTCAGTTCCAAACTGTCCATATTGCCAACTTGCAGGGAATTCAGTACTTTCTGCTATATTGTCTACATTCCAAGAAAGAGCATTAAATATTGAAAGGACCTATGGAAGACAAGGTCATTGTGAATTATAGTCCAGTACATGGCAGTGTCAGGAACCTGTTAAAGCCCTTTAAATCCCAACACACAAGCTGTGAGTTGGCAGTCTATGCCAGTTTTTACCAATCACAGCAAAAGGCAGATCACAAAAAGAGGCCATTGGGCCAGATACAAGCATGAAGGAGGAAAGCATCAACCTAAGAACATCAACCCTGTTAAGTGATAAAAGAAATGTCACTATTCTTAGTGACATTAGCAGAAATTTGCAGAAATTTGAGTCTATGACAATTACAAACTAGGCAAAAGAAAAGGGGAGTGATGACTGGTCTGGGACAGTGCTTCCTGCTCTGATCCTGACAAAACTTTTTAATTAACTTCTTTCTAAAAAGGGGAAAGTACAGTTAAATTTCCCTGCCTACAGGTGGAGGTTTAATATTTGGTTTGTTGAGTCTAAAAATGGAAGTGGAACTAGCAGGAATTATTGTATTTAAAGTTTCTGATCCTTTAAGACCTCGGTTTGACAAAAGCTACATGCTACTGTCTGAAGAATATTCTGTTTCCCCTAAGATCAGATGGATGCAATTTAACCAAATTTTCTGTAATATACACCAGCAATACAAAACAGTCCCAAATAGCAGGAAGAATTATTTCACCATTAAGGAGCCAACCTTCTCACCCTCTTTTGGAGGGAGCATAATCTGGGAGCTGAAGTAACCAACTTGAGAACATAAATCTCCCTGCTATTGAGAACTTGCTGACACAGGAACAACCTAAGCTCTGTGACTTTCCTCTTTACATGCATTGGTCAAGGTTAGTAATGTAAAATTTATTGGGTCAATCAAAGACTAATGCTAATCTATGAAAAGTCATAAAATAATCTGAGTTGTTCTCAGACAATGAGAAATGGAACCAGAACTACCAATCTGGTTACTTGCAACATGTCCCTAAAACTTATTGCCTTATATTCATAACTAATGCACAGCCACCAGTGCAACCAGGAAAATAGGAAAGTTACTGATGTCAGCAAGGGAAGGATTATAAAGAACTATTCCCATTAATCATCACATACACAGTAACTCTATCATTAAAATGTAAGCCCTTTTAGTACCACCACCTGGAAATTTAGTATTTAACAGCATTTATAAATATTCTTAGAAGAGGTATATGAATTTACATCTGCTTTTAAACACATATGCCTGAAAAACCCACCAATTTTTCAATTTTTTTGCATGTAGTGGAACTCTTCTCCAACAAAGAGGACACATAGGAGTTAAATTTCCATTCTGCACCTTTGCACCTTCTGGTATATAATTATTCTTGAGTGAAAGCTCAGTAATGCAGTAATAAACAGAATGGAGATGACCTAAGACTCTGGAATGGAGGTAGTTCAAAGCATTTTGGGATGACATCTGTTGTCTGTCAACTGAAACTTTTTCCTGAAATCTATCTTTTCCTCATTTCCCTTTCCTTCTCATGCCAAAAAAAAAAAAAAAAAAGGAAAAAAAAAAAGTCTAAATCTTAAAATAGCATGCTGGGTCACAAGCATACAAGCATAGAGAAAAGACAAGTGTTCTCTAATTGGAATTTATTTAAAACATCAGTTCAGCCATGCAAATAAATAGCAGAGCAGATGTTTCTTGCTCTCAGACACTTTCACACATCCCTCAGCGACCCAATGTGTGTTCTGGGCTGCTTAATTGAAACATTCTCACAAAGATATTTATGGCTGCAGAAGACCTTTGGTAGGCACTTCCTCATGGGAAAAAGGTGCTTGTTAATGTCGACCAGAAGCAGCTGCTTCTACAGAGGTCACACAAAATAGGGTGAATACCACAAAGTTGGTCTTCAGGTATATTAATTTTCAGTGAATAAAAAGTGTCTGGAGGCATTGAAGCATGTATTCTGGTTATATAATTTTGATAATTTCAGTATTTTGACAGTTAATGAGATAGTCTATAAATGAATAGCCACACAAATTTTAATTAAAAGTGACATTGTTCCTATGAGATTCAAAAAGTTGAGTTCTGTAGAACTGAAACAACTATTATTCTCAGGTATTACTGCTGTATTTCAATAAGATATGGTATGAGCTTTTTGCATGTTGCAGGTTTACAAATTTTGGGTTTAAATTGCTTATTACTTTTGCTTGTTTCATTGAGCAATGTAGCTATCCCTTAGAACATTAGTACCTTATAGACATGAAATATCATAATAAATAAGAAAAATATAAAGACCTGTGAGGGATTACTGACAAAGATGACTCACTTCATATTAATACAGAGAAGCAGTAAAAGAGACTGAGATAGCTTGAATGATAAACAGCATTATAACAATTTGTGAACTGTTGCAATTAAGAATTAAGACACAACTAAGTATTTGAGAACCATTTCAAAACTACATTCAGGAGTTCTCTGGTGGTATATAAAAGCATAACCCCATAATACTTTTTTAATTAAAAGTGCAGAGATTCTAAAAAAGAGCACCAGCCCTACTGCAGCAATACACTTTTTAGAATGTGATCTGTGGTTCACAAGACAGAGCTGAAGATATCTGCATAACACCGTGCACATGTAGAATCCTTTTGCTACCTGTCAACATGTCCTGTGCTGTGTGAGGAGAAGCAATGTTCCTGTCTCTCACCAGGCTCAGCAGAACACTTTCCTGCTTTCTCAGCTCCAGCTCCTGGAACACTTCCTGCCTCTCCTTCTTCACTGCCCCTTGATCTCTGCTGTTTCTCTCACACATTCTTACCCTGCTTTTCTCTGGCTTTGATTACAGCTGTGCAACAACTTTTTTTATCTTTATTCTTAAATCTGCTATCATAGAGGCATTACTGCCATTCTGAATTGGCAGCCTTGGCCAGAACCATCTCCATCTTCGGAGTGACCAGGGATCGGTTTTGCTACACCTGGAGGAAGCCTCTGGCAGCTTCTCACAGAAGCCACCCCTGTAACCCGTCCTGCTACCAAAAATCAGGCCCTGCAAACCCAGTACGGCTGGCTTCAGCCTCTGCCTCCCAAACCCTGAGAGTTTTAGCAGCTACACCTGAGAGATCAGGGAATGACCGTGTTTGCCCTCCACTGATTTCCAGTGTGACTCATCAATGTAGGCTTTTATCTGAAACAGTTTTATCTTGTCTATTAACTATGCAAATAAGTACATACATGCCTATGTGCTTCCTGTAAGGAAGTCCAAGGAGAAGGTGAGGGTTGTGTAGGAAAATACAGGGCACTCCTTTCCTTTCCTTTTTTTTTTTTTTCCCCACAGCACTGCGTTAATGGAAACAATGATAAGAAAAACAGCTGCCTGGAAGAGTCTGTAACAAACTGCCACATAAACAACCTTCTCATATCAAATAGCTGAAGTTCAACTACATTCAAGTTGTAAAGACTGAGGACTTCAGAAGAAAGATTAAGTTATTTTTCATGCAGGTAACACATGTCTGCCTAGCAAAGCCACCAGAAGACAAGAAGCACTGGGGACAAACAGACTGGAGATACTGTGGCCTTATGTATGAGAACAAGAAAATTTCCCTAACACAACAGAAAGTGTTGCTTCTGTGTGCTTCTCAAAATAGCTGGAGTTTGTTATTAGGCTAACATTTGTGTATTCCACATGCCTCAATGAGCATATAAAAAAATTTATTAATCTCTGAGAAACTGATGACACTTGCTAAAAATTAATTAGTTCAATATTTTAAAAATGTATACACAATGTAAGCTCTATCTGTGCTCACAGGTCCTTTCACTGTTTCTTCTTTAGCAACTATATCAGTAGCTTGTGTAGAAAAGGAACATTAAAAAATAGTTAACTCACCAAACCACAAATACTGTTTCTTTCTGTCTGGTAATAAGAGTCAATTCCAGTCAGTATTACTAACTTCCATTTCACTTACTGATTTCCTTCAATGACTTTCCTTTTTCTTCTTCTATAAGTGCTGCTGCTTTCACCTGCTAGACTCAAAGAAGAATAGGGAACATCAGATTACATCAGATTATAAAAGTCTTCAAGAAAGCCTGGAAAAATATTTTACAAACAATAAAAAGATAGCAACTTCTTTTTACAGAATATGTCATCTTCTTAGGCAAGTTCAAAAAAATAATAGTTGAAATGTCAGATTAACACAAAATCCTTAAGTGTTAGGATTAATGATGTAATTTTTTGATGAAAGTTTACCAGAACCAGAAGAACATACACAACAGGAACAAACTGTACTGTACATTTACAATACAGAAATTTTAGTGCTTCCTGCTGAAACTGAACTGCTAGAATGATGTGTAACAGATTTTTACCAGTACAGTAATGAGAGGAAACTGAGAATACTGGGCTGAAAAGAAATTTAAAATTGGAGGAGGAAATTCTTATTAAAAAGGTGGGGGTTTGCATGTGTGCCTGACAAAGAAGAAACGATATGCAGAATCTGGTAAAAGACAAACACAAATTACAGCTATGATCTCCAAAGCATAATCCCAGCCCACCTAAGCAAATTTTGATGGGTTTTCACTGAAAAGAATATTTTTAAACTCCTTATCCAGCATATATTGAAGCTACATATATATAAATATGTATATTACATATATATTTGTGCATTATAAAATTGATTTTTGCTTACAGACCTCTTTTGAAAAGCCACTGAAGAGTTTAAAATATGTTCCTCTGCAACTTCCTGAACAACATACTTTTTAAATAAAATCTCTGAGAACTGAGATCTGAATAAGCAGCAGTTCCTTGAGATCCACACTAATATAAAAACACCTAAACGTGCTTTATGCAATTGTTCATGTGTTAGGATTAGCTAAGTTTGGCCCTTGATTCTCCTGTGGGAATTGACAGCCCTGTTTCTTGGCAGATGCACTAGGGAAGTATTGTATCAGGTGTTTTCAAACCAAACCAGTACCAAACTTGGAGTCTTTATGGATAATACAAAGCAAGGACAATTCCAGGAAATCATCAGCATATTTTCTTTTACTGCAGAAATGTGATGTGATTACAGAGATGTAAGACAGTCCTACCTTTTATATGTGGTAAGAGTGTTTCCCTGGGAAATCCGATTGGAAAAATTATTCAGATGGCAGTTTAGTCTTAATGTAATTACTGTAACTTGCATTAGAGTGGAGGATGCACAAGTGGTTGGAACAGGAGGCCAGACCATTCCTCATCTTGCCATTCCTTGCTATGTGAACATGAAAAGTAGCTTAACCTTTATAATTTAGCTTACCCTGCAAAATGAGAATAAGGCTATGGGTTTACATGCAGTAAACAAAGGTACTAACTGTATCACCTTACCTGTGTCTCACTGTCTCCCAGTTTTATAGTGCATGAGCAAAGCTGCCAGAAAGGAACAAAAATTACATTGTTAATTTAGGTGGTTTTCAGCTTTACACATACACACACACACACAGAGGAATTCTTATAAAATATAATTGTCTGAATTGTTTATCATCCCAACATATGTGACATTCCTAAGCTCATTAAGAGGCTGCTATGAAATGTGCTGCAGCAACGCTATGAAGGAAAAGAACAAAGTTCAATCTAAGTACCACTGGAGCAAGGAGAGGAAATAAGGGATCATACTTCTGCTTTTCTGAGGCAGAATAGAAAAGGAAATGGAGCAAGAAGGGGAGTGCAAGATAATGAGGTGGCAACATAGAGCATTTGGCAGAGGCTCCTGCCCCTGCCCAAGGGGACTCAGAAGCCAAGGAGATGGTTACTTCAGCAGAGGGCACTGGAGGAACAAGGATGTGGTGTGGTACTGGCTCTGCCTAGCGGAACTACAGACTTGCTATGCTGCAAATTCTTGTACTTTCTGTTGCTTCAAAATTTTTGCCCCAGAAAGAGAGGAGATGTGCTGAATGATATTGGAAGGTCTGGAATTGGAGCAAAGCAGGTGCAAGCAAAAAAGGCAATAAGGAGGAGAATCTGGGGCATGTACTCCTGAGTCAGCATCCTGCATCCCACAACACCAGAGGGACAAGGAGAATGATGAGATGGGATGGTTAAGGAAGTGAAACCTCTAATGAGAAATCATCAAAACAAAGTTTCTTACCTTCCTTATAATTTCCTCTTTTTCCACAGCAGCTGCAGTCAGAGGGTATATTTACATAGACCTTTGCATTCCATGTAGGATGAAAACACAAACATTAATAATTGTATTGAAATTCTACAGATTTATTATGAACAGCATCAAAAACTGCAAAAAAATTTAAACAAATCTGATGTTTGGTAGGTTATGTAGTACTATTTATTTGTGCAAATTGTGAATTTGTGAATGCTTGGAAGAGGTGCTTTCATAGAGGAACACTCATTTTATACATATGGACCTCATATTCCTTTAGATCCTCTAGGCTTCTTTTACACATGGGAGATGGAAACCTTGTGTGTTACAGTAGAGATACTGAGCATGTCCACAGTGTAAGGCTGTATTTTGCAATTATTGTTTTATTATTTAAAATAAGCATATAAACTAGCTCTAATATGCATCTGTATGCCATGGGCTTGGATGACATTCAGCATGTTCTTTAATGAATACTGGATTTTCTTTCAATGATTATGTTGGATGGATAGTCTTCTGCTTTTGTCAATTGAATTTTACAGAAGTGAAGGAATTTAGGTTTTGTTAAGGAATGTTTAGGTTTTGAAGAAATTTAGGTTTTTGTTTTGGTCCATTTTTTTAACATGATGGTCAAACATATACAAGTGCTGAAGATTTTCTTTTTTATTATCTGTGGTTTATGTGCAAGAATCTTCACTGCAAAGTAACAAGGACATGCTTGCAGCCATCTACGTAAGTTTTTCATTTATTTCATTCCTGCCTTCCATTCTGATATCACAGGTTTTGAAATGAGAATCTTTCCATTATTATCAGCTTTACAGGTCATGTTGCTAACTAAAATAGCAACTGAAACACTGCCAAGACATTTTAAAAATACTCATTTCTTTTTGTAAAGACAGCTATCCTGGTACCACAGTTCTAGAGCAGTTTTATATGGAAGGAGTAATATAAAAATTGAATAGTGAGATGATACCATTTGACAGTTACACTGGTATTTTAGGTATTTCTCTCAGTCATAGAGGCTAAAATAGGGAGTAATTTTTAATGTATAACTTGAAGAACATTACTAGTGTGGCCACAAATGTCAGCTCTTAGAACCATGCCTACACATTATCCCTTTTTGGATGGGAAGAAAGAAAGAGAGAAAGGGATTGAAAATTGAGACTGTATGTGGTAGAATAAAAACTAATTCCTGTGGGTTTTTAAGAACATAAAAGAAAGAACAATGTAAACAAGTGGCAATAAATTATAGCAGATTTAATGATAAGCTGAAAGGATATTTGAAAACAGTAATCCTAAAGACAAATAACATTTTGTGTTTCAAATGCTAAAGCAGTGTATCATGCAGGAAGAAATGCTGCGTAACTGGGGAAGGCACACACTAAAAATAATCTAAGTTATCTAGTGGGATCAGTTCCCAACAAGAGAACAAGCTCATCTACAAATTTCTGAACTTTCAGAAAACATAACAAAGAATAAACATTAGAAAAGCCTGACTGATGGAAGTCTAAAGTGGGGTTTGAGAATTAAAGTGCTCATCTGTGCAGTGTTACACAACAAGAACCATAGGCAATTTAATATCCCACTTCTTTAAATTTCAACCATGTATTACTGTGGTAACCTATGCTGTGATACTGAAAATTGTTGTTAGCATGCTCATACTGCCAATGGAATTAAATGTTGAGGGAAAATAAACTACATGGAAAATGAAACCTTTCCACAATACAGGAACCAGAAGAGAAAGTGGCAGAAGTCCCCAGACTGGAGTATTAAAACCCAGACTGAACAGAACATCAGAACACTGCACAAGCACTTGCTAGAAATTAGGCAGTAACAGGATTCAGGCCCTGACTATTTCTAGCTTCTGTGACTTTAAACAAAGGTTGCAAAGAACACTGACCATTTTAGCTGCATTCCTACTGCCATCTTCTGCTCCTAATCAGGATACTGACAACGTTCATATTTTTACTGCAACAAGAGGAATCTGCAAAAGATGGCAATTGTTGATTGAAAAGTTTTGTGGTACAGAATATCAGACTGGTTGGAAGCACCTTAAAACTCATCTTGTTCCAAATCCTGCCACAGGCAGGGACAACTTCAACTAGACCAGGCTGCTCCAAACCCTGTCCAATCCAGCCTTGGACATTTCAAATTTAGACTTCATAGTAGTTTTGGTTTGAAACCAGGAAGAAACACCATTTTGTGTAGTGGTTTTGGTTCATCAGTTTGAGTTTCCCAGCCAATGCACCAATTTATGTGGTGGGTCTAGCGCTGGCCAAATCACCAGTGCACCCACTAGGATTATTTACTCATTTCCTGCTGTGAGATAGGATTAGGAGGAAGGCAAAGCAGGCTCGAACTTTGAAGGGTATAAAGAAAATTTTATTAACAGAATTAAAAGGAAAATAATAACAATCAGAATAAACCTTCAGAACACTTCTCCTCTTCCCCTCCACCCTCTTTTCTTTCACACTGACAACGTAAAAAGACAAAACCTGGGACTTCCAGTCAGTTTATCACCTCTACAATAACCTTTCTTCAGTTCTCTTAGGGAGAGGAGTCTCTCTTGCCATGCCACAGAGACTTCTCCACAAGAAACAATTCTCTTGGGGCTTCAATGTCACAGCAAATCAGCTGCCCGCGAGATGGAAATCCATTTGCCATGTCTAAGTCACTCCCCTCAACTTACAGCTTTTCCTACAACTGTTTTAGAGGGTTCAATCTTTGGCTAATGGGGTACCCTTTTAAGGATGAGCTCTGAGAACAGAGGTCTTGTTCTTCTTCCCTGGGGACAAAGGGTCTTCATCACCCTTGTCTCTGTCTGTTCAAATTTCTCATCGGATCACAGCTACTTCAACATTGGCTTGTTCAGCATGAGTGCTTGGCTCATGCTCGGCCCGGGCTGGCAGCAGGGCAGGGTTTAATGTTGGTGAGATGTCAGCAAACCCGGCCTGGCCTCGCAGCCTCCCCTCCCCTGCCCAGCCACCACGCAGGGAGAGGGGACAAAAGTTCTCTCTTCAAAAGCCAGGAACTACAGGGAGCTCTTTCCCGGGCTTGTTCGTTTTAAAATGTGAATCTCACAGAGGCGTGTTCAGCTCTTTAACTGGCTTATCAGCATGCCTATTCTCAGAGCCAGCCAGCAATTGGTTTTGCCAGGCATGGAGGAAGCTCTTACCAGGTTCTCTTAGAAGATCACTTCCGTGCCTGGCTCCTTCCCTCCTCAGCAAAAATCAATTTATGCAAAACCAGCACACGCTGCTTTTCTAGCTCATAGTAAAGCTCCTGCTAAGTCAAAGGTTCTCTTTGTAAACATCTTAATATTCTGTGTTCCTAACATCTCAATGCTTGTGACTGTGGCTAGAATACTCTGTTTTCAGAAATTAACAGTTCTTCTTAATACTATTTTATTTAAGCACCTATCCTTGATAAACATAAAGTTTGTTTTGGTGAAACAGCTTAATTAATATAGATTATTTCTTTAGTAAAACAGATAGAAATAACACTTTTGCTTACTACCACCACATTTCTTGTAAAGTTAATGAAAATCTGTCTGTGGTCAGTAGAAGAGTACAAGAGAAACAGGAGCTGAAGAGTAACCTTTCCTTATGAAGTTTTTCCTCTGTGTGCAGGAATTTCCATCTTCTGTCTGCATGTCACAACCTAGCTCCCTTTTGCAGGCAGCCCTCTCGAGTCCCTGGCTCTGGGCATGGCTGCTTCTGACTTGATGTTGTCCTATTTAAATTATATTTCCAGGTCATGCAATGCTGCACTTCAGATGTTGGACTGACAATATACTGGGTGCTCCTCACAGTGTTATGAAAGACAAATAGAAATGCAGTGATTCCCTGCTATCCTGCACAATGGCATTCACAGCAGGATTGATCCCGCAGAGCCTCTAGCTGGGCACAGACATGATAAAATATATGGGCAATAAAATGGGACTACTGGATACCATTTTTAGGTCTTTAACTTATATATGGCTTCCTTAGTACTTTACACCATAGTCATGTTCTCATAAACAGGCATCAAGTGGATGTTACCCGGAAATATCCTGATGCTAAATAATTAGCGCGTGTAACAATTTATCACTGTCAGTCAGTACGTGCTTAGTAAATGCTACAAGTCAAGCGACTGCACATTCTATAATTGCATTTTTAAAATTTTTCTGTATGTCAACTAGTTCTCACTGTGACTCAGGAGGGTCTCCAAACATCTAACCTGTGGTGCTGGTTAAAGCTGAGGATGATTTGTATCCTGCAGCACAAAAAGCTAGGGCGGACCTTCTCCAGCACCGAGCCCACCTCTACACCTTCACGTGGGACTGGCGGACAAAATCCCGAAAGCTTAGCCCTCTACGGCCACGTAAGAGGAAATTTAATTTGTGTTATTTTTCCCTGAACTAAGAAAAGTAACCGGCCCGAAGCAATAAGGTGCGATTGCATGATGCAACCGCAGGATCCGCCAACAGAGGCTCCTGAGGGACAGAAAATGGCGGGCGGGGGCCCTCAGGAAGCTCCGGAGACACAGAGCGCTCTCCAGGAGCCACTCGTTATGTGAAAACCAGCGACCTCCACCCCCGAGCCCGCTAACTATGACAAAAGGAGGTGAGGGAGGGGGGGGAAGACCCCACCTGAAAGGAGAAAGGCATCTGACATTGGAGAGTGTCCCTGACGGAGCGCAAGCTACCCTCCCCAAGGCGGGTGATAGCTTCCCCACCCTGCCCTCACGGACTCCAGGCCGTGACTCGGCTATTTCTCGGCGTCCCAGCTGCGGGGGGGCGGGCGCAGGAAGGGGCGGGTGGTGCGGAGAGAGAGGGAGGGAGGGAGGGAGCTAGGTGGGCGGTGAGCGGAGCAGTCGACGCACAAGATGGCCGCTGCCGGAGTGGCAGCGGGGCGGCGGCGGGCGATGGCGGCGCTGCCCCGGGGCCCGCGTGTACTACTGGAGGAGCAGCAGCAGGGCGCTGTGGCAGCCCCGGTGTGCCGGAGCTGAGGGGGCCCGTGGGCGCTGTAGGAAGCCCGGCCCGCGTGGTGAGTGCGCCGCGTCCGCCGCGGGGTGCGGGGAACAATAGGGCGGGAGAGCTCTGCCCGCCTTGCCGAGAGAGGAGGCGGAGGGACGGGCGCTGGGACGAGATGATCTCCAGAGGTGCTTTTTACTTCTAATAATTCTGTGACTTCGTGCGTTGCCAGGCCTCAGGGCTCGATTTCCGAACGCCTCGGGCAGGCGGGGAGGGACCGTGGGTCGCTGTGCCCGAGGGGGGGAGGCGGAGAGGGACTGGGTCCGGCTGGGGGTGGGGAGAGGCGGCATCGCCTCAGGCTGCGGCGGCCGAGGGACAGGCGGCTTTTGTGTGTCCCCTTTGCCTGCTGTTGTTTTTTCCAGGGGCTCTGCCTGTCTCTGCGTGAGAAAACTCGTCTCTGTGTCTGGTTGAACAACAGAGACGGAGGGAAAATAATGTCAGAGCTCTGGCAGTCCCCGGGACACCTCTCCGCGCTGGGTTGTGTCTCTATTGTCTGTCGCGCCTGAGGGAACAGCGAGGTGGCCGCGGCTCCCTGTGCGTGGGGACAAACGCTGGTGAAGCCGTACAGGATCTCCCTGACTTGCACTAGTTTTTCCACCCTGGCATTGTTTTGGCTGTTGGATTACACCCACAGAGTGGATAGGGTTTCATGCCGGGGGTGCGGTGTTGGTGTAGCTGGGATTTAATTTGCTTTGATGGTTGGGAATGTCCTGGTGTCAGGTTTTGTCCTCAAAAGCCATTGTGAGGGCTGTCTTGTTTTAAAGCAGGGAACTGATGAAGGTTTTGGTTTTTTTTCTAGGAACTAGGAATGTTTTGTTTACCTCCGCATGCTTTTTTGTCCAGAGTGTATTTTTAATTTTTATTAATTTTAGTCAAGTACGAGTGACAAATCATTTGTTCCTCCAGCAGAAGCTACGGCTTTCTGTGTGTTTTTGCCATCTTGAAAATGGCTGAAGTGGGGGAAAATAATTAAAAATTTGCAAAAATAATTAAAAGGTTCAAAGTAACCGGAATTGTGTCTGAGCTGCTTTAATCGTAACTGGTGTAGCAATGCTGTCATTTAATGATTCTGTTGGAAGATAAATGCAGTGGTTAAACTCAGCATTTATACCTCTATTCACATTATATGGCTATAGAATTGTGAGATAACACAGGAATTCTAGGAGGCAGAAAATAATGTATTCCTAAACTTACCTTTTCTTACTTCTTTCAGGCTTATGAGGAGGTGGAGGTGGTTAATTTTGTCAGCTATAAATGTCTGTGTTGCTGCGTTTGAAGTCAGGGAAGCTAATATGGGACTTCATGGCTGTATAATTAGCCTGTGTTCAGGAGCAGTTTGTACATTTTTGCCAATATCTAAACTTTACCAGGAGCACTATGGCTTTCTTCAGTGCATTAATACACAGTGCTAATAATGAAATTATGGTTCCCACTAATATAAATAGAAACAGGTGTTGTCAGGCACCTTTTCCTTTCCCAGTGATAGCTTGTAGCTTTGCCTTTCTGTTCTAGAAAAGGGCCTGTCAAAGCAGACAGCCTGACAGGCTGCTTGGAGGGAAATTTAGAAAAGCAGGTAGCATCAGAGCAGTCTGTTTTGACAGCCAGAGACTTGAGTTTGTCAATCATTTAAGAGCAGCAGGAACCTTCATCGACACAAGTGGGAAGTAACTTGTATGGTTTCTCGTGGTTTGTTGTTTGTTTTTGTGAGGGTTGTGTTTTTTTTTTTTTTTTTTTTTTTTTTTTTTTTTTTTGATATCCAAACTAGTTTAAAGAGAAATATTTTAGAAATTTCTGATGGGATTGTTGTATGCTGATAATTTAAAAAACTAATGTTCCAGTGAACAGGTGGATGTATGAATCTGGAAATTGCAGACATTAATATCACAGAGTTTAATTTAGGGGCATCTTGAGATGTGTATTATGTAAAAGTGCTCATGCTAAAGCAGATGAAGAGAAATAAGCAGGAATGCTTTTGGAAACTTCTGATGTGTTGCCAGTGATTCACCAGCAATCTGGGTGGAGCCATTATCAATCTTGTTGAATTAAGCATCACAGAAGTTGAGATTTAGTGCATGTGTATATTAAAATACTTGTTTAATTACTTTGTATGTGATTCAAAAGTCTTGGGTGACACTGATGCTGGCTACCTTTGATAGTGATGGCAAAAACTGACATCCCATTTAATTAGGGTCTCTCTCTTAAATAACCAGTGCTGTAAGAGGGCATTTCATGGTACTTAGGAAACTGACCTTTGCCAGTCTGTAATATGTAGTGATACGAAGGACAATTACCTTTTTTTTATTCTGCACCGAGAATTATAGTTTACATGCTGGATACCTGGGGAAAAAAAAGTTTGAGCTGTTTGGAAGAACGTGTGGAGTCGTTTGTAGGTTTGCAATAGCATGACATATAAAGCTGAACTAGAAGGAAAGAACCCATCTGCGTGTAGGTTCCCAAACTTCCCCATAATCTCAGAATAGTGATGCAGAAGCTTTATAAGGTATCTTTTAAGCAGGTGATCTTTACAAAACTTTGTAATTTTTTGCAAAGCCTACTCATTGTTTAAAATTCTCCCCCGGTGGATTCACTGAATCATTTAGCAGATGAAAGTGTGTGGTTTTGTGGTGATTTTTCCCACACCCAGTAAATCAAGTGGTTGTTTGCTGGAGCATCCCACATAACATTGGCTGGTGGGCCAGAAAAACAAATCTGACTCAAAGTACATAACAGATAAACCATAGGGGAATTAGTTTTTTGATATTAATATCTTGGACTGTGCTAGGTAACAAATGTGAAACCATTATCATACAGGAATAAAGATGCAATATGCTCCTGTTGTGGAAGATTATTATATAAACACACTGCACCAACTGAAATTTCAGTATGACCTTCAAGATTCCATGTAGGCTCTGTTACAGTAATGTAGCCTGAAGTCTAGGGACTCTGCTAACTGAGAAAGAAAGCCACAGATGTTTACTTACGTTATATTACTTTCCTTTCTATGCAGAGATTCCACAGTGTGCCCAGAATTAGGTGCAGTTTCCGTCACTGAGTCTGACCACTTGTTTTACTGAAGAAGTGCATCTCTTGATAATTACCTTTTGCATCAGTCTCATTTTCTTCATTACCAGTACAGTTACAATTGAAATAGTATTAGATTTCCAGGGGCTAACTGATTTCCTAATGAGGTTTTTTATTTGTGGAAGTGTGTTAATGGGCAAGAAGGTGCACAAGTCCTAATGGCTTATTATAAATAGATTTTTCTGATATAAAAATAATTTCTGGTTAGAGTGCTTGAGGAAACAGCTTTCTGGCTACTGCAACATATTTGATGCCATCAGCTGGAGAAAGAGATTTTGGTGATAGAAATAGTAAGAATTCTAAATAATTTGCTGTAAATGTGTGTTGTCAGAGGCAGTGCCAGTTGTGCACTGCTCTGTGTTAGAAAGTGTAGAGGAGTGTGTCATGCAGGTGTGGTGAGTGTCCTGGCCTCACACTGAGATTCCTTTCTAATGAAGGGAGAAGGAAGGCAGCTGCAGGGGGTCTAAGGGAAACTTTCAGCAGCTGGAGATGACTTAGCATATACATCAGGGCATATCTGCACATGCAAAAGGGCCTGGACATCCTATGCAGACTCCTACATGAAAACTTCTGCCCCACATGTTAGGTTAGCTTTTCTTCCCCAGAAAAAGAAAGTATTTCAGGAAGCCTAAAAACAACATGGAGAATAAGAGAGGAGACAAGGGAAGAGGATTGTTTTGACGCACAAAAGGATTCTTTTTTTCCCATTCTGCTGCATAAGAAATGGAAGATCCACAGTTAAACTGGAAAGTAGTGGAAATGTTGCTGGAGAAACAGGTCTTTCACTTAGTTCACGTAGATGGTGACACAGTTGCCATGTAATTCGATGCCAGGGACGCAGAAGAGTGTTTGTGTCAAGGAGTAGTGTGGTGAGTCTGGAATTCAATATTACAGAAGCTGGAGGATTTACTGACAGTTATGCCTTCCAGCCATGGTCACTTAAACATAAGGACATGTTGTTCTTGCCCCTCACTGAATAGACCCCTCACACTACAGATTGCTTGCAAAACCACTTTTAAAAGTACTACTTTTCAATTACTGAATTTGTGGTGTGCGTGTTATATTGATCTGAGACACGACTGCTTCAGCTCCAAGACAACTGAAGAAACCAAGTGTTTGCTGTAGCTGAAATGGCTGAAATGTGATGGGCTGGGAAAAT
The DNA here is from genome assembly GCF_009819885.2 of Catharus ustulatus. Classification (NCBI taxonomy): domain Eukaryota; kingdom Metazoa; phylum Chordata; class Aves; order Passeriformes; family Turdidae; genus Catharus; species Catharus ustulatus. Next base: position 25,268,432 of record NC_046229.1, read on the forward strand.
GAGATCTCACAGGTAACGGTTCCTTATTTTGTTTAGTTTGTTTTTTGTTTTTACATGGAAAGTCTGTTTGGTCTCATCTCTTTACTATTCCATTTTAATAGGTGTTTTTTTAAATGGTCTAATTAAATACTCTTTCAAAGCAGGCTGTTAATCTTAAATTAAAATCTGGACATTCCAAATATAATTATTTTTCAGGATGCTTCCGTGTTTATTAGACCCTGTCAGGATAAGCTTTGAAAGTTGAGGTATAGTTGTTTTTAAAAATGCTGGTTTATCAGCTGAGGGAGCAGGAATGCTTCTAGCCTGGATCTAAAGGTCTTCCCAGCACTTTCTCCTGAACTCATCTGAGCAATTACTTCAGTTCAAATGGTAAGGAAGTTGGAAGGGTTTTCAACTACAATTTTTAACTTCCTTAATATATACAAAGGAGACATCTACTAGAGCAGCAGAAATCTCAGCTCTTTGTTGTGCATTGGAGGTTTTCAAGACTTGGAGCTAAATAGTTTTGATAAATTGTGTCAGACAGTGTTGGTCCCCAACTCAAAATTAGGTGCTATCTTCAGGGCAAAAGGACTAAGGTTCAGGGAAGGTGTAACAGAGAGAATGAATTGAAATTCATGCCACAGAGGATGGTCCTAATTACCTCCTTGTTAATAAACCCAGTTCTGTGGAACACTACCAGTGTTTAGTAGCGTTTAACTTTCTCAGTGCTTTGTTTCTAGAGTAAACATTACTCATAATAACTTGGCACTCTTCACTTTTTGTAGCAATTGTGTTTGAATTAGTAACTTCTCTGTGTCTTACTACAGTGACTGTGTAATAGAAATGCCCTTCAAAAGTGACTGAAATAACATCTTACTGTTGACTTACTTTTCCTGTAAGTCACATTCTTTCAGCTTGTTCTCCTTCCACCTCTGTTCCTTTTGTTACCACTTTAAAATGGAAGTCCTTCAGGTACTGTTTGATGTCACAACTGTACCAACAAGTGGAATTGTTAGGACTTCATTATCCAGCCACTCACAGTACAGCAATACTAAAGTGTTTTGTCTTGTGGGGATTTTTTTTTTCAGTTCTGTGCTAAGATGCAAGAACTGAAGGAGAGACCCTGAAATGATGGAAACTAAATTGGAAAGCGACAGTAGAAAGTGAGTTTGATTAGCTTATGTGGCATTCCTGAATTGTGACATGTTGCATAAACATTATTTTATGAGCATTAATGATTCTGGCAGTTATGCAGGCCTAATGATAATTAAATCTCACCTTTCTTGATATAGGCTGTTCTCTGGGAGGCTTAGTAGAAAAAGTTTCCTTGCCATTATAAGTGAACATTATGCTAATGAATTCTTGAAAAGTCTGCTCATGAGTCCAGTGAAACTATCATCTCTGTGGTGTGTGTCACAATTTAAAATTCCTATATCATTATATGAAAATCAAGCCTAGGTTTTGTGCCACAGATTGAAGTGGTTTGAGGAGATAGGAAACAGCAACATGCTGTCCTGCTTTGCAATCTATGTATGGAAGAAAGAGCAGGAATTGTGAAGCAAGTGTCAGCCTTCCCCCCTACAAATGAAAAATCTTCACAGCTATGTAAGATGTTGCATATCATTTTTTGAGCTCTGCTAGAGCAATCGTTTGTTTAACATAGCGTTTGGGAAGTTGGCTCTAGAGGTGTCTGAGGGGCTTCCTACCAAATCACCAGTCCCCTAATGTAAACGGAACTTTTGAAAGATCTTGATAAATAGCTGTTTATCATCATACAGAAATTGTCTCTGGTCACCTGCATTGTTGTTAATTGTTGTATGGGTAGACAAAATCCAGAAAGTTTTGGAAGTTGGAAGATACCTTGCTCTTATTTAACAGCTCTGAAGGACAGTAATTCTTGGTCTTGCTTTGTAGAGGGGATGTGGATTTTAAATCAAAAACAGATGAGAACTGTACAAAGCTTCATAAATTGCTAGAGCAATTGTGAAGGAAATACCACACTTTGATTAACCTTTTCAGACCTGAAGTAACTTTTGTCTAGGGCATCTCTCTCTTTGCTTGCTAAAATGCCCTGTTTTCTGTGTAGGATTTTTTTCCCTGGATCCGTGGTTATCTTTACCTCCCCTGTTCTCTTTAATGATATTCTCTATTTTTCTTCCATTTTTTTTTTCCATTTAACTTTCAGCCACTCATCAATTCAGCCAGCTAATGCAGGTAACAGGGATGGCTTATTGCCTCTTAGTTTTATTGCTTTATAGCTCAGGGTTGCAGGATGGGTGGTTTGGATGATGGAACAACCTGTGCTACTATTTGTTCTTATACTTTACTGAGGACTGTGAAAACATCAGTGCTTCCTCTGGAACTGATGAGAAGAAGTTAGGGAGCACTGTGACCATTTAGTTGTGAATTTGGAAGATGAGATGGAGAAAGATAAAAATAAGTTAGGCTAAACTGGCCTGATAAGATGGACTGGGTTATTTAAACCAAAGTTAAAGACTCAGGCTGTCCTTCCTGGTTTATGAGTCATTCTGCCATTTAATTGTGTGAGAAGGCCTCCTGTAGAATTAATTAAAAAGGAGGCCTTAGTGCTGCAATCGTCAATTTTAGTTTTGGTCTTCGTTGTTTAAACCAGGCCTTATGGATAGAAGCCTTGACACTGTAGCTTCTTTCTAAGTGAATCATAACAGTGGAAAGAAAATGTTATTCAGGAAAGTGAGAATTACTTAAACGTTGGTTGCTTGGAGTAGACCAGTCTATTTAAAATGTAACTGGTTTGTTGCCAGCTGTTTTCAGATTCTGCTGAAGAGATGTGAGACAGCAGAATTGTCTTCTGGACTTGCTAACCTGTATGTGGACTGTTAGTTTCCTGTACTTGTGTGCTGTATTAAATCCTGGTAGCTGAATATACCTCTTCATGCTACCTTTTAATGCTGCTTATCCACTGTTTTGTAGTTCATACAAATCCATTTCTTGGTTTGAAGATATCTTGCTTTGATTCCATTTGGTTTTGTCTCCTGAACATTTTATTCCATTTTAAGGATTTATTTGTGTTAAGGATCTTCAGGGACATTAATAATTTCAGTGCACAAAGGTGCTCAGAGTAAGGGTTGGCTGTTTTTGGAAACCCTTTAAATTATCCCATCTCTGTTTTTTTTATAAGAAGTTCCCTGTTGATAACAGGATGAGAGTGGAACAACCTAGTTCTGACTTGTGCCAAAATGCACTGGGAAACTGAGTTTTTCGGTTTTCCCTGTGATGCTGCTTAGCATTTTACTGGTGACCTGCCTGTAGGCATAAAGGTTCTGTTGGAGTGGAAGATACTTCTTATTTTTATTGAAATAATTAAGTGAAAGGCTGTGGACAAAGCTCTCCCAACACCTTAACCAGGATGTAAAAAGGCACAACCCAGTTGGTTGCAAATCAAAATCAATTCCTTAAGTTATACTTGTACTAAATTTACCCCTTTTCTCTAATTACTACTAGACTTAAGACTTCCCTTTGAGCGGTGTGATTTTTTTCAGAATATATTCTTAGTAGGGGGAAATGTGGCAAAATTTTAATCTGTCCTAAATGCATGATGTACTTTCTCATTTCTGTAGCATTTCCAAAAGGAAAAAATAAAAGTAGGACTAATAAGATATCAACACTGGCAAGTAGCTTTCAGGCTATTTTTTTTTCTTTTAGCATTCATTCCTTTACCAGGAGTATTGGAAATTCATCTGTTAAGGCAGAATAACCTAAGTGTCAACATCTGCACCGTAGTTCATAGAAGTGTAATATTTCCCTCCTGATTTTCTGTAAATCTGAAGATTTACATGACTTCAGCAAACAGAGATTTGTAGTAAGCTTTTCTGGTCACTCCTTTCTCAGTGGAACTTTTCTGTCAAATGCTTCTAACAAAATAGCACTCAAGAGCTGGGTGGAGATGTCTGTGGGTGTGTTTCTGAGGAGAACTGTATGCTCAGTGCAGTTTCTGTGTGTTTTTAGATTCACTAGCCTGGTTGAGAATAGAACTTGTGCTCTGTCAAGTTGAAGCTTGGTCATGATGTAGGTAATTTCAGGACATACCAGGAAGAAAGGCTTCCACAGAAATCCTTGGTATTGGTGTTTGAGGACGTGATGATGTGGCTATTGCGTTAGGCACTACAGGAGAGGAAAGGGGTGTGAAGTCAGGATTCAAACAGTCACAGGTATATTTTAGCTAAAATCCCGATTGAAAAAAAAAAAAACAAAAAACCAAACCAATATTTTACAGTGTCTTCCTGTGAGTAATACAGGTATTCACCTGATAGATGAAAATGTGACTTGTCCTTCCCCAGGAGAGGGGGTGGGGGAAAAAGCCTTTGCATATTTACTAGTTCATATGACAGTAATTGAGAGCCTTCAGGAAAAGGAAGTTAGTGACAGCAATCCTTTCCTTCAAGCACATCTGATAATTCATTAATATAATTTCAGAAACTTGGTGTAGCTTTTGAGAAGTAGGAATAGACAGTGATGTTGATGTGACAAGCTGCTATCTGAGTTGTCATTACAGAATAAAAATGGACAGTAAGCCTGTGGAAATTCAGTGACTCAAGTATGCTAATAAATTCATTTAAATACTTTGTTCTTGTAAGGATTTTGCATGCTGAATAATTCCCAGTGCAGTTATGAGGGCTTCACTAGTGCTATTGCAGCTGCCTTTGGCTTACCCATTTTTAGAATTTTCTCTTTTGAATTGTTTGGCATTGAGTTCTAGTGTACTGTCATTGCTTTTATTCCAAAAGAAAGGTGGCTGAATACAGGAATGTGTAAAGGAACTGCATGGCTGGTAAGAGAGTTTCAATGCCTAGATTTCCATTCCTATACCTTGTCATATATTTGGATACCTAGTGTATAACCAGACTTACATAACACCAGTCAGAGGAAGTTTAAATTATCAAATCATGCAAATATTGGCTGTACATGGCTGGCTTGTCATTTGTTGTGGCTTGGTCTGCAGTTCTATTTTTAAGACTCTTAAAAGTAGGAAATTTGAAAAATGGAGGGATCTTTCTTAGTAGTCCCTGTGTGCTGTAACTACAACATCGATCAGATGTACTGGAAAAGGTAGCACTGCAGTCAGGGTGTGGGAAGGCTCAAACACTTGTAGTCTCATAGCAGTCTGGGACAATGCCTATTAAAGCTTGTGGTGAGCTGTTGCTACTTCAAGGAGATTGTTAATAGAAATTATATCACCCAAATGGAGTACAGAGTTGCTTGATTTTGCAGCTACTGTTATTTTCTTTCTGAAAGTATTTCAGTGTTATCTTAAGATACTGGACTAGATAAGCCTTATCTAGTCCAGTATCTTAGTTTTCCTTGAGTGAAGTCTAAATTTGTGTGAATAAAGTTCATTAGTGCAAGTTTGCCCTTTGCTATTAAAAAAGGCTGGTTCAGCATGCTGTGGAGATCTGTGTACTTTTTAGTAACGCAATGCCAGCAGTAGTTTGTGATTGTATCCTGTGTAGTCTTTATATCTTTCTGCTTGCTGATACTGCAATAATATAGTTGTAATATGTTTTTAGAGATTAATATATACCTTTGAAGACTGGGAATGAGAAAAATTCTTCTTTGTAGACTGCTCCATTTAGAATAAATCTCATGCAAAGTAAGGAGTAAGAGGACTTGGTTTTAAAAGACAACATTCCCTGTTTTGAGGAGAGCTGTTTTTACAAGTCACACACAGCAAAATGCATCAGGTTGGCACTGAATTTTTAGTGATTACTCCCAAGATTGTTGCATTTTGCCTCCTCAATTGAATGATTTTCAAGTTATGTAACTTAAAACTTCTGTAACTAGGGTTATAATTCAAAACCTCTTTATAAGAGGATGTAGGATAGTCTTTTTCCCAGCTGAATTCAGGCTCCTGTGAAAAAAATAAATATACATCTTTTCCATTACTGATAGGAGGATCAGTGAGATGTTGGGGGTTGGATTTTTCTCTTTTACATTAATATCTTATGGTGTTTGCTCTATTAAAAAAAAAGAAACGTAAGGCAACAGCTTTCATTTTTGTGGTTAAGCTTGAAATGTTTGTTACTGGTTTAAGAGTAGGTGTTTAATGGAAACCCCGAGACTCGAGCCTTTTGTTTCCACTCACTAAAACTACGGGTATTTTTGTCATGGGTTTGGCATGGCTAGAAGCCAGGTATCCACAAAAAAAATCCCCAAAAAACTAATCACTTACTCTCCTCTGCAATGGAGAAGAGGGGGAAAGAACAACTAGAAGGCTCATGGGGTTGAGATAAGGATTAGGAGAAAACACTCTTAAGGGCAAAACAGGCTCAGAAATTAAAAGGTATAAAGAAAAATTTATTAAGGGAATTAAAAGAAGTAATGAGAACTGAAATTGACCTTTAGAACACCTTCCCCCCCGCCCCAGCCCTGCTTTTCCCTTCATTGACAGTGCAAGGAGACAAAACACGGGGCTTGTAGTCAGGTTGTCACTTCCAAAAATCTTTTCTTCAGTTCGTTCACGGAAAGGACTTTCTTCTGTTATGCGTGGGGGGTCCTTCCCACGAGAGACAGTTCCCTGTGAACTTAATTTTCACAAGTAGCACTCCTGCCCAACTTGCTGCAATGTGAGTACCTCCCACGGGCGAAGCAGTATTTCCACAACTGTGTTTTGTGGGCCATTTAGTTCGTGGGGTGTAGTTTGTAGGGATGAGCTGTTCTAGTATAAAAGCAAGAGTCCTCTTCCTCTGTCTCTGGAAGCGAGGGTTCTCCCTGTCTCTGTCCAAAGATTCTCACTGGATTACAGCTTTTCAGCATCCACAAGCTCCCGTGTAAGCCCCTTTTTTTCAAGGGCTGTGGGTGAATTCTGCATCTCCCCACGCACTTCATGAATGGCAGGGAAACAATTTGTTGTATTATAATTCTCACCATGGCTTACAGGAGCATCTCCTTCTCCCTCCTTCCTTTTCACCGACCTTAGTGCCACCATATTGTTCTCCTCGTGTGTCTTCACCTTGTCCTTTTTTCTAACTCGGGAGAGATGGTGTCCGAGTGGTGTCCGTGATGTCCGTTTGTTCTCATGTTCTATCAGCTGAAGAGTTTTTGTGGAGCTGCGCAGCGCTGGGAGATTCATTCCGTGCGGGGAATTGCTCGCCATGCCGCTGCTGCGGGTCACGTGGTGCGGCTGCTGCGGGTCACGTGGTGCGGCTGCTGCGGGTCACGTGGTGCGGCTGGCCCCGCCCGAGCCGCGCCGGCTGCGGCTCCGCTCGGCGCCTCCCTCATGAGGGACCGAGGGAGAGAAGAGCCGCTGCCACCTCCTCTGCCCTTCTGCCCGCGGCATGGCCGCCTAAAAGCGGCTAAGCAAGTAAAGCTCATGGCGAGCCGTGCCGAAATGGCAGCGGCCGTGTGGCGCCGCGCCGATTTTGGCCATGTGGTCCCGGCCGTGCGGCTGCTCCCGGCGCCGGGATGGCGGCAGCCGCTCCCGGTCTCGGCTGGGGCCCCCCCTGTCCCCGGCCGTACGGCAGCTCCCGGCGCTCGGATGGCTCCCCCCGGCCGCACGGGTTCGGCTGCTCCCGGCGCCGGGATGGCGGCAGCCGCTCCCGGTCTCGGCTGGGCCCCCCCCCCCCGTCCCCGGCCGTACGGCCGCTCCCGGCGCTCGGATGGCTCCCCCCGGCCGCACGGGTTCGCCTGCTCGTGGCGCCGGGATGGGCCCCGGTGGCCCCCTCACCACCTCTCGGAGAGGCAGAAGGAAGAGGAATTGAGTTCGCTTTTTTCTTTTTAACTATGTCATCACAGGCGTGATGGGCCAGCCAGTATGTCCATCGTCAGAGCCTTTAGGGATTGACTCCGCTGGACATAGAAATTTCGAGGAGCTTCTCTTTCAGAAGCCTCTGTAGCTTCATCTGCCCTCACTAACACAACTTTTAATGATGTTGTCAAGCTGTAAAGAAATGATTCTATTTTTATGAATCTAGAAGGTGAGGCTGACACCAAGACTGCAAAATATTTAAGGATGGGATTCTTTTCTTGTAATTGAAGGTTGCATGAAAAGTCTAATTCAGAAGGAGAACCTTGCCCCAGGCTATTCTTGGCCTCTGGAACTGCTTTTTTTAGCAGTGCTACAAATTGAATCACCGGCTGCCAGTATCATTTAAAGCAAGTGAGGCTCAATTACATTCTGAGTCAGATGTACCTGAATTAACCTGCTTTTCAGCAACAGTTGTGTGACCTCTCCTGCTGCTACTTAAAGACTTTAAACGCTGTGTGAATGGTAATTTAACACTGTCTAAAAGTCTTGAACAGGTTTGTCAGTGCTGAATAGTGTTTGGATTTTTACATCAAATCTGTTGGAGGTCTGGAGAAAAGTCTTGTATAATGTGTTGACTAGCTAATTTTTTATTTATGCAGTTATTAACAAGAGAGCTGAAATTCTCCAGGCTCGTTGCCATTTCTGCTACAGCTGCCTCCTGACCTTGGATGACTAGAGCTGTAGTGTAGATTAGATTGTGTTATTAAAACACAATTGCAGTCTCTGTCATGAAAAACAGGTAGAATAAGATAAAGAACGTAAGTTTGACAGATGAGTAATATTCCTGCTGTTATTGCAAGTGAAGCTATTACAGGACTCAGCAAAGAAGTTTATCTGGTTTGGGCCCTGTAAGCTATTTTTGTATTAACTATGATAGCATTTACAATTGCTTCCTTATTTGCAACTAGGTTCTAGGGGTGGGAAGGCAATGTTAGTTAAGGACTGCTAGAGCATTTTCTGGACACTGCTCAGTGCTGTAACTGCAGTGAGCTGTAAGGATGGCTTTGACTGTATTTTGCATAACTTGCACCATTAAGCATTGCTTAAATCTAGCATTGTTTTTGAAATTAGATAATTTTGGTGTGGATTTAATATAAAGTAGTAATTCCACAAATTGTGGCTCACATTCCTTATTCCATTTCACCTACTCCCATAATTCCAGCTTGTTAGTGTAGTCATCCTTGTTGTTAGGATTGCTGAATAGCATTTAGGTAGCTAGTTAAAATTTAGTCAATACTTTCAAGATGGCTTCCATTAATGAAGAAATAGATAAAAAGCCTGTGTTGCCCTGGTGGTGCCCAAATAAACTGCTTATGAAACTAGAAACTTGACAAATTTACTGATGCTAAAAGTGTCTGCCTTGAAGTTCCTTCTGTGCTTCCCACAGTTTTTCCCTTGTTTCCAGGACTTCTTAACTATTTAACAGGTCTGGAATGTCTTTTGGAACCCTTCAGAAGTGAATGTGAGAAGGAAGGGAATTTAATTTGGATAGGCTTAGGTCCTTAACGGAGATGAAGCATGGGCATGGAGAGTACCTTCTGTGAAATAGTTTAAACTTGCCCTGCTCTTGGCCTGTGCTTGAAAATGCACTGGAAATGGTAAATAGGTGAAGTTTCATATCTGTCTTCCTTGGTTGTAGAATGCAAATATGAGTCTGGATTCTTGGATCCTCGTAATGCTAAGGTGGTTAACACATGTAAGTTTATTTGGAGGGATTACATTCTACTGCTGCTGTGCTAAATCTCATTTGAAGTATCGTGCTTGTAGGTAGTGGCTGGGATTTGCTCTTTGTTTACAGGTTGGGTATTTGCAGAGAATCAGAGTAGATCAGGTTGGAAGGGATCACACTGGGTCATGGGGTCCCACCTCCCTGCTCAAACAGGGTCACCCCAGAGCACGTGGCACAGGATTGTGTCCAGACAGGTCTGGAATATCCCCAGAGAGGGAGATTCCACACCCTCTCTGCTCTCTGTTCCAGTACTTGGTCACTGCACAGGAAAGAAGTTCTTTGTCATGTCCAGGTGGAACTTCCTGGGCATCCATTTCTGCCCATGGTCTCTTGTCCCATTGCTGGGTCCCAGGGAGCAGAGCCTGGTCCTTGCAGACAGGGACAGAGAGGGATGAGGGCCCCTCTCAGCTGGGTCTCCTCTCCAGGCTGAGCAGCCACAGGTCCCTCGAGAGAGCTGCTTCGTGCCCTTCCTCATCTCCTCAGCCTCTGCTGGGCCTGCGCCAGGAGCTCCAGGTCTCTTCTGTCCTGAGGAGCCCAGACCTGGACACAGCACTCCAGATGTGTCTCACTAGGGCTGAGCAGAGGGGCATGACCAGCCCTGGCAGAGCTGGCAGTGCTCTTCCTAATGCATCCCACAATATCATTGGCCTTCTTGGCCACAAGGGCACTTGTTTGGGTAGTGTTTAACAATTCTCTTAGCAGCTAGACTTGACTGATCTAGGAGAGAAATTAGGAAAACATAGGTCATCTTCTCTTAGCAACTGCTCAGGCTGGGCTGCTTGCCTGAACTTTTTGGTAAAACTGCAATGTTGTGGTGAGCACAAAAGTGGTTGTGCACACTTTTTGTAAATGTGCATCTTTTCTCTGAAGCTGATGGTGCCATACCATTTCATTATAATGCAGAAATTTTATCACATGCTTGACTGAACAGGTGCATGAAATAGAGCTGATTTCTTGAAGATGATATAGTTCAGTGATTGTGTATCAAAATCTTGGAGAGAACGGTGTAATGGATAGAAATACAATAAGGCTCAGACGGTGAAAAAAACAAAACTCTGTCATTGTGAACTCCTGCTATGATAAAATGTATGTGCCACAAAAACTTGCTGCTCCATTGCCTTTTGAAATAACATCACAGTAGTCCAGAGGGGGCTTTGTATGTAACAGAAAAAAAAAACCCCTTCTTGTGATTATGATGTTTAAAATGAAGTTGTATATTAAACAGGCAGGCAAGCAGCTACATTGGTAGTTTTGTTAAAAAATTCATTAGTTTTCACTGCTCTTGATTTTCTGCTTTTATTAAAAGATTTTTTTTTAATGTTTAAATGCAGTCTTCCAAAATAAATTACTTTAAAGGTGAATAGACTAACTGAAGCTTTATTAGAGAGTACTGTTGTGTAAACAGCAGTTATTATATTATTAACATGAAGTTATTTGACTTCTATTTTTAAAATTAGGGTGACATCTACTAAGTTACAGGAAAAGCCACTTCCCAATCACAGAAATGAGAAGTGAGAAGAAAACACTATAAAGAAGTCCTGAGACTGAAGTTTTCAGATGGACTCTGGAAATGTTTTCTGAATACCTGTGGAGTTCTTTGTAAAATGGGATTTTACATTTCCACTTTACACGTTCAATAACAATGAAATAGAAGCCTCTTCTTACCTATCCTGGGCAGTAGCATTTCTATTCACTTAACACTGCTCTTACAGTGTATTTCAGCATTTCATTACTATTGCACCTGGAATTTTTGACATACTTGGTTTGGTTTTTTTAAGTCAGTCAGTCAGTTTGAAAGCAAATAAATAGGAGAGTGACAAGTGTAATGCCACTTGGACATAAGGGGAAGTAGATGGGTAGGAAGTTCAGACTATTGCTTGATTCTTGCCTTGTAAGTTTATCAATAAAATTCTTCAGTAATATTTTCACAGTACACTACATAAAAAGAAAAATTTCTGCATTATTTTTTCTTTTTGGAGACAGTATTCTTATGTAAGTTTGCTGGGAAGGAGGGGGTGGGAGATAATTATTAAATGTTTTATTATAGGTTGGAGGGCTTTTTTGAACTGTTTTTGACCAGTATCTCCAGCCAGTCTGTAAGTGTGCCCTTCTGTCTCACTGACACTGCAGTTGTAGTGTTACTGTAGCTGTAGTGTCACTGGCATCAAAGCAGAGTTAGAACTGCTGAATTAAGTGGGGAGAAAAGCTATTTCTGAAGAGTGGGTGGCAAGCAGTACATCATACCTTTTTGTTAGGTTGTTTTTCTTAATGCTTTCTTTTTCATTGAGTTGTGCTGGATCTTCTCAATGATTCATGACTAATGAAGGATAAAGGCGTTGGAGTGACATCAAGATCTTCCTCTCTCCTTTCTGTAACTTACTTTCCATTTTCATCTGCCAGATGCCTCTAGTAGTAGTTTTCAGGTAACTATAGATTATTCTTGCATGGAAAACAGTGATACTGGTCTTGGTGATCCAGAACACTACTCACGTCAATTGCTTTCTCCTCATAAAGTTTACTACTTGGAGTTACTTTAGATGAGCTGTGTGGCTGATTTGTTGCCTTGTTTTAGTTAAAATGAGATATTGGTTGTGTAATTGCTGTCCACCCACATTTCTGCCTACCTGTGTTTATTAATAAAGATCTATGTTTAAAACTCAGCTGGGACAACTATGTAACCAGTCCAGCTGGAATATCTTAGCAAGGAATGAAAGAGTAGTGACTTCCCTAGCTGACACTGAGAAGGTGCTTTATCTGTCTGTACCCTTGAATCTGAAGACTTCTACAGGCTTGTCCTCTTTATCTTTTCCATGGCTGTTTTCAAACATATGTCTTCTCTGGGAAAAGCAAATTTTTAGCTTGCCTCCTTGACAGCAGGGTTGAGAGCTCTTGAGGATTTGACCAGTTGAACCCAAGTCCCTGTCCTGAAAACTACTGTGGTTTTTTAAAGTGCCTTTTGCCTTTCTTCCCCTAATCTGTTTGGTTTTCCCTTGATTTTTTAAAATACTGGTTTAATCATTGTGTTATTGTTACGGTTTTCATTGACAAATGCAAGAACTTGTAATTTGAAGTGAAAGGAATGTTGTAGAACTGTTGTCTGCTATCAACTCCCTAGACTTTATCATCTGTTGCTAGGAAAAATTTCCTTGGTGGTAGGTCATAAAACCATTTGCTGTAAAGAATTGTTCACTTCCTCTTTTAAATAAGCTGTAAGGTATGTATAATATCAACCAGGAAGCATGAAGCTGGTCGTGTATATCTTCCCTGAAAATTTATGATTTTATTCACATGCAGGTTTTTTATTTTGGAGGGCATGAGCAAGAACACTTAAATTTTGTCTACATGTGTTGTCTTTTAATGTTCGTGGCCCTAATGGTGGTTGGGTGAGAAGAGGGGTCAAGAAAATTATATATCATGTTTCCAGAATTACATATCAGATTTCATTCCATGTTTTTCCTGTTTAACACCATATAAATAACTTAATTCAACTGTTTTCTGTCAGAAGACATGAGGTCTTGCCTCAGAGGATGTTGGGAAGCTTAAATCATTGTAAATTGCTTTCAGAGTGTCTGTTGGGGAGGTACTCTGGTGGAGTTGTGATGTTGATTGTTTGGTTTTCTTGTTTTTCTTGTGTTATTACTAGGCAGGGAGCTTCAAATAAAGAATAACATCTTGTCCTTAACTTGCTCCATTTCCTAAGGTACTTCACTGACTCTCCCTTTTACCTGAAATTACATAAATTTCTTCCTTTGTTTTCACAGTCAAAAATTACTGGGGAGAAAAGAAAGTAGATATTTAATCTGATTTAACTGAGTTTCAGTTACTTTGGGACATGGTTTGGATCATGTTCATTATTTTCTTTGCTTTTTTTTTTTTTAGGAGGTTTATTATGCAGCTACTAAAGCCAGCTAAAGCTTTGAAGGAAGGGTGGGAATATGTATTACGTACAGACTTGCAGGTTTTGGTGTTGGGTGGGGATTTCTTTGTTGGGGCTCTGTGCTGTGGCAGTGTTCGGTGGTGTTGGGTGTGTGCTGGCAACACGCATGCGTGGAGCAGGAATGGGGAAGTCAGGCACTTGCTGCGAGCCGAGAGTTTACTGAGAAGTTTGAGAGAGCAAACAGGAAGGGGAAAAAAACCCTGAATCTGTCAGAGATACTCTTCTGGGCTTATGGTATGTGTTGTTCATGGAGCTTCCCAGGCACAGGTAAGAAGCTTTTTTCTTCTGCCTACTCTTCTCTGATCAGGTATGGCCTTTCCCTCTCTCTGAAAATTTTCAGAGGTTTTTCTGTGCAACTGAATATGGAAAACATTGCTAGAGTGATTTATCCTTTTCTGTGAACTGTGAAGTTGGCAGTACCGGGTGCTTGTAAAAAAACACATTACTTTTGGCTGGTTAGAGCTTCCCATAGGTTGTCAAGTCAGTTTTTCCCTAAAATGCAAGTCAGGACTTTTTAAAGTATTTGCTCAGGGAAAAGAAGAAAGCTACTTAAGTGCCCTCAGAAATACTGTTTATTACGGTGAGCACATTGGAGTAGAAAACAAAAAAGGTTTATGAAGTACCGACAAAAAATTGTCTGTTTGGCACTAGACAAGAATGGAGGCGGTTCAGCTGCTGGCTAGAATTGTACTATGGGTATCTGGTAATCCTTATGAGTTGGGAATTGCTTTGCTGTTGTCTGTTAATTTAGGTAGTTTATTTATTTTTAATCTCAAAGTGTCAGAGAGGTTTTGAAGTAGTTAATGTAGCACAGAACCAGTCTCACAGAAGAAAGAAGTGTGCCTGATTACTTTTTCTGAAAAAGTACCTTATACTCAAAGTAGTGTAACTTATTATCAAGGAGTAAGAGTCTTTAAAAGAATTAATGAAATGGTGTTTTCTTTATTAGAATAAATAAGGATTACTCAAGAGTTGTATCTGCGTGAGCAGTTCAGTTGGCAAGCCTGAGTTTGTTTTGGCTCTGAGGAGCTGCTGTAGCTTTAAGCTTAGCACTAAATAGGCTTTACTTGTGTTCACTGGTAACTGCAACAGGAAGCTCTGCATGGTTTAGCTAGGAGCAAGACTCAGCAAAAATGAAACAGCTTCACCTTAACTGAATTTTGGTTAAGAAGGTGATGGTTGTGTTTAGGTAATGAAATGCTGGGGGAATACATAAAACTCAGGAGTGGGTAATGCTCTTAAGAGCTGTAGCTACTCAATTTTTGGAGTAAGTAATGCTCTTAAGAGCTGTATCTACTGAATTTTTGGAGTAAGTAATGCTCTTAAGAGTTGTATCTACTGAATTGGCAGGAGCTGCGCCAAGGGTGCCTCTTAGGTATGCTGAGTCATCTCCTTAAACTGTGACATGACTTAGTGTGGACTGGGAGAGAGCAGTGCCAACTCGGTGGTGATGAAACAGCATGTGATGTATCCATGTGAGAGCGTGCTGGGTCCAAATAACAGGTTTGTGAGAGAATTTGGGGTGTGCTTGGAACCTGCACCGAAGGACTCCCTCGGGGAGTGCGCTTAATTCAAGCTAAAAGCAGAGGAGTTCTCCTGTGTGTTGTTCTGTGTGAAACTTGATGCCAGTGCATGTTGGTACAGACCGTTCTGCGTTTTAAAAACTTCTTTTTGTCAAGAGCTGAATTTGCAGAGGACATGTGGAAGACTCTGGTTGCCACAGACATAGCACAGCTTGGATGCGAGGCTACGTCAGCCCCTGCATTGTAGTCCAGCAGCGTGAGGATTGAGTGCTTGTTCCAGTGGTTTATGGAATAATCATAAACTGAAGCACTGGCAGGGTCCCAGAGGAGACAGGTCACCGATCTGATTACAGCGTGACATTTCCAGTCTGGGTTGAAGGATGGAATTTCAAGGATTTTTTGGGGGGCTGGGAGGCCCAGAAGAGAGGAGAAATTTTTCCAGGTGGTTCTAGATGTGGGTAAAACAGCTTATGCAGGGCTAAACAGGAGATGAGACTTGCATACAGGTACTTGTTATTTCTGAGTTTGAAAATACAAAATTCTCTCTCTCTCTGGTTTCAGTGAAGGGTTCAAGGTCTGTGTCTAGGGGCATCTTCATTCTTAATTACACCTTTTTGTCTTCCAGTTTGTGCACTGAGGATGTGTGTTTTTAGTTTTTTGCTTTCTTGGGTTTTGATATATCAATTTTCTTCAATCATGCACAAAGCAGTGTGTATGGATATACGTTTTACAATGTCAGAAGCTATTGAGTGTGACATACTTGGTGAATTGAGGGTGGGTTAAAAATGTAATATTATGGGGAAGGGGCTATTTAAAGTTAAATCTTTTATAAATTTTTGCATTCTTTGTTTTACTTATCTGGTATAATGCTGAAGAGAAACATTTTTTATAAAAACATTGTACTATAATAGGGAATATACTTTTTCTTCTGTACATGTTCAAACAAGTGTTCTCTTTCTGTACTGGTGATGGTTCCAATAGCAGACAGTGATAATGAAACCGTCTTATTTCCACTGTTTATCACCATTTGTAATGTCTCCTGTTTTAAGGTAGCTCTTTGAAGTTAGAGACTGTTTTTTTCCAGTTATTTCCAAGGTAGTAGTGAGTCACAAACCTTGATACAAGGCAGCTTCAGGTCTCTACTTCTGTAAGCTTTGTGCCTGAAGATCTTTACGTTGTATCTCAGCAGCTGGCTCTGCTCCCTTGTCAGAAGTTTGATGATCTGGTGGGAAAAGAGGACCAGATAACGAGGAAAGCCATGGCACCAGCAGCAGTACTTGGTTTGGTGCATGTGGCTTGGGAATCCTCCGTCCCTGTGATGCCATTCCCATCTTGTGTGGGATCAGAGGAATTTCCAGCTCTGTTCCGATCAGCTGTGAGGAGTCAATAGTAGCACAGGGTTGTGGTTCCAACAGCTATTCTTTTCTGTGGGGAACAGGTTGGCTGCATCACACCAGTTAGCCATCTGTTGCTGCAACTAGACTGTGCTGAAATAGATGACTTTCTGAGGTTTCTCACAGCTCTAAGTTCTATTGTCAGTGGCCTTCTTTTGGCATTTAGGCACCAGGACACAATCTCAGACACTGTAGAGTCTCTGAGAGCTGTGCTTATGCATAAGCTTTGCTTCTCTTGTTCCCCAGCCTTTTGAGACCTATCTTGACATGGGATCATGGATGCCACTAATTAGTCTCTCCATTTCCAGACTCCCAAAACTTCTTTCAACTGTTGAGTTTGTAAATAAAGATGACCTATTTCATTTTGCCACAGGTACAGGTAGCAACAACATGATTCTGTTTACTGGGGTTTTTTTCATTAGTTAAGTAACATTAAAGTTGCATTAAACTTTTCCTGTTGACAGCTTGAGATAGTGTTCACATCTGCTTTCTAGACTTGATGGTACAGCTTTGTGTTAGCTTCTGCTTTTAAGTGTCCTCAGTTAATTAAAAACTTAATTTCCTGAATGCATGGCTAATCATTTGTTTTAAATAGACTGTTCAGTTTGTTTTTGAATTGCAGAGGAGTCTGAGGAATTGTTGCTAGTTACTCTAATAGCAGTGTGGACAAAAGGAAGAACTATGATTCAGCTCTGAAATTTTGATCCCCAAAGGATATTTCATAGCACAGCCATACATAGAGTAGATTTACCAAACTGTGTTCTGCTCTTTGCAGAAGGATTTCCGTGGAGTTTCTGGGTAATTTCTGTTGCAGATTTGGTTTACAAAGAGTAATTATAGCTTGGATGCTTGTTACTCAAGTTTACTCAGTATATAAGAAAATAAAATTTGCTGCATGTTTGAGGATATCATCTCTCAATGAATACTTCTTAGAATACATCTAACCTGAAAGTATAGAAGATTTAATTTGGGTTGTGATACGTTAGTAATGGGAATGCTTTGACTCTATGCAGACAAGATGGGAAAAAAAAGATGGAAAAAACCAACTGATTTGCCACTAAAGAGGTATTTTGGAAGGAGGAGCCCTGAACAACCTTGACATCCTTTCATTGTGCAATGGTGGTGGCAGGGTTAGCCACTGTGATGCCTCTTCCTTGTACCACCCTGCCTGGGTAATTCTGATTTTTTTATTGACTACTATTGACTGGGAACCAGAGGCTGTGTGGCATCATATATTGTCTTTTGAAGAGAGAAGAATTTTTTTTCCCCTAGAATCATAAAGCATCCTGAGCTGGAAGTGACTCAGAGGGATCATCATACAACAACTCCTTTTGTTAGCTTTAGAGCTAAGGTTAGGTGTTTGATGAAACTCAGCTAAAAGCTTAACTACTAACACTTCATTGTTTACCTTGGCAAAATAATGTTAACTGTGAACAGCATTGCACTAAATTCTGAGAAAAGGAAGCCTTTTTTTCTGAAAAAAGTGGCAGAGGCTTTTCAGAGTCTTTATTTTAGCATTAGATTTTCTTTTCTGTTTTAAAATGCCTTGACTCTGAATTGCACAGGTCCTGATATAAAGTTTCTCTTTGCCTTTAGAATTTAGATTTTAATTGTAAAATAGTTTTTAAAGGTGAAGATTTGATAAAAAGTTGCTTTTTTTCTTGTGGAAGAACTTTCTGTCAGGATAGCTGCTAGCAGGCAAGTGTGCAGTCCTTGGTTTGAAACTGAAGCCAGTGATGTGTGGGAAAGAGAAAGTAATACAATATATGGTGGTTTGGGTGGGGTTTTTGTTGTCATTTTGCTGCTTGATTTAGAAAAATTGATTGTGAATCAGTGACTTGCACTTTTTGTTTTTTCAAACTCACTGGTGAAAGTAAGCCAGACATCAGAAATTATTTTATTACCAATTTTCTTTTTTACAACTTTTTTCATATCATGTGATCCATTCTGCTCTTCTACATTTCTCTTCGTATGAGTTCTGCTTTTTTCCTGTCCCTTAAGGAATATCTTACCTTCCATTCCGTTATAATGAACAACATTTGATCATCTTAGTATTTTGAATTGAAAGTGCCAAGTAATAAACACCTCTGAGCTTCTCTTCTATTGTAGTTTCAGTGTGGTTCTCAATAGAGTAAAGATGTTGCTTTCTGAATCAATATAATCTCTAAGCAGGCAGTGAATATTGTAAACTGGGGTTACAATTAAGATCATTTGTCAGTCATCCAGTCATAAATGAAGTGGTTGTCTGTCTTGTGAAGGATGGAGGTGCTGGGATGGCAGACAGAGGGCAGGTTAACAGTGCAGCATTCCCGGGGTAACTGAGATGTGTCTGGATGGGTCTGTGTGATACCATACAGCTCAGCACATGTAAGGCTGTGTGAAGGTACTGTAGTAGCAGCACATGATATCACTGAGTGCTGTGTGAGAGCTGCATTGCAGTGTGTGACTGACCCTGAGCTGTTTATCCCTACCCACCTGGAGCCTTGGGCAGCTCGCGCGTTTCCGGAGTCACTGTGCGCCAATCCAGAGCCCACGGACTCTGAAGAAAGGCTACTTGTGATAGAGGCTTTGGATGAAGCCTTGTCTAAGCAAAATTATTTAAATATTGGATTATATTGTACAGTAGATACTGTACAAAAGTGGAATTATCTTCTTGATTCATATTTTGTTGATGTCAATTTGCTCATTTATAAAGAGAGAACATAGAAACTAAGAGCTAATTAGTCTTGTAACTTCAATGTGATAGTTATCTCCCTTGATTTATTTTAAGCTGTATAACAGCAGAAATGGCTTACACTGGCTTTTCCAGAGCCAGAGACTAGCTGGAATTAAAGCAAGTCATGACTCAGTCCTGCATTTAATGTCAGAACTGCACTCCTAGTTCAGCTACACCTCAACGAGTGCTATTTCCCTAGCACAAAGGAGCTCCCGTGCCTGTTCTAGTGCAGAACGCTAACTCTGTGTTTCTGTTTTCTTCCAGGTTATGTTTCACACTATGTGCAGACTGTCTGTACTTACAGAAGATATTTAAAACCAAACAGACTTTTTTGCAAGATTTTGATTCCAGTGGAATCTGTGCTTTAGATTTTTGTCTTGTCAATTAACTCCTGAAGCAATGCCTGTACAAGCTCCACAATGGACGGATTTTCTCTCCTGCCCGATTTGCACACAGACTTTCGACGAAACGATCCGGAAGCCCATCAGCTTGGGTTGTGGCCACACTGTCTGCAAGATGTGCCTCAACAAGCTCCACCGTAAGGCATGTCCCTTTGACCAGACCACTATCAACACAGACATTGAACTCCTTCCTGTCAACTCAGCCCTGCTGCAACTTGTGGGTGCTCAGGTATCTGTGCTTTTTTTTATTTTTTTTTTTAAACTGTCTTGGTATGATACTGTCTTAATGATGTGAAGAAAAGCCATCTACCTTTTTGTAGATGTCTACAAGTAGTAAAGGTGCCTGGAACAATTCATTCTGCTGGTGACTGTGACTTTTGTCACATCTAATTCTGTGGGCTGTCACCAGAACGGGTTTGTTGTGTTTCCTTCTTTCTTCCTTGACTCTTACCTAGCCATGTTTGCCAAAAGGACGAGCTGGATCAGTGAGTTTATGGTGTGGGAAGACATTTTTCTGTGGTAGATGATGTGCTTTACTGTATTCATCCTGTGAGACGTGTGATAGGTTGTCCCAAAGGCAGGAGGGGAGTGTAAAGGATGTGGGACAGATCTCTCTGGTAGCAGCCTTTATACAGCCTTATTTGAAGATGTGCAATGGAAATATAACTTCCTGAGATGACATGTTACACTAAATCCCATGTTGAGGAGGGGAGGAAGCCTGCTTGAGACTCCTTTTTTTGCTGGGATAGGTACTGGTGAGGTCTGTTGAAGTGGTGGGGATGAGTGGCACTGGTGCTGACAGCAGCCCCAAGAAAGGGCAGGGATGTGTGGAGAGCAGGGTCACCCTGCTCAGTTGCAGCAGAGACTTAAGCTGGCAAAAGCTTATCCATGTTTGGTCTCAGGTAGCTCCCTGTGACCCACACCTTCCAAGGCTTGTGGGCAGGATTGTGGTCTTAGGAGAGGAGGGATAATCATGTCTAACTTTTGAGGTGAAGATGGAAAAGGTGCAGTTACCATAAAGAGGTAAGAAAACTCTGGCTGGCTAACTAGTAAAACCAGAAAAAAATTCTCAGTTATCTATACAGAGCAGGGGGTGGTTTCCATCTCATTCCAGATAATCTTGTTTCTACAAAAATTTAAATTCTGGCAGAGGTCAAGTTTTATTTCACTGTCTGGGATAAGTGAAATTAAATGCAGCAGAAACTTCAATGAGATCCACAGTTTGGGGAAAAGGAGAGAATTGTAGAAGAACTGTAAAAGGTGTGGAGGAAAGAGGGAAGCTCTTACGTTGCTTTTTATTGGGTACTGTGACTTACAGGTCAAAGTGTGCTTTTGCCACTTCTTAGTTGATCAAGTAATAAGCTAATTTGTTGGTTTCTTCCGTGGTGTATGGCATAGAGGCTATTTCAGAAGCTCAAAATCAAACAGTATTTCTGGCTGTGCTAAGTGACTCATCCTGCTCTGCAGGAGGAAGCAGTGAGATTGTGCACTCCCATTCCTGTGACATGCTGCCATCTTTGAAGAGCTTCCAAGCACTATGAAATCTATGGGTGATGTCGTTAAAAAAGTTGTAATTCTCTCCTATATGTTCTTCCTTCCTCTCTGCAGTTTCTTGAGTATTTTCAGTTGCATCTTAATACAGCATATGTGATAAATGTCTTCCCCTTGCATTTTTTGGTTGTTTTGTGTGCATTTGTTAAGCATTATGAGAAGTTGTATGATAACTTCAACTTGATCTCTGCCAGAATTTAAATTTTTATAGAAACAAGATTGTCTGGAATGAGGTGGAAACCACCCCCTGCACTGTATAGGTAACTGAGAATTTTTTTCTGGTTTTACTAGTTAGCCAGCCAGAGTTTTCATATCTCTATGTGTGGGATATGAATAAAGGTTTTATAGTATAGTGCTTGTCTTGAGAGCACTCTGAACTTTAGATTCTGACTTTGCACTAATAACATTAATTTGTTCTCCCTTTTTATCTGAAAATTTCGTGTTAATAAGATTCGCAGGACCTTGTTTCATCATGACCTTAAAGCTGCAAATGCCACCAAAAGATACTTTATTCCCACCCTAGTTCTTATTGTTTGTTACTTCCAGTATTCTGTTACTTGTAACAATAACAGCTGGATATTTGTTATTGACAAATTTTCCCTTTAAGAGATGTTTGAACCACCTTCCCTGCCAGCTCCTAATTTCAAATGAGTATGTGAATGGAATCAGTGTTCATTATAACTTGCTGTCCTTTCTCTTCCCTTTCCCATCCTCGCAGCTGTTGCAGTGTTTACCAGACTCTGGACTATTAGAAAATAAATACAACTTCTTTCCTGTCTAGGACAGGGAAACAATTGCTATTTTCCAATAGACTGTGTAAGGCCATTTTTAAAAATCTTTTTGCAGAAGAAGGCTCGCTTAAGGACAGATTAAAAAAAAAAAGGTACTTCAGACAAACTAGTGATTTTGAACTGTCCCACTAAGAGAGTGCACTATTCTGCTGTTTCAGCAAAAATGGTCTGTGAGCAGCAATCCAGCTTTCAAAGCATGAGCAGTGTCAACTTCAGTTGAAGCCAATTCCATTTGTTTTTCCACTTCTGGGTTTAGTTTTAGGAGCATGTATGTGTCATTAGTATCCTTTAATCTCCAACAAACCTCTTACATATACCTTAACCTGAGTCCACAGAGACCTGTGATACTTTATTTATAAATGCTAAATTCCAAAAAAACAGGTTCCATTTTGGAAGGAAATACAGTAAAGCCCAACTAAAGCTTTTATCTGTGAGTGGGAAGAACAGTTTGTTCTTTTCCCTTTGGAGTGACTTCTGAGGAATTCACACATTTATACTTGTTAAGTGCTTTTTTGCTGGAGGTGGAGGAGGAGACCAGGCAGTTTAAAGAAACAAATCTATTCTGCTGTGACTGGCAGCAGTGACAGGATTCCAGGGCAAGTCACTTTGGCTTTTGCACAAATACAGCGAGTGAAATAAGCAGGACTGCACTTCTAGGGAAAACATACTGAATTTGTCACACAGTCACCCAGGGAAGCAGTAATGTATTTCTGACAGTTGCATTGTCTCTCTGGATAGATTTTGTCACTCTAACAGTGAAAAGAGTTGGTTTCTTACTTGAATTACGCTCTTTCTCAGGTTTCCCTCTCCCCACCCCTTTCTGAAGTGAAACTCATTGCCCAGGTCATAGTCACTTTGGTGTGTAAATCAGCTGTTGCAGATTCAGATTTCTACCTGCTCCCCTGTAGCACAGTACAAATCAACACTGTATAGAGGCTGTTCTGGAAGGCAGTGGTCAGAGAATCACAGAATGGCTTGGGTTGGGAGGAACCTTAAGAGCCATCTCATTCCAGCCCTGTGTCATGGGCAGGGACACCTTCCACTAGACCAGGTTGCTCCAAGCCCTATCCAGCTTGGCCTTAGATACTTGCAGGGATGGGATTTCCACAGCCTCTCTGGTTAGGTAGTTCAGGCTATGTGTAGGTAAATTTTGCGACATAAAATGAGAGGAGAAAAGAGGTCACAAGGGAAAGATGAGAATTATTATTCCTGGGAAAGCTGGATATAGCCAAGTACCTAAGCAGGAGCTGTGAGGGAAGGGAGACACAATGGCCTGGGACATAAGTCAGCAAGGCATTCATAGGATACCTTGCTTCTTAGACTTCCTGGATAAAGGAATCACTTAAGTTTGTTTCTGTAGGAATAAGGTTTTGATTTTTAGCTATTCAAGCATCCAGGTATTACTCACTATATGTAACTATTTTAAGCGTTCACCTGGCAAGTGTTTTGAAGGTACCTAATGATGGATCTGTCATCTAAGCTCTTCCCTCATGTTTTTTTAACCCGTGAAACAGCAGCATGCACATTCCAAACAGGTGATGCAGAGTGGCAGAAATGTCTGTGGTGCTTTAATTTTGGCATAGTCTCCTGCTGGACGTGATAAATACAATTCTAGACATTGGAATTGTACATGGCAAGGGACTGGGTGATCCTAACTCACAGACCTTTCAAAAGGGGAAAAATGCAAGTGCAGAGCTATTAGAGGCACATTTGATAATTTATTTTAACTTTTGATGAAATGAAGTGCCACAAAAGAGGAATTATCTGTGAAAAAGTTGTCTTCAATGTAAACTTCTGAGGAACTAAAGATGTTGGGTTTGGGTTTTGTTTGTTTCTTTTGGCCGGAAGCAAATCATTCATTTGCAGGGAGGGGGAGGGAAATATTGCTAGAAACAGTTTTCAAACCATACAAAAAGGGGCTTGGTCTGTTTAATGTGTTCTCATTCTGTGTAATTAGATGTCTAATGGTAATTACTGACAACTCAAGCTGACTTTCTTCATCAAATTGCACTTAAATCGCCAATTCAGAGTCACTGCCTGGTATGAGATGATGCTTTAGCATTCTTTTCCGGTCCCCTTCCTTATGCTGTCATAACCTGTCTCTTCCCACAGCCACAAGCCATGCTGATGGGTAACATTCCACTGCCAGTCATTGCCAAAGCAGATAACATGCAAAACCATCACAGATTTAAGGCAATTAAACATCTGAGATCATTTTTCCTGTCCTGTTCTCATCCCCTTTGGGAGGTGTTGATTACATGATGTGAATATATTTGCAGTGGAAACTGTCATAAGGGTGTGATGTCTGAGAGAACGGAATATGGAATGAGGGTGAAAATAATGAGCTCACTCTGTGGGGCATCTATTCTGAGGCTCCTGAGAGGCATTGTAAACAGCAGTGACCATAGGGTCATGCATGCTATTAAAAGGATATTTTGGGAAGGGGAAGTGAAAATGCTTTCGAGTTGAATTATTTCAGCAATTCCATGATGGAGCCAAAATAAAAATTCAAATTTTCTGTCACTTTTATGAATTATGCCTTTATGATTTTTCTCTTGGTAGATGCTATTCTTAAAATTATTCTAATCTTAAAATATTTAAATAAGTCTTGGAAGTGCATATAATAAAACCAGCAAAATGAAAATTACTTGTAAATTTTATTGTGAGTTGCACTGCATGAGTGAAGTGCGTGCATGAGAAATAAATTCTCTTCTCCTGGACACTCCTGAAAACCACAGAAAAATCATGTTGTTTTACTCTTCAGTACTACACTTACTCCAACTCCAAATAAAAGTTTAATCTCTTTTGGGCTCATTTTCAAACAGTACAATTGTATAAAGCATTTAGATTTTTACATTGAAGCTTCCCTTCAAAAGAGAAGGAATGGGAGCAGTATACAGATAGTGTTTGAATAACTTGATTAGCTCTTGGAAGTTTCTCTCTGCTAGCTTTTCTGTGGGGGAGGGGGGAGCTTTCTGTTAGTTGCTAGACGGTCCTTGTGTCTCACTGGTGGAGTTGTGCTGTGTCTGGCATTCCAAACCACTGCTTTGAATGTGTGCTAAACCCACTTCAATTCAGGGTGGAAATCCAGGGCTGAACGTGGCTTCCTGTCCCGTGTCTGTTCCGAGCCCCCTTTGTCTGCTGGGGGTTGCAACGCTGCCATTGTATTTTGGGTTGTGTCAGTGGTGCTAGATGGAATGCTTGCAGGAGCAAGGAGGAATTTGTACAAAATGACGGCAGTAAATAGGGCAGAGGCCGTGCAGTGTCCGGACGCATGTGCTTGAGATGTGTAATCTGCTCAGTAAGGCCGTTCTGCTGTGTAACTTCCCTGGCAGAAGCAGACTGCTAAAATGGCAGTGCCTTTGAAAAGGAGGTGTGGAATATTCTCTGAATGTGCAGGCAGATAGTGCAGGAGTTAATAATTGTTTCCCAAATCCCAAGGAACTCAAGGCTGTTGTGGTAGTTTACAGCTTACCATTCTAACGTACAGAGTTGCCAAATCCCCTTTTGCTGAAAATGTTCTTGCTTACAGACACAAAAATCTTCAAACCCAAAAGCCAAAATACCCTAAACAAATGCTGGCGCAAAATTAAAACTTGCAATGTTCTGTGGAGTTTTGGTTAACTTCCATCAGTGATAAGTATTGAGGCTAACCTTGACTGAACTTGGACTTTTCTCTTTAGGATGAATGAAAGCCTAGATCAGACACAGCCTCTGTCTTGTTTATGTTAGTCTTGGGCTGATACTATGTTAATTGCAGCCGATACCTTGCGTTCTGAGACTTTTCTTTGTTACCTGCTGGAAAAGCAAGATAGTAACTTCTTATTTTCCTCTATGTGTCAAATGAGAAACTTAGCTGGGTGAGACTTGCCTAAGCAGAAATGTGATCGTATGGCTGAAACATTGCTTGCTATCAAAGCTGTTCACATTGGTGATGACAACCATATACTTATGTGTGTGTGTATATATATTTTATATATATTTTCTACTTTTATTTGGTGCTGCCATCACAATGCTGCTCTTGCCATAGCTGGGTTACACATGAAGGTAGGATCTGTATTTAACTGCAGCATTAAAGGCTTTTACTTTAAGATTGAAGGCCTGGGTTGGTCCCTGTAAGCAGCTTTGTGGGATTAGCACGCTGTTGTTGCCACTGGGATGGGGATTGAC
Organism: Catharus ustulatus; assembly: GCF_009819885.2. Lineage (NCBI taxonomy): Eukaryota > Metazoa > Chordata > Aves > Passeriformes > Turdidae > Catharus > Catharus ustulatus. Next base: position 25,294,409 of record NC_046229.1, read on the forward strand.
TTGGAAATAGAAATCTGAGATCTATTTGCACTTTGACAGCAAATACAAAAAGTACTTGTGCTTAGTCTCCAGAGGAATTCCAATTCTCTGTGCTGTCATATTGGCTTGACTGCTGAACAGTGATGTTGAGAAGTGTTAGTACAGTGTTCTACTGCACCCTCAAATTTGAAAAAAATTCCACAATTTACCAAGAGGAAAGTAGGAGCAAAATTATAACTTGCAGGGTGGTGGTGCAAATCCCTTGGAAAAGTCCTGATTTCTGGTGAACGTATGGAAGAAGAAATAAATGGCAGGTGACAAAAAACCAACTCAAAACCCCAAGAATTGGCCTCTATCATCAGATAAATACTCACAGGGTGTGTTCATATGCACTACATAGGAGAACTTGGTATGCTGCTTTGTAACTGGATCTAGTCAGACACTGTTCAAAGGGTGTCTTAGTGTATTTGCTGCTAAGTCTTTCTTCCACTAATCTTAAGTAGCTGCAGTCTCTTATCCCTGGATGATTTTAGAGCTCTGAGGCTGTAGATACAAAATTGTACTTACTGGAAGACCAAGATTCTCATTTTTTTTTCCCCATGAGTTTTTTGACCAATCAGCTTTGGGGATGTTTCAACGTGTTCTATTTTAGCTTCTTCTGCTTCATTTCAGCCACTAAATAAAAGAAGTCTGTTAAACATAAATTCTGTCTTTTTGTTTTCATTTTCACTGGAGTTTTTAATGCTATTTGTTCAGTAAATAAGCTGAAAAAATGCTAAGTAATATGGAAAAATGACAGGAGGAGAACAAAACAGGAAATGTGCTGTAGTAATAAGTGTTTATAAGCACTGTTGCCACTTATTTATGCGTATTCATAGTAGGTGTACATGTCATCTCTCCTCAGGTTCCTGAGCAGCAGCCGATTACTTTATGCAGTGGAGCTGAAGACACCAAGCATTATGAGGAGGGCAAGAAATGTGTGGAAGAATTGGCATTGTACCTCAAACCACTCAGCAGTGCAAGAGGTAGTTTCTGCATTGCTTCCTTGGAAAATGAAACTGAAAAACCCAAATGAGATGCAAAACAAACTACCCAAATTATTAAGCTAGTTTGTTTGAAAAAAGGACATAAATCTAGTTTAGAAACAAATTAAAACAAATTTCTTAAACATTAAAGTTAAGTTTTCATGGAGGGGAGGGGGATGAAGAACTGAAAGGTGCAAAAAATAATTCAGAGAAAAGGCTGAGGTGTTTCTCCATGGCACAGTGGGTTGAGACAAACTTTGATTTTATGTTTGCAGAGTAAGTAAAAATAGATTATTTTACCCTTTTTTTTCAGTTCTGCTTTATGATAACTGTAGTGATGCAGCTGTTCTGTAGAGGATGAATAAACTGATGAGAAAATTACTGCACATAAGATGGATAAGGAAAATTATAAGTAATACATTGTTTGTACAAGGTCATATACAAGAACTGGGTCAGTTGGGGTAATTGTAAGTTAGCAAACCTGCACTGTGTTGAAGAGTATGGATTTTATATATATTACATGTGCTGGATTTGGACAGTCTGTCAGCCCAAGTAGTGGAGGTTGAGCATCATGGGTGTTAGGTTATCAATTTAATTTTTTTTGAGAAACTGTCTTAGTGTTTTGTGGCCAGTGCGATGTGACAGCAGTGTCACTCTGGAATTGGTGGCCCAGTGAACAAGCTCTAGCTGTAAAGCAAACTCAACATGGCAGCTATATGTCTAGTGAGTCACTTGTTCCTTTAACCTGAGTTAGGTGGCTCTCAGCATATTTATGATTCAGAGTTTTGGCACTTAATTAAACATCAGGACTCATGTAAACTCTAAACCAAAACAGTGAAGGTACCACGTGTAGGCAAGAAACTCGGTGCGTTGTGAAAACAATCAAATGTCCAGGGGATCCCTAAAGTCCACGAATAAGGGTTGGACAGGAAATCTGTATGGGAGGGTGTGGGAGGGGCTTCATTAGTGGTTCCATCATCTTAAAAAACCAGATCAGTCAATCACAAGGTTAAGTCAGAAAACTGCTTTTATTGCCAAGTGAAACAAGTGAACTTCTGTTATGTCTTGACTAGTATTCCCTTTGACAAAATGGACACCAGGAGAACTAGGTTTGCACTTTTCCAGTACAGTCACTGAAGATAGGCACAAGGAGGGGATTATGAGGTAGTTTATTGTTCTGTTTCATTTTGTTTTGAAGGTGTGGGTCTTAACAGTACTACTCAGAGTGTACTGAGTCGTCCCATGCAGAGGAAACTTGTGACATTAGTCCATTGCCAGCTGGTGGAGGAGGAAGGGCGGATCAGAGCCATGCGTGCAGCGCGGTCACTGGGTGAAAGAACAGTCACAGAGCTCATTCTCCAGCATCAAAACCCTCAGCAGCTCTCCTCCAACCTCTGGGCTGCAGTGAGAGCCAGAGGGTGCCAGTTCCTTGGGCCAGGTAGGTGACATCACAGTATCATTGCTGTACCAGAAGCAATTTAGAATTGAGCCGTTGATAAATGACTGTCCAATTGCCCAAGTTATTTTATTAAGCCTAATTTCTTAATAGTAGTCTTCAGAATTAATTATGTATCTGTTGGACTGGTGCTGTTGCGTTTTCTTGTATTTTTAATTCTTTTTCAAGTCTTCTGTAAAATTCAGAAATCCTGTTCTTGTCATAGACAAATGACCAGTTGCTTCTCACTTGCTGTTTCTTGAAGAGCTTTCTAGAAAATATGAGGTTACTGGAAGTGACTGGCATGGCCTCTTTTCCTCCTCTAGGGCAGTAAACATATGAAACAGTTGTGGGGATAGATTTGTGACAGTTACATGTACGCATCTTTAAGAAGTTGGGCATTTATAAATTAAATTCCTTTACTTAAAATACTAGAAATAAATCAATGTTGCTAAAAAAAAAAATGAAATCTCATTATTTAAAATGCAGATTTCACTTGTTGAGTCTTGAAATATGAAGCCAATTTCTTAAAAAATAGTGGAGTTTCTCCCAACTGAAACAGATGAAGACTGATTTTGAGATACTGACTTTCATACCACTTCAGGGAAGAGACATGTTGGTTGCATAGCAAAATAGCACTGCTGCAGCCTGGGTTGATTGGTGTGGGCACTCTTTATTCTTTTACTTGCATGGAAGTGAACCTTGCTCTTCCTTAGCTTGTCAGCTTTTTCTTGTGGCATAAATGTGGGATGTAGGCAATACACTTTGAAAACTCATATTAATGATCAAGAGATGTACAGACAGGAATTTTCTTATCAGATGATACCCAAAATAGATGTTGTTGTACTTGTGGTAGTAGTAATAATAATATTAATTCAATATATAATAAAAAATTATAATAATGATAATAATAAAGGTAAAAAGTCCTGTTTTCCCTAGTCATGTTCTAGGAATCTGGAAGGGTTCCTTCTCTCTTCTTGCTCATCTCCCTTTTTTCTCTTGAGTTTGTGTGTCTGTTGGTTTTTTACCTGTTATCCCAATTGTAGATGAACAAGGAACTGCAGAAATTTTGCTTGGGCTTCTCTTATCCTTTGTCTCTTTTTCTGTTTTCCCTGACTCTCAGCAATGCAAGAGGAGGCTTTAAAGCTGGTTCTGCTGGCTTTGGAAGATGGATCTGCTCTGTCACGAAAGGTCTTGGTTCTCTTTGTGGTGCAGAGACTGGAGCCACGATTCCCCCAGGCTTCCAAAACTAGCATTGGGCATGTTGTCCAGCTCCTTTACAGAGCCTCGTGCTTCAAGGTAAGAAGATTCTGCCCAAAGGTTTTGTAATGCTATGAAAACCATTGGTTTTCACTTTCAATTTTCATTGTCCTGTAGCATTAAATGTGATTAAATATATGTGATTTACTAGAGAAAGTATTGCTCATTAAGTCCCACATGAATTTAGAGAGTTCTTTGTCATTCAGTTGTCATGGCAGTGTAGGCTGAAACATCAACTTGAAGCTGTGAAGTTAGGTTTTGCCTCTGTCCGGTTTCGTAGAGGCACCATTACAAAACCTGGATGTAAGGCAGCATACTTGCCTTCTTAGAAGTGGTTTAGAGCCAAAAAATCCCGAATTCTGTTAATACAGTTGTGGTGTGGTTATAATCAAACACATAGGAGACTTTTGGGTGTCAGCTGTATGAAGAAAAACTGCTTAATGTACTTTACAGTATTTAATATCTGTTACTAGATGTTCAACTTAAATGTCATTCACTCTTGCTAAATAAGTAGAAAAATACTTTGGTTTTGCTAATTGAACCCTCAAACAAAATCCTGCAATGCAAACAAAATTTTTTGATTGAACGTTTGGATGCTGTAAAATCTTCTAGGAAGTGTGACACTTTGACCACTATGTGAGTCAGAATCTAAGTAAACAATGTTTTAAATCCATTTTACAGCAGTTCCACTCCATGAAGTGTGTTACTTTAGTAGGAACTGGTGTCCACTGAGTGGTGTCATAACTGATTTAAGTTTGAGAGAAGGACTTAGTTGGTGACTGAAGATGTCACTTGCCTCGGACTTCACGTAATCTTGGGCTTATCCTGCTTAATTATATTTGGCTCGTTTCTCCTTCCTAGGTGACCAAGCGAGATGAGGATTCCTCCCTGATGCAGCTGAAGGAGGAGTTTCGCACTTACGAAGCTCTGCGAAGGGAACACGACTCCCAGATCGTTCAGATAGCCATGGAGGCAGGTTTGCGCATTGCGCCAGACCAGTGGTCCTCGCTGTTGTATGGAGACCAGTCTCACAAATCCCACATGCAGAGTATCATTGACAAGGTAAAGCCACCTAAAATCAGCCCAGTCCATCTTGTTTGCAGCTGTAGTAGATTTAAATGTTTGTAACATTCAGCTTGGACTTGCCCGTTAATCATTTGTCCTGTTTCGAAATAACAATTTGTTATTTCAAAACCTGCTATGTCTAAATAATTAGAATATATATTTGTAACTTAATGAATCTTGCTCCCTCTGCCATCCTGACACTTTTGCTAGTTCACTTCTTTCTGCAGATGGAAAATCACAAAGTTTAGCTAAATAATTGGGGGATGACCTCTATGAACAGCTGATAAGTGCCAGTGTAATGACAGAAACTAATGGTCCATGTTTCCAGGCAGGAAGTTACTGCATAAGTTGGAAAAAAAATGAGTCCCCATGTCTGTGTCTGAAGTAAGACAGAGAGGTGAAAGCACATTTCATAAATAAAATACCTAAACTCTGGAAATGCCCAGATGTCTCTGTGTTCAGAAACAACATATTATAATTGAGGTTTTAGATTAGGAGGCACTTTGTGAGTGCCTAGATTAGGTGGGAAGAGCTGAACCTTGTTGAATGGTTATCGAAGCTGTGAAACAACTGCTTTGGCTGCTGTGCAAGAGGATTAGCCTCAAGATAACTTTATTTATGCCTTTGCCCACCTTTTGAAGTGTCCTTTCAAACATCTCCTGAAGGACCTAGGTGGAATTAACAGTTTTAAATACTGGAATTATGTGATGTTAGAAACAGAACATTGCTAACTGTCTTTTCCTTCAACCATCTTGTTCTTTATTTTCTGCTTACTGTACTCAGTTTAAAGCAGGACACAAAAGAAATGGCTACTAGAGATAATATTAACCTTTATTTTGTCTATTTAGAAGAGTAATTTAATGCAATGTCAAAGAACTGTGCATTCTTAATAGAAAGGGTTCACTGGAATGGGCTTCTGTGAAAGATGTTTATCTCCAGTTTTGAGAGACAGTTCTTGTGAGCCTGTGGAGCAGCCTTCAGAAGCCATGAGGATTGCTATGCCTGTAGAAAGTTAATTATGATAATTTTTTTAAGTTGCAGACCCCAGCCTCGTTTGCACAGAGTGTTCAGGAATTAACTATTGCTCTTCAGAGGACTGGAGATCCAGCTAACTTGAATCGTCTTAGACCTCACCTAGAGCTCCTAGCAAATATTGATCCCAGTCCAGGTAAATCTGGATGTTTTTATGGAAACATTTAAGTTTGGCAAGATGGGCTTAACACTGTTGAAGGACTGAAAGCTGATCTTCAAGTGTAAGGAAACATCCTCCTTACTCATCAACTTAAGAGTTTTGGATTCCAAAGTATAATTTTGATAGATTGAATAGAGAGAAGCTGGGTGAAAGTCAGTCTAGACAAGAATGATTCACTAGCCTACCGAATTTAGTATTTTTCTTGTTCATATGTAATTCTGCAAAACTAGGAAAGAGTCTGGGAAGATAGTTGGAAAGAATTTAACCTAAGATGTTGACAGAGGAGAGAAAGATGGAAATAATTGAAAAAACCATCAGTGCTGTAAGGATGGACCACCTGAGGGGGTAGGGACAGAATAAAGTCCTATGCTGAAGTTTTATTTTATACCTGCTAAAATTTGCAGAATCAGTATTATATATCAAAGTAGTAAAAAGATACAAAGTATAACTGGAGGAGATGAGAAATTGTACCTCTTATTTGTTTAAACAAAAGGAAGTTAAACTTCCTTTTCAATGAGGACCAGTTGTACTTCACAACTAAGGGAGATGCAGTGCTTTCTCCCCAAATCTTTCATACTGGAACAAGCTGAGGACAATCCTGTGTACTGCAAATTTGTTTGCAAAAAAATTATATGGAAGGTGGCATCACTAATAGCCTCCCTTGATTTTTGTAGCCAAGTCTGGTCTTCATGGGTTTTTTTCTGTACTGTTGAGTTACCTAAAGAACAGCAGGGAAGCATGTTGAAGTACTTCTGGAAGCATTTAGTCCCTGTGAGTGGAATATAATGTAATTAATCCTGCTAAAGGTCTTGAAAAGCTCTTTGAGGTACTGTGCTTTGCAACAAAGTGTGCAGGCACACAGTGGGAGTGTCAGCTACTGGAACAGATTCAAAAACTTAGAAAAGTAAATTGGCTAAAAAGTGCTCCTATAGAATTGAGACTGTACAATTTATTCAGTGGTTTAGATGGTGGTCTGATTCATAGATTTGCCTTGTGATGTTTTTTCCACATGAGAGGCATTAATTTCTGTTGCTGTTCCACTTCTGTGCCTGTGTAATCAGGCCAGCAGTGACTGTATTCATACGGAGTGATTTTACCTCCAGAAGTCTGAGGGACTTTGAAGAGAGGGATTTTGAACCTGATGTTTTTCTCAATGAGAAGGGTTTGTACAGTGCCTTTACTTGGATTTTTTTGTCAGATGTGAAACTTCTTGTAAAAGAAAATAATTTCACATGCTAGCAATGATCTTACTGGCTCATTCGGTGTTTTGTGCTGTTCAGTCCTAAATTTATAGCTACATCTATTCTGTAAGAGCTAAATGTCCCAGAATTAAGGTGTTGAATGCTTTTTACCTACTGATGAAATGTTTTTTATAAAGTTGGCTAGTCAAGTTTTGTGATACTCAAGTGAGGTTTTGTACCTGCTTTTAGAAAATCCTTCTGATTTTTCTTTTCTATTTGGTATTTGCTGTCCATGCAACAGATGCTCCACCTCCAACATGGGAACAACTGGAAAATGGACTGGTTGCTGTGAGGACTGTGGTTCATGGCTTAGTTGATTATATCCAGAATCACAGCAAAAAAGGAACAGATCAACAACAGGTAAAAGCTAAATCATTTGGGAAATATGTATCCCTAAGTTTTATTGGCTGTTTCCTATAGTAGAGGTTTACTAATGTCATCTGGAAAGATTTGGTTTGACAAGGAGCTAATTGAAAAACATCACTGTGAGCCATATTTATCAAAAAAGAAACAGGAAAAAATGCAAAGCAATACATATTTACCTCCAAACCCTGTTGAATTGATTTTCATAGCTCACTAGGTTGAAAGGAGAACAGTGATCCAGCTGCAGGCTTAGGGAAATGAGTAACAACCTTCCTGAGCAGAGGGTAGGGAAGGAACACTGGGTGCTGCTGTGATTTGTGGGAATTTTTTTGGTTTTGTTTTAATGTCACCTATTTCAACCAGCTGGCTCTCTGTTAATGAAATCATCATTATACCTATACTTAATGGTCTGTCAAGCTTGAAGTTTTAAGAACAGTGCCCATGAAGGTAAAGTTACCTGGCAGCAGTGGCCAGTAAAAGGCTGTGTGGCTCATGTTTACTCTGCCTGGATTGTCTCACTACAGTAGATGGCAAAAAAACCCCAAACCAAACAAAACTAAAAAACAAACAGAAACCCAAAAACAAAGCAAACAACAAAAAACAAAACCTACAAAAAACCCCAACAGCTTGCAGGTGACTTCTTTCAGATATACACCTTTTGGCTTGTCAGAAAGCACGTTGACTTTTACAGACCTTTCTCTTGGTGGGAACTATTGATAGGGTATATATGATTATTGGTAATTTTTTCATCCTGTATCAGTTTTGTCCACTTAACTGCGTCCTGAAATGTACAACTGTGTTCCAATCAAACTCTCAAGTAAGGAGTTTGAATAAAAATGTTGTAGAAAACTGAGAGTTGACTTAGTTGTCAAAACATGTCCTCTTCAATCTGTTAGTTCTGTTGAAGAGCCAAATACAAGTACTGCAGTAGTTTATTTAATATCAGGTATTCCAGAAATACTTAAATTTGAGGAATTATCCACAGTCAGACGTCAAACCTTTGATAAAATTATGCATTCAGCTTGGTAGGTGCACTTTGATGTTCAGATCTCTCACCTGGTTTCCTTTAACCTTGTCAGCCCCCTCAGCACAGCAAGTACAAGACATACATGTGCCGAGACATGAAGCAGAGAGGAGGATGTCCCCGGGGGGCCAGCTGCACCTTTGCACACTCACAGGAGGAGCTGGAAAAGTGAGTGTACCTCTGCTAGTAGAAAGCAGTCTAGTCTTTGTTTTATCTTGTCTGTGAGAGTTATTTCTCATATCTAGGAATTAGAGGAAAGGAGGTTTGGTCTGCTGTTAAACTAGTAAGAGATAATGCGGTAAACTTGTAACAGTCATCTCTTAGGTTTTGGAACTACTTTTCTTCCATACAGCAGGATATTTGCTTTGTTCATCAGTAATGCAGCTCGGAAAGTTTGATGTCACACAAGTGTTATCCAAAGTTTCTGGAGCTGGGCTGTCTTCCCTAGTTAAGTGTGACTAAACATGCTGTGTGAAGGCATTCCCAGTGGCTGTTACTTGGGGGTGCTTCTTATCTTCCCTTTTTATTCAGGTCGGTTGCTGGCAGTTTTCCAAATGTAAAGAATGTGTTGCTAGCTCTCCAAAGAGCTAAAAACAAACTTTCCAAGATTTTTCCCTGCAACAATTAATTCTTTGTGCAATCTGTCAAAAAGTTTCATGCACGTACCTTCAATTGGTTACATCTATTGTCGTAGAGTTAAAAAATGATAGTCATATCCAGTTTGCAGTCTAGATCCAGTACAGATTTAGGAGGGCTACCAGTTATGCAAGGGCAACATGCTGCTGTTCTGCTGGTTGTTTTAATTTTTTTTTTTAAGCAAAATGGATTATTTAGGAACTAAAAGAAATAAATACAGTGTATTTTATGTAGTATATTAGCTTGTTACTTGCTTTTTGGGCTAAAATAATTCAAAGAAAAGGTACTTTTTAATGAGAAGAATACTGCAAAGGCTCAGAATTGGCATGCAGTGTTTCTTTTTCCTTTCTTAATCTGAAACTCAAAGCATTAATGTCAGTTCATGGGCTGTATAGCCAGCATGCAGTGCACAAAGAAAACATGAAGAAGAGCAGAGCACGTGGTGTTAGAATGACAAAGACGGTTATTCATGTGAGCAAGGAATAGCACTTCAATACTTGTGTGCTGCAGAAACAGTGGAAGAGTTGTTTACCTTCTGTCATCATGCTAATCCAATGGAGATTGGTAGTTCTGTTTTGGGATGGTTTTGTTAACCTGTGTTGGGTGGTGGGTCATCAGTTGCACCTCTGAGCCAGTTGTATGTAGCAAGGACTGTTTGTCAGCTTTGCAGGGCCTCTTGTAGCCAGACTGACTCGCATGCATGGTGTTAATGTTGTCCTGGTCTGAAGAGAATGTTTGTTCAGTTTCAGATTCCAACAGTTTCTGTGGGTGGATGGGGAACTTGGGAGTTCTGATTGTTCCTTGTACCTTTAATCTTAGCTGAATTCCTTTAAGTAGCTGTTGTGTTAGTGCTCCTCCTTTTAAAAATGCTTTGTGTGAATTAATGCATTGCTGTTGTTGTGTGACCCCTGTATCTCTCCACATAGCTTTAAGTTTGGAGGGAGGTTATGGGGAAATGTGTGATCATGCTTTAGTTAGCATATTATAATCTGAACTTGCTTAAACAGCAGCTCATTCCCCTCTTGACAAGAAACAAAGACCTTTTGTGCATAAGCAAGCACTGAACTTTTTAAAATTAATTTGTGTCCTGCACATGTGGACACTGCAACAATATCTAAAAAATAAAACAACCCCAACACTAAAGCCCCTTTTTACTTCTGTCTTGTTGCTGTTAATGCATGTGGGCGACTACAGAGATTATCTAAAGATTACCCACCTTTTTCTGCAGTAATTTGTGTACCTTCCTAGTCTGGGTTCCCATCTCACTCTGACTGTTATTTATGATTTGAAAGTGTTGGCTTCAACCCTGCTGAAGAAGTAGCCTCTTGTTCAATGAAAACACTCTGGTCTGCAAATGTGCTCTCTCAGTTGCATTCTGCAATCTGAACTAATGGCAGGGGATTTAGTGGAGGACCTTCAACTCTGGAATTTGTTCTCCAGTACCATTGGCCTACTGGTTTCTATGGAACTTTGGTTAAAATGCCTGTATTTGTTCAGGCTTTAGTCAGCAGCAGTTAGATTTTTAGAATTGTGGTGTGTTCATAGAATTTTTGCAATCTTTGCAATCACTTTATCAAACAACAGAAATGGTGTAAGCGTATTGATGTAGTAACATAAATCTTGAACTGTGCTTTAAAATATACCACATGGTAGTAAACACTTGGCTTATTATTGGACAAATGGAGCAAAAGGGTATAACTTCATATTTTTCTACTTTTAGTTTTCTGCTATTAGTGTCTTCTCTGAATAAAGCAGACTTGAACAGTCTGTGATTCTTATTCTGAAGCTTGTATTACTCTATTTTATGTGATAATAGTACTTTATGTGATGCCTGGTTTTGGTTTTCTTCTCTTGAGATGCATATGTGTAAAGAAAGTAGGACTTGTAAATTTGCTGTGTGAAGTTTACCTGTGAATTCTTGATGTACTTGTCATTAAAAGTACATCCTTGTTCTGATTGAAACGCCTATTAATAGATCAGCTGTCAGGGAAGTTGTGTTCAAAGAGGTATTCTCATAAGCCTCTTGGGGAACTTGAGTAAAAGGAAGCTTTTGGTAGAATCCATGTTTGAAAAATCTTGAAAATACATCTCCTTTTGTTTTTTGGGTTCGTTTTGTTTCAACTTTTGATCTGTGGTTTTCTTTCTGAAGATTCCGTAAAATGAACAAGCGTCTCGTTCCCAGAAGACCCCTTAGTGCCTCCCTGGGCCAGCTGAATGAGGTGGGCCTGCCTTCAGGAGCTATCCTCTCAGAGGAAGGGGGAGTGGACTTGCCCAATAGGAAGACTTCTGCTCTGCCAAATGGAATTGTGTCAACAGGCAGCACAGTGACACAACTCATTTCTCGAGGCACTGACTCCGGTTATGAAACTGCCCTGAAGCCGGGGAAGATGGATCATCTGAGTAGCAGCGCCCCTGGATCTCCTCCTGACTTGTACGCCTCTTCCTACCTCTTGTTCCAATTGTTGTGTGGATAAATGTGGAGTAGAAACAAAGTAAACTAGTCCTTTAAAAAATAAACAGAACTGGGGTTGTGGTTTGTTTTTAGTGATTATGTATCAGATTAGAAAACTAAAGCTGAAATTAAGCTGCGTTAATTCCCTGTTTGCTTATATTTCAATTGGAGAAGGTGATAGAAGCCTTTAGAAGGTAGAGCATAGACAAATAACAGTGTGTTAGAGGACAGTGTGCTATACCAGGCCTTAATGAGCAGTGCCATCTTTCCACTTTTTCAGGCTGGAATCTGTTCCCAAGAGCTCTATTTCTGCCTTGCCAGTGAACCCTCATCCTGTGCCTGCTCGGGTGCCAGCAGACCTGCCCTCGGTGTCTGTCACCAAGCAGTTGCAGATGGTACCACGAGGGTCTCAGCTGTACAATGCACAACAAGCAGATATGTTTTATCAAGACCCCAGAGGGGCTGCTCCATCATTTGAGCCAGCACCCTACCAACAAGGTAAGATTGACACAAACCTCTTTCATCCTCATGCTGATTTTTAGTCTTTCTTCCCACTCTATTTTTTAAGCCCTTTAATTGGAGTTTTCTTACAAATGACGTGGATGAATGACACTAACATGGTGACTTCATAATAAAATGGAAATTGGTGGGATTTTATGTCTTGACTGAGGACTTCAATGCAAGTGGAAATACTTGTATCTGTCCAAGTGTTGCAAGTCCTTCTGTCTTCAGTTCTTCCTCATTGGGCTGGAGGAGGGATCCAGTGTGGTAAACCTTACTTCAGTTTGACTCAGGGAAAATGTAAATTAAGTGTGTGTGATGACTAAAGATAAATGAAATTAGAGGAGGGTGTTCACAAAAAAGAAAACATCATTAAAAAGAAACTAAGAGGAAAAACTAGTTATAGAGAGCACATGGAGAAAGATGATTTGAAGAGGATTTAAAAGAAGATATGGCTATCTATATGAAAACAGAGAATGATTCTTAGGCAATGAGGTTGCAGGGAGAAATGAGATAAAGTGAAGTTAATATGAAAGAAAAATAAGCAATGAAAGACCCAAGGAAGTTAAAAGCAGAAAAAGCTCTAGAAAGGAAAGGTGCAGTGGGGGAAGCCATTTCTGAGAAAGTTGCAGAGCATTGTGAAGAAAAACAAACTACTTACATTTGTTCCTTATGTGCCAGTGAACATCTGAGTTGTCCACAAAATTTGATGTCATGCACATATTCATGCTTATTTTAAAATTTTCCAGAGATCTTGGACAGAATAATAAGAATTTCAGGTAACCCGGCAATGTAGTATTTCAAGTCTTTGGTGATTTGCAGTTCTGAAATGTCTTTCTCCTGTTCAAGACACAGAACAGATCTCTAGATAACTTTAAGTCCTAATAATCCAAGTTCCTTTACCCAACCAGTGGCTGTGATATGTTGAGATAAATTGAATTTAATTGCAGGGATGAAGGTGTGCAGACCAATCTTCAGTTTACATTTTAGGTCTTACCTAGCTGAAAGCATTTGTAGCAATCTACAGAGACATTCTGGTGTTTTATTTCTATTCAGTGTAGCTGGCAGGACTTGCGGGGCATCTGTGGTGGGCTCAGTCTCACCAGCTCTTCATCAGCTACTGTAACATTGACACCATGCTGGTATCCTAGGGAGTTGTACTATGTCACTTGAGCTGTGGATCAACTTTTGCTTCTTCAGGGTTTTCTGCAGTCAATTTTTGTAGACAATCATGGTGATCCCTTTCTGTATCTTGTGTTTTTCCCCCTTGCCTTGCTTCAGGAGTGTACTACCCCACTCAGTCCATGTCTCGCTTCGTCCGCCCTCCTCCGTCAGCGCCCGAACCGGGTGCGCCGTACCTGGAGCACTACGGGCCGTACCTGCCGGAGCGCGTGGTGAGCCCGCAGTACCCGCAGCCGCAGGGGTACCCGGCCCTGGCACAGCCCATGTACCCAGCACACTACGACAGCCGCCGCGTGTACCCCCCCGTGCAGCCCTACCAGCGCGACGACGTGGTGCGGGGCAGCCCCGTGCCCATCGACATCCCGCAGGCGGCCGTGCCGCTCTACGTACCTGAGAACAGAGACAGATACCAGCAGACAGAGGCTTACTGCCCAGTGGCTCCACATCTCAGTCAGATCAGACCTTCGTGCCACAGGGTAGGGGTTCTGCACTGTGTTTTTGTAGTTGTATTGAGAGCGAAACTATAAACTGCTGAAGGAATTGAATATTTTTGTACTAAGGGGTGGCCCTTGTGAAAGTCTGAACTTTAGGAAGTGGATTAAAAACTGGAAGATGATTTAGTTACTGATCAACTCTGCTGTTGATGATAATATGTAAAAGTAGGCTGCTTCAGTGCTCGAAGTAGAAAAGCATTGTAATTCACTTTGGAAATCTCGTAAGTCCCTGACTTCTCCAGCAAAGATTAGGCTGGAGAGGCCTACTCAAGTGCAGAGGAAATTCAGTGTGGAAATGGTCACATGTGCATTCTTGTACTGCCCATCTGTGATTGACCGACTCTGTACCTAAATAGTAAACATTAAACATACTTGTCTTCATAATAGAATTAAAAATTCTGCTCTTCTGAATTTTTTCTAGTTAAATAGTTAACTGGAGGGTCTTCCTCTTGTAAATTTACAAATTTGTTAACTCACCAGCTGGAATTGAGTTCTGTAGAGTAGTTGGACTTAGGTAATTCAGATTAAAGGCTCTGAATTCTATTGCTGAGTACGGGAATTGTTTTTAACATAACATATCATAACTGATAACATAATTTATCAGTTTGAGTGTACTGTGTTTGTGTTTAATTCTATTGCAAAGTTAATAATAAACGTTACTAGTGACCCGTAGAGTTCTATCAATTTACCATATATGACTGTAATGGGAACTTGCCGTGCTGAAGGTGTCCCAGTGGGAACTTTACCAAGTTGTATCACATTGCTTGTTTGTGGGGTGTCTTGAACTAGCACTGGCTAGTGTAGGAACATGTATGTCCTCTGTGAAAGTTAACAGGTAGACTTTAACAAAGTGATCATTACTTGTTACTTTAATGATTCTGTCTATCTGTATTTTGCTCTCCTTGCAGTATATTGCTGCCTTACTTTGTTCAGATAAACAACACTTAGAAAATTATTCATTTGTACATTAATGTTTTAGGAGCTCTGAAACGTTTTCCTGTTTTTGTTTCAGCCTCATCCCAGCCTGGATGAACTTCACCGACGAAGGAAAGAGATCATGGCCCAGCTGGAAGAGAGGAAGGTGATTTCTCCACCTCCTTTTGCACCATCACCAACCTTGCCTCATCCTTTTCACTCAGAGGAGGTAAGCATATTTTGACAACAACATGAGATACTGGCATGTTTAGAAAACACTTGGGTATTTATGTGCTGATAGGTGTAGACAAGAAGGAAATCAGACCAGCACAGGGCTGGCAAGTGTAGGGGAAAGTAGATTTTTGTGCCCAGATGGGAGACCCTTGTAGTACAGTCTCCAGTATTTCAGCTGGCTGTTCATCTACCACTGGTCCTAAGCTCTCTGCTTTCAGTTCAACCAAGAAAATTAATTTTGATCCATTACTAATTGAAATAATCTCTCTTCACAGTTACTAGACTTTACTCCTGACATATTTAGAGTGAAGTAACAGCTTGATAGAGATTTATTTTTTTAACCAGTGTCAAAATACCACCTTCAAACTGGCCAAGTGAACAGTCAGCACTGGGAGCATAGCCAGGGGCTCAGAATTTCATGCACTTCATGCGTTCTCTGGCCCAGTTCCAGAAGGTGATGTATCTGATAAAAAATAATCCTGGTGATGTTTCTCAAGTTCATTACTGTTGAAGTGAACAGGGATGGCTGTGAAACTGCTTCTTCCCTTCACTTACAGAACCAGATTTTTGTTTTTGTACAGTACTTGGATGAAGACCTGAAGGTAGCTGGGAAATACAAAGGAAATGACTACAGCCAGTACTCTCCCTGGTCCTGTGACACCATCGGCTCCTACATTGGAACCAAAGATGCAAAACCCAAAGATGTTGTGGCAGCAAGGAGTGTGGAGATGGCGGTATGCAGGGATAAGGGGAAAAGAGGAGGTGATATTTCTGTGGGTTGGGAAGGACTTTCATTTACTTTCCATGATGATGGCAGTGCTTTTATTTAAGCTCAGAAATGCATTGCAGTCACAGAATGCATTTGCAGGTGTGTGAAGCACTTGGTTTTCAAGGTTATGAGCAGTCCTACCCTTGTGTAGCTGGTACAAAATTCTGCATATAGATGCAGGATAACCATTCTGCTCTGAAGCCGTGGATAGCAAGAATATTTTTTGCAAGGATTATTCTTTGCAATTACTTGAAATGCAAAAATTATTCTGTCCTGGCAGCTTGTTAATTAAGCATGTCCATCTGTTTCTCCCTGTACTTCTTTCTGTCAGAGGAAGACGCTGTAACTTAACTTTAGGCAATTCATTCTGAGGTGGCTGTTATTGCTGCTAAAGGTGTTACTAATTTTTACTTGAAGGACTGATTTTTGGCCACAAGAATACCCAAAACTTGCATTAAGTTTTTTGAGAAAAGCACAGCCAAAACATTGTACTAGGCTGTTTCTTCTTGAAGACAATTTGTAACTCTATGCTGCACTTAGTCAGCCCTTCACTGAACTGTGGGAGGTGGGCCATGGTCTTGTTATGTGTTGCTCTGTGTTTGCTAGATCAGTGTTGCAAAAGGAAGGAGTTTCTTGGGTGTTACTATTGGGAGTCATTTTTCCCTCTGCCCCACTGGAATTAAATTTGTCTTTTTTCTGTCTGCTGGATTACTTTCCTCTTAAAATCTTGAAGCCACTGGTGGGAATGGACCCAAAAAGGAGGCTTTCTCCTGGAAAAAGCAGAGCAAAAACCTGCATTTCATCTGCAGCTTTGGCCTTTTTACCTGTCCTCTTGCTCTCTGTCCTACACAGTGTGGTTGCCTGGAGTTATCATGCTGCCACATTTGACCTGGGGAAGTACTGAGATTACTTGGAATCAGCTTATTGCTGGCCAAGTGGCAGCATCCAGGAATGATAAACAGCTCTTGGCTTTCAGCCCTGCTGCTAGAAAACTGTGTAAAAAAAATTGGATTTCAATCGAGAGAAGTAATAAGGTTCTGGAGAAGTAACCTCCTTTTTCAAGGCTAAACAAAGTACTCTTCTGCCCCAGAGCTAATTTCCATGTAAGCAAAATGGGATCTCTACTGCTTTTCAGTTTTTGTTGTCCTCACAGGAAAAAACTGTCAGGGGACCTTTACTGAATTAATTCTTCAGTACTTTTTTTTTTTAAATCATTCATAAGAGATTCCTTTTTTGAAGGATAGGAATAGTATCGTCTGAGAGTGCATAATGCTGCATATTCTGAAGATAACATGCAGCTTTCCTGAGTAAATAGAAATATATTCAAATTGGATACTAACATTCTATGGCCTCGAGTTTAAAATGTAATTTTTTTCCAGAATTCCAAAGTAGATTTTCCCTAAGAGTTCAGTTTCCAAGTGTTAAATTTCTTGAGTTTAACTTCCAACTTAGTTGTTACTGCCATTTTTACCCCTTTATTCCTGCCTCAGATATGTTAACTGTTTCTAGCAATCCTTACGCCTACTGAAAGCTTGCAGAGTTTTATTTTAATATTGAACTATACCAAAGGGTTAGCCTTTAGACAATTTTCTTGGTGTATTGGCCTGACTTACCTTACTTTTTTTGTTTTACTGCATAAGGTTTTACTACTTTAGCAAATCTTGATTTTGGCAATTCTTACTATGTTACATTTTCTGGTAGCCAACAGATAACTTTCCTATTTTACTCAACTCTTTGAGGAGAGAGTGAACTTTCTCTCTTCATATGCTGACCCATTAAGGTGTTTGAGTCTGAAACTCAGTTAGAAACCAGGATGTTCCAAACAGTACTGCTACTTAATGAAAAATGCCTGAAAATATGTACTAGACGTGTCCAAGTAAGTGCAGTACTGAGAAATTCCCATTCTGATTCATCTGCAGGCTATTAGGTGATACAGTTCTTAACAGTGGGCTTCAGAGAAATTTCTTTTTGATTCTAGAAGGAACATATATTCCTCAGAGATGCTCACTGATCTCTTCTTTGAGTTTATATACGGAGAGGTTTTGTCCCTCTTCTCTTCCCATTAGACTGTCTCTGTCTCAGTTTCCATTTGCTGCTTCTCTTCTTCTGGATTTGATCACAGTTAATTTTACAGCTTTTTTTGGTGTGGTGTAGGTAATGGTCATGTTAAGGTAGACCATTAAGGAGATGTCCCCTCTGATACTGGGGTTAGAAATTGAAGAATAGGAAAACTAGTTGAAAAGTGAAGGGAATAAAGAATATGAGAGAAACTTACTGCACTAATTGTTGTGTAGGGGATGTGATGCTGTTACTTTGTGAATGAATTTTTGAGTGCCTTTTGCATGTCTTGTCCAGAACGTGGACAGCAAAGCCATGCGTGAGCAGCGCCTGGACATGCAGCGACGAGCGGCCGAGACAGGGGACGATGACCTCATTCCCTTTGGGGACCGACCAACTGTGTCGAGATTTGGGGCCATCTCTCGCACTTCCAAAGCCATGTACCAGAACTCTGGGCCCATGCAGGCCATGGCAGTTCAGGGAGCTGCCACCAAATCCATCATTTCAGGTATGATCTGTGCTCTTGGATTTTGCTGGCTGCTGCTATTTTCTTCACTGCTGCAGTGTTGTTCAGGTCAAAGACAAGGCCTGTAAACTTGTATCTTAGAAATACAGCTGTGGTGTGTGTTAATACCACTTAAAATAACTTCAGGAAGGTTGTACTGAGAGGACTGGATTCAGAACAAGGTTGCCTCAGCTTTCTGAGATCACTTGGTCTGGACAAGAGCAGACTGAGGGCAGACCCCACAGCAGTCTACAGCTTCTCCCTGAGGGGATGCAGAAGGGCAGGCCCTGATTTTTTTCTAGTGACCAGTGAAAGGACTGGAGCTGTGTTAGGGGAGAGTTAGGTTGGATATCAGGAAAAGGTTCTTCTCTCAGAAGGTGGTGGGGCACTGAACAGGGACTGCCAGAGCTCCGGAAGTACTGGACAATAGTCTCGGGCACAGAATGGGATTGTTGGGGTATCTGTGGAGGGCCAGGAGTTGGACTCTGTGGTCTTTGTGTCCCTTCCATTTCTGTGTCTGGATATTCAATGATTCCATTACTTGTTTGTGCATACACAGTGTATTTGTTTGTGATACCTTGTTGCTGTTTGGAAGAAGTTACGTCTTTCTGCCAGTCCCTCAGAAATGAAGCTTATTTTAAGTCTAGCTGCAGAATCCAGAAGCTTAGCACTTTCCCAAATGCATAATACAAAACCATCTTGATGAAGTACTGTACTGCTGCTGCCCTGTTTATGGGTAGCTGCTCTTGCAAGCTTAGTGCAGCCATTGTCTCATGTACTGTTAGGCAAAGCAAAAAAGTAGGAGTAGTTCATTTCCAACATGTCTACTTTCTAACCAGGTGTATAATATGGCTTTCTGTCTTACCCCAAGAGATTGTCTCTTTCTTGAGGGGCATTGAATAACCTTAAGAAAATATTTAATTATTATATCCCCCCAAACTTGCTTCTAGATTTTTCAGGCAGTAATTTTTTAGACTTCATTACAGGTAGAACTCTGACCTCCCTAAAAACTTAATCTTTAAACTGTAATGACCTAGGTATGTCAGAATTATCAATGAACTCCTTTTAGGAACTTCAGTAGTAAAAATAACTGCAGTCATCATGTCTGTAAGTTTTGTTCTTTGTTTGTTCATCTGCCTGAGTATCTGAAGTCCTTTGCAGTCTCAGACTCTGGAAGGCTGTCACAAACTTGTAGACATACAGAAAGAGTCATGTATTAGGCATGAGAGACCGGTCACAGAGTGTTTCTGTGTTCATTTAATCAGAAGAAATGTTGAACTTCTCATAATTGGAGGGCTGGCATTTCTTTTTCTCTGTCTAGTTCTGTGTTGGCTGAGTGACTGAAAGCGTGATTTTGTTTTAATGCAACGTGGTTTTCTTCTGTTCCCTGGTAGACTACAGTCCTTACGAAACCCATGGTGGCTGGGGAGGCTCTCCATATTCTCCTCATCAAAATATACCTTCTCAGGGACGTTTCAATGACAGGTAGGATTGCTTATCTTTTCTTTACCTTTTTCTAAATTTTCTTTTACCTATTTTTTTCTGTGTCAGTTGAGTAAAGATTTTTTTTGAAATTACCTTATTTTGCAATCCCAAAGGGAGAGGCTGTCCATGTCGGATGTGGCTGGTCATGGGAAGCAGTTGCCCTCAGCTGAACGAGAGCAGCAGCTGCGCATGGAACTGCAGCAAGTTGACCATCAGATCAGCCAGCAGACACAAATGCGGGGACTGGAGGTTGGTACTGGCATTTGGAGCAGCACTGGGGGGTGGTATGGAGAGAGATGATGCTGGTAAAGCTTTTCATGGGCTGACCTTTGCAGTGATATTCAGTAACAACACTTGATCCTGTGATGCCACGCATCAGGGCTGTGGTGCAAGTGTCAGCCTTTCTGCTTAGCAGCAGAAACTTCCCTGCACTCCACGTGCACATCAACACCATATTTGAATCTGCAGTCTGTGGTCAGTCTTGTTTGCTGTCATTCTTTCTCACTCCCCCTCTGTTCAGCTCTACTCAGAGGCAAGCTTATGGTGTAGGAGCCTGTTCTTCTTGACTTTAGCACTGTTGGAAATGTCTGATTTTATGTACAGAAAGCCATGAGCTTCATCTGTTACGTGTTTGGCTTTGTTTGTACCTGTTTCTTCCTAAATAGCACAAACCACAAGAGTCAAGAAAGTAAATATGTAATATATTTTGCTTGAAAAATTAAGGCTTAATATTTTATAGCTCCTTGCTTAGAAGAAAGGTAGTTGTAGCATAAGGAAAGATGAGTGTGTGTTTGTAAAATAATTAATGAGCTGAAATCTTTTGATTTTGTGAGACAGAAGGAGAAATGTCAAGCCATAATGAATAGTTTTAGAAAGCTTTAGTTACTTTTTTCCTCTTAGGAAAAATCAGTAAATATTCACCAGAAAATTGTTTAGGTACCTCAGCAACTATTTCTGTTAACATTTTCCCAGAAAAAAATGCTCTGAGTAGGGGATAGCAGCTTCTGCTGAAGCTATGGTTAGCTAAGAACACCTGTTACAGAGCAGGGTTGTTGCAGATTAGTTTAAGAGCTCACAATTAAGTCACAGCGTTAGTTTTAGTAATATGCATTTGTTAGTTGCTTGAAACATAGCTTGTGTTCTTGTTCTCTTGTTTGGGAATGAGAGGAGAAAATGTTTTCAGTCTTTCATGTTTGCCTTTGCCATAATACAAGAGTATTGGAAAGTTGCAAAACCTGTAAGTCCTGCTCATCATTGTTGTGATTGTGTCAGTGTTAAATTCTATAGAGTTGAATATTGAGCCCTGATTTTGCCATAGTATCAATTTTGCAGAATTAGTCAGTTATTTTGAATAAGAACAGCTTTCAGTTTATCTCCTGTGTTTAAAGTTGCATGTAGATACTGGGTATCAAGAAGTCTTCACTGGTTTGCCTATTACAAGGTTGCAGCAATTAATTCAGCCAGAGCATGAAGAACTAGATCACTTTGCTTTTGCATTGCATGAGCATTTCTGCTTGAAGACCAGCCATATGTTGGGTTGTGAGGAGTACAAGATGATGCATTTAAATGCAGAGCACACACTTGCAGAACTGATTCCCAGGTATTAGCAGAGTTTTAGAATGGCTGACATGGCTACTGCCTTTGGTAACTTGCAACTTGTGAATGACCATAGTCACTTGTCCCTCTCTGTTCCTGTTTCCTAATGTGGGTCAGTAAAGACCTACATATCGACAACTACATCTCTCAAGATGATGTAATAAAAATTATGGCTCTGCTGTAGAATTAGGTAAGTTCTACTGCTGTAAATAAAGCAGCAGACTTGCTTATCTGCAGTCTTTTTGTTCAGGGGCTTAGTCTTACTTTTGAGAAGGGAGTGGTATGTGAAGAAAACCCATGCAAATATATGACAGCAAGAGGTGTTTAACACTGCTTGTTTAAAAGTGAAAATACTTGTGTAAGTGTACAGAAACATGTTGAAACTTGCATTGGAATTGATTTCAATTGGGACATCAAGTGTGGTGAGAGGCAGCCTTGGTTTTGTAAATGAGCAATACTCTGGAATTATGGCCTTGGAGCTCTCTGTGCTTGGTGTGTTGTGTGCTCAGTTGTGTATGTGCTTGGCTTTATGCATTTAGGCTGTTAGTAACAGGCTGCTGTTGCAGAGAGAGGCGACTACCCTGGCAGGCCAACCACAGCCCCCACCCCCACCTCCCAAGTGGCCTGGGATGATCTCAAGTGAACAGCTGAGCTTGGAGCTACACCAGGTGGAAAGGGAAATTGGGAAGAGAACCCGTGAGCTGAGCATGGTGAGTGCTGGGGGGGTGGAAGGTAGAGAGATGCAGTGGAGAGCCATGTACCTGGCTGCAGCCCTTTCACCCTGGCAGAAGGGCTCCCTACTGGATGCCCACAGCTGGAGTCATCCATCTTCCTCTTCACCTCTAGTCTTCAAAACCTCCTGAGGAGTTTCTTGAGTCTTCTTCATGAAGGAGTTTAATGTAGCCACTTCAAAATTTTTTTGATTTGTCACCACTTGAGAAAGCGTGGTGTTGAATTTGATGAAAACCAAATTGTCTCCAAGGTCACTGTGCCATGAGTTCTGTGAAGTGCTTTAACCTAGGGAACATTGTCTGCAGGTACAGGCTAGTGTTCACAAGTCCGTGTGCTGTTACAGTCTGTGGCCTTTGCTTGTTGTTACAAGGATCATCCCTTCCTTTTGAGAAATACTGTGTCCTGAGAGGATGAGCACATCTGAAAGTCTGTTTTTGTCTCGCGGCTTTTGCGGGTTAAACTGTGTGACTACCGTTTACGAGCCTTATTCACTGTCCCTAGGGGATGAAGTCTCCAATTCTTTCAACACCCTCATAAAGAATTTTTATCTGTCCTTTCTTAAAGGAGAGCCAGTCTTCACTGGATATGAAAAACAAGCTGGGCACCACTAAACAGACAGAAAACGGACAATTAGAGCCACAAAACAAGGTTCCAGCTGAGGACCTTACACTGACATTCAGGTAATACGGGCATTCAACATGTCTTTGTGTAACAGGAGACTGACTTCTTGAGGGCTACTCTCCTGTTGAATAAATACCTTGCCTCACATCAGCTATGATGAGGAAGCACCTACTAAGCAGAGAGAAACACAAATCAAGTTTTTGTAGTGTAGACATGAATTAAGGAGCTCTCTAGCTGTGGAGTAGGTGAGTGGAATAAAACTGTATATAAATTAATGCAACAGAAGACTTGCAGTGTCTTTCAGAGAGGAATCCATCTAGTCAGTATTGGATGATTAATAGGGAGAAGCAGGAGTTATGCAGCCACCACAAAAGAAATCCTTATCTGCTGTTTTAGTTTCAAATAAAAGAAATCTCCCGAATGTGAAAGTTATTCCATCCTCCTAAGGTATGTGATGTGGATGTTGTCGAGGAAGGCACACCCTTTGAAACTCAGTTCACTTTCAGTTGTCAGTAGTGGACTTTTCCCTGTGCAGATGCTGAGATTGATTTCAGTTCACATTTAGTAGACAGCTGGAATAAGATGTTGGGTGGGAATGCTGGAAGTCTCTACAGCAAGTGTTTTCAAATGACCACAAGGATCTATGTGTATTCAGGCCAGCACTTACCAGAGAAGCTTGGATGTTTGCAAAACTTCATATGAGCAGTTTGGAATAATAATATTTATTCAGAATGAGCATTTTCTGAATAAGTACACTATTGCTGATGAAGTCTGTGCCTTCTTTCTATAACCGGTTCTGGAGTTCTGTGCTACACCATCAGATTGACACCTCCAGAGCAGGAACTAATTTTCTATATGGTGCTGTGAAAGTAATGAAATCAAAACAACTGTTTATATTTTTAAAATTAGGGGAAAAAAACAAAGATAAATTTTTATTAGGTAAGTTGAATGTTCTGGAATGTGTACACTGAAAAACAAAGGAAAAATCTCAGAATTGCTTCTTATCACCCACTTCTCCTTTCTCCTCAACTTCCCTTCAGCAGTGATGTTCCGAATGGATCAGCTTTGACCCAAGAGAACATTGGCCTCCTGTCAAACAATATGGCATCTCTCAGCCTGTCAGAGGACCCCGAGGGAGGAGGGGATGGCCACGACTCCCAGCGAGCGGGAGTGACACCCACATCTGCTCCATGAAGCGAGGCCAGCACACCCCGGAGTTCCTTCTGCTGGGGTGTCGGCAGCTTCCACCTTGTGTTTTTTTCCAGGAGAAACCCAGGAGCAGCAGCAGTAGCAGAGCAGCAGGTCCAGAGGCAATGTGCACAAACACAACTACTAGAAACAAATCCTGCACATAGTTCACATTAACGCATTTTTTAATTAAAAAAAATGAAAATTAGCAGTATCTGCAAAGAATTCAAATTAAATTTGTTTTTGTTCTGTGAATGAACTTTATTTTAATAACTTTGGACGCCTTGAATCCCAGGGCTTAAAAAAAAAAGATATTATATATATATACTCTGTTTGATTAATTGTATGATCTTAATGAAGTAGGTTTTTTCTTTTATTTTGGTATTATTACATACCCAGTGCATAATTCCTTATTACCTTACTAAAACAATTTGGCCACTTCCTTGTATGGTTTAAGGGTAAACAAGGAATGAGGGTTGGAGAGTAGCTGTGAATTGCAGTGTCAAAAGATGTGCAGCAAACTTCATGCTTAACGCAATTCCTCCCACTGCAAAAGACAGAGTCTTTGCAAAGGTGTGGTCCTTTCTAAAGGTGGCTTTGTTTAAGATCTGTGTATGTTAGAATCTGACACCTGAGTATCAATCTGCAGTTTGTCAGGGCTGCAGTGAATCCACCCTGAATTCCTGTTTCATGGGAGAAGAATTGCACCAAAGTAACCACTGAAGGTGCAGCACAGATCTTGCCAGAAGTATTGAGAAGCAAATTTTGCCTGCTAGATCTAATACTTCTCTAAGTAGATGCTTTGTAGGCGTAAGTCAGAGAAGCTGTGTATGTTGATTATTTTTTTTTGCTGCACATTTTTTTGCTTTTTTGGCATATGCTGAGGTAAGATCCTGGATATGAAGACCTCTTGAGAGTGATTTTTCAAGTGCTGCTCCCTCTCTACCTTCTTGGCCTGTCCTCATTTTTTCTTTCTGGGTTCGACTACTAAGTGGGAAAGCACTGGTTATGTAATAAATTACTGCATTGCTTTGGTTGGGTAAAGCAAGAGTTAATAAATTTTCTTGGGTTTTAGTTTTTTTTTCCTTAACCTTAACTCCTGCTGAGGTTATAGCAACCTTGGGCTAAGCTTTGCATTCATCATACTGTTAAATAAAACAAAAGGGGGGGTGGGAGGGGATACAGTCTCACTATTGCCTACCAGTAGGAGAGTCCAAACAGAAGACTCTTTTGAGTAGCAATTATTTAATTTGCCCAGTCAAGGCACCGCGTTTATATACTATTTCACATTGAATTTGATTATGCCCTACAGACCTGGCTGGTCAAGGATTTGATACACATATTGGCTTGGGATTCGAGCTTTCTTTTTTATTTAAATAAAAATTTATATATAAATATATATATACATATATACATAGTTATATCTGTATATATATTGGGTATGTTTTAAGAATTTTTTCGCATGAGCGCAGCTGTTGTGATCAAATGTCTGGGAGGTAGAAGCACTGAATGAAAATAAAAGCATTTTTCACCACACCCCCCCACACTTTCCATGTGTCTTAACACGGGTTTATTTCGCTCTTAGTTGAACTTTGGCCTCTTAATTGCCTGGAGTAGTTTGAAGCTTGCTTTTTTTAACGCCTCTTTTAACTTTTGGCAAAGAATCAACTTTGCACTGAAACAGCTTCATCTCCCCTTGCCCCTATTGGTCTGTATCTCCTACTTGAAGCCAAGCATTCCAGCCACTCCCTTGGAGCTGAGCAGAACTGGGGTGATGCAGTTGGGAGCCCATCAGGTCTGTTCCTCTCTCCTCTGCTCTGGGCATGAGGAGGATGCAGGTCTTTTCCTGGCTGCCTGCTCCCAAGTCACCTGGCACAGGCCCTGAGCCCTCATCCTCCGGTGCAGAGCACCACCCTCAGGTCAGCCTCTTCCTTGACTTTAATTAGTTTACTCCTTCCTGCTGTGTCTTTATTAGCGCAGGGAGCTCATCTTAGTCAAGATAATTAGTGCAATATTCTAATCTAGGTGGACAAGCCCAGAATGTGCCTTTTTTTTGACTAGTAATTGTGGATGTAGAATTAGTTTTCAAAGATGGTTGTGATAGGTTGGACACTGCAGATTCATTTTAATACTAGGAAGAAAATCTAGAGGGGCAAAACCCTCTACCTTTTATTTTCTAGTTCCCTCACCAGATTAGGGATTATTCTTTTCTCCACATTTTCTCCTGGAATTCTTCAGTAAGAGCTATTTAGATTGCTGGCCTACATATGATGAATGCTTCCAAGATCTGTGGATTAGAAGGAAGACCCTACTGGGTTTTTTTTTTTTTCCTTCATCCAACTCTCTGTGCTGTACTTTGTGCGTAATGTCCTTGTTGTGATCAATGTGTCCAGGTGAATGCCCTGTTTGCCCAGAGTTATAGTTTGGCTTGTTAAATAGTTTGTTTAATGTCTACTAACAGTATTGATTTTCGACTTTGTTTCATCCCCTCCTCCTCTTACCCTTTTTCTGCAGAGGTTTAGTTGATTAAACAAATCAAACAGCAAAATGCAGTGCATGCTTTTAAGTTTTTTTTCTGGAAACTGCACCTAAAATGTTCTGGTTTTGTGGAAAAGCTGGGAGACTGTGAGGGACAGATAGCTCTGTATGTTGTGGCAGCATTAATGTTTACAGCTAACAAATGTGAAAATGTCTGGAGTGACTCTGTCTTGCTGCACTCATTCCTGTAGCCCATCGTTGTCCCAGTCATACAGGAATTCTGGCCACCTCAGTGAAATTGGTCTTGGCTACCAAGTGATTTAGTTCCTTCTGTTGGGCAAGAGGAAGCAGTGTTACCATGGTGTCAGGGCACTGCTGCATCCTTTGGTAGGTAGGTTAAATTTTCTGCTGCACCAGGCAACTCGAACCCCATCGATAACTGGGTTCCAGCCAGATGGACAGCATGGACAAACCTTCAGAATAGGAAGCTTCAAGTGGTAGGTTAAGCTTCAGTGTGTCAGTGATTCAGTCAGTATGTAGATGATGTCTGTTTATTCTGTGGTGTTGTTTCCCTCCTTCTGTCAATGTCTCATCTGTCTGTCCTGTGACCTAGTTCTTTCTTCTTAATAGGAGAAGTTTAAAGTTTTTCTTCTGCCCTTCTTGCATGCTGTCCCATTTCAGAGTAGGACTTTTTTTTTCTGTAGGTCAGAGCACCTTTCAAGCTAGCAGCACTTTTATCCCTATTCTCTGTGTAGTTTTTTCTGAGCCCTCTGTCCCCTTTTTGCGTCTTTTTCTCCTGTGGCTTGCCCATCCACCCTCCCTGATTGTGTAACAGTGACAGCTTGCTGCCTCAAAACAGAGCATTCAAATGAATTCGCTTAGCCAATAACTTCTGTGAAGTTGCCTTTTCTAATGGTGTTATTACTCAGTGATGCACAAATGTGATATTGCCCCTACTGGTAGGCAAACAGGGGATCTGTATAAACATGGTAAACTGCTGTTTTTCTTTAAAGGAGAGCCAAAGACTTGTGCTTTACACTTTTTCCCCCCTGGTGTAGCCATTTTGATTGTCAGACATTTGTGTAGGGTATTGTGAGTTGACTGTATTATCCTAAAAACAATTTCCAGAAGTTAATGATTGTCAAGCCTTGCCCATGCATTGAATTGTGGAAAATCATTCCATTGAGTCATACAATTTGCAATGTACTGAGATGTATCTGAAGTGTTGTGATGTGTTTTCAGTCTTCCATGCACTCTCAGCTGACTGAATGGCTCATTTAGAGAGGAAGAAGGAACATAGAAATGTTATAATCCAAGAAGCCTTGTTTTTAAGTGTTTCTAAATTAAATACTTATTGAAAATTTCTTCAATTGCAGTAAAAGATAAATCTGTGTTACAAATGTGACTGACTTTTAAATCCACTGGGACGGAAAAGAATTGTGAAACACTAGCATTGCATTAAATTAGATGTGGAAGAACCAGACTTGTGATGATATTGTCTCTTGGCAGCATGGACTGAGTAAGGTAGGACAAATTTTGTTAGAAAGGGCCAGAATTGAGGTTTTGTTTGATAATACAAGAAAGCTGATGGCATTCCCCTTCCTTGAGCTACTCAAATTCTCATAGACTTGTTACTAAAGTTTTTAGGTTCAAAGAGAAAACTCTTAGAGTCAAAGTAGCATAAACCCTCATTTCCATTGCCATTTATAATTTTTGGACTATAACAAAGCGGACTTAAAAGACAGTCATCTGAAAGACCCCCAGTATAAAGTTTCTTTCCTGGACTATTTCTTTCAGACCTGCTTTTATGGTCCAAGAAATTCCATACCGGTGTTCAGGAGGCTCAACAGCAGGAGTGCCAGCCACCTTCTCTGCTGAGAAATGGGAGAATAGACCCAAACATATGCAGTGTGCAAGTTTTTGTGCTTGTGTGTGTATGGAGAAGTGATTTTGGTCCTAGGATAGATAGAAGGAACACACAAAGCAGTGTTGCTGGGGCATGATGTTACCTTCATATTCAAGTTTTGTCAGCATTCACTTTCCAAAACACAGCTTTCCATTCCTGCCTCCTAATGTTGCTGATTTTAAAACAACCCCCAAAAAATTACCACGTCAGCAACTTAATTTCTTGCATCACAATAAATCATTTCCCCTGGGGGGGAAAAAGAGAACAAGAGTTCTTGAGTTGCCTACGTGGTAATGGAGTTAAGAACTGGGAAAATACTCACCTTGCTTGATTAAGTGTAAACTGAATTTCTGAGGAGAACAAAGTACTTCCTCTAAGCCACCTTTTGTGTACAGCTATGGTGCCAAGAGATGGTGGTTGTCACTTGTGGTAAATCAGCATACAGATTAAATTGAGAGCAAATCAATTTGTGTTACATAGTAAATAGACTCTTAAAATGTCAAATAATTCATTGGGAATTTTCATTTCCATAGTCAACTGTTGCTGACTGTTTTCTGTTGGAATGTCAGGGGATGACAGAGACTGGAGTTAAGATAATTCTAGTTATACAACATAAGAAAGGGATTTGGGGAAATGTTATCCCAGCACAGTGTCCTTCTACAGTTAACATGTGGCCTTTATTCTTCTATAGGAAGAAGAATGTAACTGCTTAGTGTTGTCACAGTCTTTGAAGCACTTCTTGTGATGCAAGTAGAGCCTTGGTTAGCAGAGAAAGGAGAACATTTATTTTCTTTATAATTTTATTTCCTATTGGCAAGTGTAATATTATGCCATGGGAAGCATGGCAAGCAAAGAGGCTGCAGCTCTCTCTGAAATTTCCCAATATAAAGAGCGCATTGCAATGTGGATTTGTCTGCATCAGGAACATCGCCGTCGTTTGATGCTTAAAATATGGGGCCGTAATAATCAAAATTGGATGCTTGTAGCTTAGTAACGTGAATAATTAACTAATCTTTCCCAGGCAATCTTTGCAATTCCGGTGAGTCTGTGTATGATTTTTAGTGCTAATTGCAAGATGTGAAGCTGTTGGGAAGGTTTAGGTGCCTAACTTCATCCAGCAAGGCAGCTAATTGCTTGGATATACTGGTTGGATGTTTTTGTATGCCAGGAAAAAACTGTTTTGAAGATCTGCAAGTTTTAGGAAAACGCAATTGTCCACTTCAGTTTGAAAAATACAGTATTGGGAGAGACAGAAGCAACAGGTAGTGCAGTCTCTGGAAATAAAAAGCATTAGACATGATGGAATTACATGTGAAATGTATATGGGGTAAATGTATCTGTAAGCAGAAAAAAAAGAAAATATTGTGGAGTACTTGATGCTCAAGAAATTATTTGCTTCTTCGTAATGTTAAAAGTTTTATTAATAGTTCTGTGGCAGACACTACTCACAAGTCTTTGGCATCCAAACCAGATTGTATATCAGATGGATCCCACAACTGGATGTGTGCACTGACCTCTTTATTTGTAGCTTTTTAAAAAATAAATCTGGCAGCAGCCTTTAATAAATGCATGAAGCAACCTGAGAGGAAGCAATCTTGTTCACATCAAGCTGCTGCACAGCTCACAATTGGTACTGTTCATCTGCAGCCTCTTGTAAGTGAAGCTGAACAACATGGGCAAAACTAATCACTTTTAGAGTTTTTCCTAATTTTAAGGAGTTCCCATTCCCCCTTTAGCCTTCCTTTGCTGTGTAAGCGGTTTCCATGCTAAAAGGATCTTTCCTTGAAGACAGCAACTGTTCTGTAGCTTGGCTATTTTTCTCTATTTTCTCTTAACTGGTAGTGTCATGTTAAGCTCTTCCCCCCCTTGTATTTGTTGCTATGGGGAGGAAGAGGTGAAGCGAGATGTGTGAGAGGAGGGAGGAAGAATTGTGGGATCTGTATGACAGCTCCCACTTCTTCTTTGAAATCATCTACTTCCAGTTGTGGGATTTCTCGATATATGATTTTTTTGTGGTTTTTGTAAGCCTAATTTTCTTTGATCTTGTTAGTTCCTTACAAGTCTCCCCGAGACATTCTGCAGTCATTATCACCTTTTTGGGTGGAGTTTATTTTATTTTTTGGGTTGTTTGTTTGGTTTGTTTTTTTAAATAACTTTTTAACATTGGTGCATATATGCTTGGGATAGAGCTCATGTAATTATCCAATCGTATTGATTGTATGTGATTGTGCCCTGCAGAGGTATATTTAACAAAAAATAAAATAAAGGATAGTCTAGGTAATAAAGGAGACCATGAAATTTGTTGAGTCAGGCTATTAACTATTTCTTAAATTTATTTAGGATCCAAGATAAGTGAAATTCCATCTGTTGTTCTCATGAATTAGTGCTAAACAAAATATTCATTCTCTCCTTGTGTTTTTCCTTGCTTTTCTTCTGCTGTTTTCTTCCTTTCCTGTTTCTCTTTCCCATAAACAAAATTCTCAATCCTTCATGGGAGTGGCTGGCTCTGGGTTGATATTGTGGATATGTTCGTGACTATTGAAACATTCTCAATAGGAGTAGAGATAAAGTAGAATGTATGAGAAGAATTTCATAAATTGAATCCTTTGCAAGTTCAGGGGAATTATGAAGTCTTGTACATACAGGCCTGGTCATGGGGGAGATGTTCAGAGGTACATGGGAATTGCTCTGTCTTTTCCAGGAAATTTAGATTCTTTGCTACCTTTTGGGAAAACTGAGATAACAAAAGGAGTAGAAGAAAGTTCTCTATGTCCAAGTCCCTGTGTCTTTACTCCTACAATATACTTTTTACACTTGAAAGAAACCCTTCTTGATACTCTGCTGAAGTGAGACAGAATGCATTGAAGGAGGCAAAAGGCAAGAGGATCCAGAGATTCGAAAATCAGTGTTGGTCTCCTTTATTTAATTCTCAGACCTATAGAGCCAATGGTGTCACTTTTGTGTGAAAGAACAAGGGAGTGGAGACCTACTGTACATGCACGGCAGTTATGTAGAAAAAGCCATATGTTGAAATGCTGTTTCTTCCCTCTTTTGCCTTGATTTTCTCCCTCTTAAAGCTGACTTAACCTCACCTTGCTCTCACAGAATGTCTGAGGGTCTTTGAATTACAGATTGAACAAAAAAAAAAGTGAAAAGTGATTCACTATTTGGTTTGTAAATAGATGGAAGTGTGTGCAAGGTCTTACCTGCTTTTCTGTCAGCATTTATATTAAGTGATAAGTGAATGAAGAACACATTGAATTATCTCTTGTTTTCTGTCTGGGTTGAATGTACATTCTTCTAAATTTTGTGCGAGGTGTAAGACTGTCAGACAATCTGAGTAAGATTTTCTCTGCCAGGCTGGACCATGGGAGATGCCAAATAGCAGAGAAGCCTGGGTTTGATCTGCTCTCTTCTGACTTCACCTATAAACAAAGTGGCTCCTTCACTTGTTCACCAGAGCTGAACAAGAAAAGATACTCAAAATTACCAGTTTTGTTAATTGCTCAGAGTGTACATATTTTAAAAGCAAGCCAGACCCTTCAGAGCAAGGACTGAGCAGCACTTGTCATGTTGAGCCTGGTTGGAACTTGCCTTAAAGTGAGAATTAGTTTTGCTCCACAGTCTGTTTTGTGGTTTTTGGTCTTCTCCTTTCACACAGTTTTGTGGTCTTTAATAAGTCATTGTCTGTAAATCTGAAAGTGGATGAAGCTACTGCTTCACTGAAAAGCTGTTCCTTCTCCTACTCCAGGGCAAGCACAGCCTTCTGCCCCTCGAGTTTGTGCATAATGTTCATTACTATTGTCTTTATTATTCTTGAGCCTGGGCACTGTAAATCAAGGTAAGATGTGTTTTGCTGGGCTGAAGCCCATCACTGCTCATTATTAGGCCCCTCACACTTCCACACTTAATTGCTGGATGAGTCAAAGCATTCAGTTCCTATAAAGGAATTGTATTTAGTGGGAAATCCAGCAGAAAACTAAGTTTCAGTTGGTGATGGTTTCCTTACCCTTTCTCCCACTAGTCTGAGGATTCAGGATCCTCATGTAGTGACTCACTTCAGAAGAGAAAAAAAAAAAAGAGGTGAATTCCTACAGTGGCTGACTTTTAAAAGGAAGATCTGAAGCACTTTGGAGAGTCAGATACCTCTGGAAGGAAGCGGTGGGTGCTCTGCATCAAGAGAGATTGGGGGAAACTTTCTGGGTTTCTTTATGTGGAAAAGAGGGGAGACCAGGCTCAAGTACATAGTACCTGCTGGAATTTTTTCCCCTGTGGATATGGATAGCAAGATAGGAAGAATCTTGAAAAGGCTAGTTCATGAGATTCCTTGATCCCATCTTGTTCTGTGAATGCAAGAGTCATAAGCACAAAACAAAATTAAAGCAATGTATGTTCCTCACCAATCAGGTATGTTTAAGAGCTATTTCTTTCCAGCTGTGTTCAGTTGTTTCTGTAACCTCCTTCCTTCTCTGAACTCCAACTCCTTGTCTCCAGGACTAAAAATGTGAGAGAGACTAAAGCCAAAGCATGATGCTTCATCTGTCTTGCCACAGGCTGCCAGGTTTTG
Organism: Catharus ustulatus; assembly: GCF_009819885.2. Lineage (NCBI taxonomy): Eukaryota > Metazoa > Chordata > Aves > Passeriformes > Turdidae > Catharus > Catharus ustulatus. Next base: position 25,327,312 of record NC_046229.1, read on the forward strand.
GTACTGGATGGTTTTGAGCCTCTGATCTTTACTTTGGGTCTGGGAGCAGCAGCTTTGGGAGAAAACCAGCCCCTGTATTAGAACAAACAAGGCATCTAACAGTTTGTGTTCAGACACTGGCCATCTTGGGTGCTTCCTTAGGCATAGCTCTGCTCAGGTGAGAGTGCTGGGTTGTTACTTAGAGCTAAACCAGCCATAAATTACCATTTACATGCTGCATTCAAGAGAGATTTACTCAGCTATCCTAGAATAAATGCCTTGGGAGCTCTGTGGGATGTGCATAATTGTTTGCTTTTGGTTTTACTGCTGTAAACTACCTCTGAGCACTGGGTTAATGGAAACCTGTGCTTGGGTGTCTGCCTGGGTGTGAAGCATCCCCAATCACTCTGAAAACCCTGGGATCTGAGAGCATGTCAGTTAGCTCAAAAAATTAAACCAGCAGCCACCTGAAGTAACAAGGTACAGCATGTGAGTCCTTCCTTTCTCATGGAGGACATTTTTTACATTACCCTTCAATTTATCTCCACAGTCTCTGTCCCAATTAACTATGTCCCATATTGATACAGTAAAGTCTTTTACTTAACCCAAACCAGTTAGCACTTGCATTTTCCATTTAGGTTAAATTTTCCATTAAGGCCAGGAATGGGACAGCTCCAGCACCTGCTGAACCAGCCTGATCCTGGGATTTGAAATCCAGGGGGCAATGCTGCAGAATTTGTAGAGCAGCTGCATCCTGGATCAGAAATGGAGTTCAGTCCTGCTCCACTACTCTGCCTTGTGAATCTAGACAGGAGTTGGGGGAGCTGCTGTTAATCCTCAGCTTTCCAGCTGTGCGAGTGAAAGGTCACAGAATCGCAGAATACCCTGGACTGGAAGGGACCCACCAGGATCACAGAGTCCAACTCCTAGCCCTGCACAGAGACTCCAGCAATCCCACCCTGTGCCTGAAAGTGTTGTCCAAATGCTCTTGGAGCTCTGGCAGTCTTGGGGCTGTAACCTTCCTTGAGGAGCCTGTTCCAGGTGAGTGTGTTTAAGATGGGATGTATTTGAAACTGCAGAATGTGAAGTGGGGCAGTTTTTCCCAACTTCTGTCTGTTCAGGAAGTGGGGAACAGGTGAAAGGGCTTGGGACAGATGGAGGAAACATTTTACTTAGCTACAAGTTCCCAAAATTAGATCTACAAATAGCTTATATCATTTTTTTCAAACTCTTGAAGGGTTTGAGGTTTTTCTCATGGGATAAGCAGTTCATTTTCTGTTGGCAGAAACTGAGGGCTTGTGGCACTTGCGTGGGATAGGTGGTCAAACTCTCCTTTGTCAGATTGAACTTTAAAACCTCTTTCAAACTAAACATTGCCTCTTTTTTTCCTACTCTTTGCTTAACCTTCGGCAGCTGGTCATCAGCCTTTGGCCTTAGCATCCTACTGCCCTCCCACCATCCCCTGCTGCTGAGCACAGAAGTTCAGTGGGGAAACTGCTTTGGGCTCAAGCAAGACTGTTCTCTCAAAAATTTGCATTTACTTCCTAAAAGCAGAAGGCTGGAGGTACAGGGGCAGGTAAGAGAAACAGATTCCACTCATCTTTCATTGTTAATTATTTCCTTGAAACAGCTTCTTTTCCCTTAGTAGGAGCCTATGAATTTTAGCTGCAGCCAGAGTGGCTTTTTGCTGTTTTAGAGAGTGTCCTCTCACCCTAGCTGTCATGATGGCTGGTTTTCTAAATTGTCAGGCTTGACTTATCCCCAGCCTGCAGCAATCATGGTGTGGAGGGCAGTTAATGAAGTCAGCATGCCCTGAGTAATTGCTGGCTGTGAAAGAGCACTGCTGGTTTGCTTTGGACTCTGTTTTTGGGGTGTGAGGCGTGGGGAAGGTTTCTCAAGAGCCTAAATTAATCTCAAAATGCTTTGAGCTCTTTTACATTAGCTGGGCTGTGTAGCACAGTGTGTGAGTGCTGTGGGACATTCCCACTACCAGTAGCCCCAGTGGTTCAGTGCTGGGGGTCTGCAAGCCCAGTTAATCATCCTGTCCTGCAGCCATGGAAGAGTGGGATGGAAATGGCGTGTGCTGGTCAGAGCCCAGCCATGTTTCACAACGGCTGAGGGATCGGGGAGTTTCTCGATGCTTCCCCAGAGCCTTCTGATTTTGAGCTGAATCAGCAACTTGCTTCTTGGCTTTCTGCACTTTTTGTTGCTTCACCTCTGTAAGAACCTTTTCTAATTTCTACATTTCCCCTTGCCAGTAATCCCTTTCAGGCAGTGCTGTTGTGGGAATGCTTTTGGTATCCTTCCAGGTTGACACATGGAGTGCGTGTCAGTGCTGCAGAGGAAAAGGGAACGTTGAAGAGCTGTGGGGGGAGGAGGAATGGGTTTTGGCCAAATGTTACAACAAAGAGCTGGTCTAAGAAACAGCAGGGACTCTTGCCTGTAAGAGACAAGATTGGATGTGTCAGAGGCCAGGTCAACCTTAATGGATGGTAAAGTAGATTTAAGGCACAAGCTTGAAGTCCTATATCGTACCTGAATTGATGGAGTTGGGACTTCACTGCAGATAAAAAACAGGGGGTCTTCCTCTTTTAATGAGGACAAGGTAAGGATGGAGGTGCCCTCCCTGCTCTTGTGCCTTGGACTTTTAATATGAGATTAGAGTAGCAGCACTTGTGTGATGGCAAACGCCACGAGCTACTTCTGGCTTTACAGAAGCAGGTGTTTGTCCTTGTACAGAGAGGGTCAGGACCTGTCTTTCCCTGGAGATGAGTGGAGTGTTAGGGCAGGGACCATGGTGAGGTTGTCCTTTCCATGGTATTACTGGCTGCAAGTGCGTGGGTGCTGATGGAGCTGCCAGACTAAGTGTGGGTGAGGGAGGGCTGCTGCAGGCAGTGAGTTGTAGGGCTCTGCTCCTCGCCTCAGGGTTGCAGAATTCTGGACTGTATCTGGCTTGTTGCTGGACTTTTCCTGTGGCATTGAAAGGTTTGGAAGAACAGCACTTCCTGGAGCATTTTCAATTGTCTTAATATTTTTCCTTTCTATTGGCCTGGGTGTTGTTTTTTGGTTTTGTAGTTGTTTAACTTCCCTCGCTTTTTAGATTTTTTTTACCCTTTGGGTGTTGCATCTGTCCCAAACTTTTCACAACATAATCTGTGTCATCACCAGTGAGTGCTGTGGCCATGCCCTGAGCAAGTTTCTGCTGTTTTGCTGTGCTGTCACACAGCCGTGGTGCTCCAGACAGTCATGGTGCCAGACGAGGTAGTTTCTGCTTTTGCAGAGGAACTGGAGCACAGATGAAGTCATTGGCCAAGAGCCCAGGGAGGAGGTTGTGGAAGAACCCAGAGGTCTCCTTCATCCCAGGTCAGCCTTTGAGCTGCTCCTGCTGTCCTCCAGCAGGTGCTGGCCCATCAGCACTGGAAGATCACACACATGGAGGTCACCAGTGCTAAGTGCAGGTGACTTTTAATTTAGTTTCTCAGAAGGCAATTCTTGGTAGCCATGGCAGTTAGTATGAGGAGGCAAGCAGAGACTTACCCGACTTAGACTCATGTTTGAAAAAGTGCCCTGCAGCAGGCAAGACCTGGGCAGGCTGCCAGCCCCTCCCAGTGGCTGTTTCCCAAACTGTTGTGTCTGTAGTGCTTGAGCTTCCTCCCATGGGGTACATCAACAAAGCAGTCATGCAGAGGGCATCTTGGAACCACAGTGTGCAGCATGCTCTGTCAGCCCTGGGATGGCTCATGAGGCCTTGCTGCCAGAGCTGGGATGGTGGGATTTAGGAGGAAATTATTCCCTGTAAGAGTAGTGAGGCCCTGGCACAGGGTGCCCAGAGAAGCTGTGGCTGCCCCATCCCTGGAAGTGTCCAAGGTCAAGTTGGATGGGGCTTGGAACAACCTGGGCTAGTGAAGGTGTCCCCTCCTATGGCAGAGTGTGCAACCAGATGATATTTAAGATTCCTTTTAACTGAAACCATTCTGAGGTTCAGAATGCATTTGCATTAGCAAAGGGAAAAATATAAATTACTTCTCTCTTGCTGGGAGATTTTCAGAGACCAGCTTTTGCTGGAACACAGTAATTACCATTAGCCTGCACTCTCTAGGTACCAAGGACGGCCAGTATGCATTGAGGTGGTATGAACTTTGGACAAGAGTTGGTGTGATGCACCAGCTACACCATACATATTTATAAAGTACAGTTTTTGGGGATTAGAGATGCTCAGTTCCACGGAGGGACCAACTTTCTTGGAGACCTTTTCCTTATCACCTTTCTTCTCTGCCATAGTATCTCCTACATCAGTAACTGCAAAGTGCTGTAAAGCTGAGGAAAGCCTGGCAGGCTCCTTAACGCTGTGGCCACCTCTGGCCAATGGGAGGACTCAAAAGCTCGAATCATCCCTTTTGGTACAAACCTGTCAGGGCTGAACCTGCTGCTTAAAAAAGAGAGACCCCAGGTCACTGGGAAAACAGTGGTTTCAGTGTATTTCTTCTGAAAGCATTGTGTGCTCACAGGCAGCTGCCTGTCCTCGTTTTTCCTGCAGGTGCAGGGCCAAAGGATGATTGGAGAGGACTGTGGGGCTCCTGTCACTGTGATGTTGGCTGGAACAGGCTTGCAGGCTGCATGGGTTTCATGGACAGGCAGCACTGAGTCTAAGCTCTCTCTCTGGTTCCAGGACAATGCATCTCTTGGTGGTGTGCCTGCTCAGTGTCTGGGGGCTGGCAGCCCCTGAGCATTATGCTGTGGAGGACATCTGCACTGCCAAGCCACGTGACATCCCAGTGAACCCCATCTGCATCTATCGCAACCCTGACAAGAAGCTGCAGGAGGGTGAGGGGCAGGAGCCAGCAAAGGACAAGCTCCCAGAGTCCACCAACCCACGGGTCTGGGAGCTGTCAAAAGCCAACTCTCGGTTTGCTGTTATCTTCTACAAGTACCTGGCTGACTCCAAGGACAATGGGGAAAACATCTTCATGTCACCCCTCAGCATTTCCACAGCCTTCGCCATGACCAAGCTCGGAGCCTGTGGCAGCACCCTCCAGCAGCTCATGGAGGTTGGTGGAGATTCCTCAGCCTTTTCCTATAGCAGGTCTGAAAGACAGGAAAGGTGATCATGGCTAATGGCTACTCTCAGGGTCAGGACAGCTCCTTGCCTTAGGAAGGAAATCCCAAGTTGGAAGGACCTTAAAACTCACCTCGTTCCAGCCTCTGCTGTGGGCAGGGACACCTTCCACTAGACCAGGTTACTCTGAGCCCCATCTCTGAATTTGTTTAGATCTCAGCTCTTTCCCCTTACTCCCTGTTTGGATCCAGCATTCCTGGGTTTGAGAGCTTAGTTGACATCTGGAGGAATGGAAGCCCATTTGGAAACTGAGGGAAGGGTATGGCAGCAGTTTGCTTCTTGCAGATTGAGCTAACCTTTTCCTTATGTAAAAAGCAGGAAGAGGGAATTTTTCATATTCCTTCTCTCTCCCTTGGGACAAAAATCAGACAGTCCACCTGACTTCCAGGGCAGGGGAGCCTGTACATAGGGAGCCTCTCCCTCCACCTGTTGGCCCTATATTTAGGAGATAGTTCTGATCCCAGACTAAGAGGTAATTCTGAGTTCTGGCTCTTCCATGTAACTAATTTAACTCCCTGCCTGTCCCAGCATCCATCTCAATGTCAGACCCACTCACTCACCTGCTATGTGGGGTTTGATGCTGCCCTTACCTTTTTCTCCAATTGGAGACCTCAGCCCAGAGGAGCTTTCTCCCTGCTGTGAGGTGGTGTCAATCAAACTGCTCTGCTTGTCCCCTCTGTTGCTGTCCTTACAGATCCTACCTCTGGAACAAATAATGTTGGTGGTCTCCTGTCATTATCCACACAGCCTGAGTGGAGCAACTATAACCACATCTCCAAAATCTTCACTTGTGTGTTCCCCTCTGGGCAGCCCTTCCCACTGGAAGGGGAACCTACACCTGCACTCCTAATCCCCCTTTTTTCTATGAAATGGCTGCTAACACCAGCTTTGCCTTTACAGTAAAGAGTGCCAAAGATCTTGGAGGCTCATAAAGAGCAGTGTGCTGTGGGATTTTCTGTGCCTTAAAGCCCTGGGGTTGAATAGCAGTAGACAATTCATAATTGTCCTCCCAGCTGGCAGCTGAGAACAGATTGAAATTTCCCTGTGCTGCAAAAATCTACCCTCAAAACGGTTGCTACATATTCCCATTCCCTGTAAAAATAGATGAGATGTACCAGAAGTACTCAACAGGCTATGAGAATTCCTCCTGGGAAGGAGCAGCCTTTAGCATTGTCATAGGAGGGTTTAGTGAGTCCATCCATGACCTGGCATGACCCAAGAGCTGCTTCTAGGCCCTGTGGGTGCAGTGCTCATTTCTGGAGTGTGGTGAGGGGTTATGAACACTGTGTTAATTTTAACAGCACTTAAAAGGGAAGCTGGGACCAGTCAAAGGCAGGGCATAAAGAGCAAGAAAACTAGCATTGGAAAGAGGAGCTGCACCTCTGCATCTGAGCAGAGTTTAATCCTCCTTTTGGATTCTCCAAAGGAGGTCTTGGGCTGGTGATGTGTTGATTTTCCATAGATTTGGGTTCCCATACACAGAGGGAAAAAGCTCTGAGGGCCTTCAGATTTGTTGGTTTTGAGGCAAAGGCTGCACCACCATTTCCTCTGGGGCCCAGGAGCACAAGATTCTTCTTGGATTTCTTGTTGCTGTTTGGTTTGTCCAGGTCTTCCGATTTGACACCATTTCGGAGAAGACATCGGATCAGATCCATTTCTTCTTTGCCAAGCTGAACTGCCGCCTTTACAAGAAAGCAAACAAATCCTCAGAGCTGGTATCAGCCAACCGTCTCTTCGGGGAGAAATCTTTGGTCTTTAATGAGACTTACCAGAACATCAGTGAAATCGTTTATGGAGCAAAACTCTGGCCCTTGAACTTCAAAGTGAGTTGGAACTACTCAGGATTTGGCTTTCTTTATTTGGTTCCATCCCCCACCCCCAGTCCATCCCTGTCTTTTGCCCAGAAGGAGTGCTCTGCTCTGGGTGTGTGGGACACAAGTGAAAGCAGCAGGGAATCTGGGATGCAACTCCTCTTGCTTCAGCTCACCTTAACCACAGCCATGTCCCTACTTGTCATACCTAAGCTTCATTGTCCTCCCCCAGCACATACCCTGTGAACCTGTCTCATGCAGAAGGGGTATAAAGAGCTGTTTAAAACCCTTGGATTAACCATTCTTTGGTCTCTTCCTTCAGGAGAAGCCGGAACTTTCCAGGCAGATCATTAATGAGTGGGTGGCTAACAAGACAGAGAGGCGCATTACAGAAGTGATCCCAGAAGGTGGGATTGATGATCTCACTGTCTTGGTCCTGGTCAACACCATTTATTTTAAGGTACAGCTAACAAAACTGGGGAGCAGCACACTTCCCTGAAGGAGGCATGGTGCTCATGTTTGTTTTCCCCCTCTCCTTTTTAGGGGCACTGGAAATCACAGTTCCCAGTTCCAAACACAAAACTGGATGTATTTCATAAAACCAATGGTGAGACATGCCAAGTCCCAACTATGTACCAAGAGTCCAAGTTCCACTATGCATTCATCTCCCAGGACAAAGTCCAGGTGCTGGAGCTGCCTTACAAAGGGGACGATATCACGATGGTGCTGGTCCTGCCCAGTACTGGGACACCACTGGAGGAGGTGGAGCGAGACCTGACATCAGAGAAACTGCAGGGCTGGATAGAGTCCATGAAGGAGATGTCTCTCTTAGTCTACCTCCCTCGCTTCCGCATTGAGGACAGCTTCAGTCTCAAGGAAAAGCTGAGGAAAATGGGGCTGGAAGATCTCTTCAGTCCGGAAAACGCCAGACTCCCAGGTGAGATGTGGAGATAGGGCAGTGCAGGGCAGAGGTGAGGGGCAGTAGGAGCAGAAGCACACAAGGAACAAGAACATGAAAGCATTTCTATGTTGCTGCAGTCAGTGATGGACTCTCTGGTAAAGTCCCATCATGGACACTCAGCCCTGCTCTGCACTGAGGACATGGAGTTCAGCAGTCAGTTGCACATGGAGGAGTATGTTTTTGTTTTAGGACAGCCATGCCCTCTGCCTGATCCCAGGCAATGAAGGATTGGGAATGTGTTCTGTCTTGAGCTGTCTCTAAACTCACAGTTTTACCTCTGTATATTTTTGTATTTCAGGTATCATTGCAGAGGGCCGCACAGACCTGTATGTGTCTGAGGCTTTCCACAAAGCCTTCCTCGAGGTGAGCCTTGTTTTGTGCCAATGTGTCTTCCTCTTGCTTGTTAAAAACAAATATTAAAGGGAAAGTAATAGGTCTGAACCTACAGTGTTCACTTCTCAGCACTCTGGGGCTTTGCAGGGAGGCTGGCCCGTGCTTTCTGTAGAGGAGGAGGGTGAGCCCTCTCGATGCTGCATAATGCCTGTATTTTAATCCCATCTTCTCCCTTGGTTGGCAGGTGAATGAAGAAGGCAGCGAGGCCTCAGCTGCTACAGCTGTCACCATCTCTGGCCGTTCCTTCCCTATGAACAGAAAAATCTTCAATGCCAACAGGCCCTTCCTGCTTTTCATCCGGGAAGCTGCCCTCAACACCATCATCTTCATGGGCAGGATAGCTGATCCCTGCTCCTAAAGGGGCTGGTAGGGCCTCACTTCTCCCTGCTCTGCCTTGGGAAAAGGGGGGTGGGGTATTGCCACAAAGCATGGGCTGCTCCTGAGGTGGTTGGTCTTGCTGCAGGGAGGGACTCATCCAGCTGGGCTGTCCCTGCTCTTCCCTGCCATGTCAGGTGAGGAGGCTCATAGGTCACCTCACCTGTCCTGTCCTCTGTGGCAGGGAAAGCTGAATTTCCTCTGGCACCAGTATTTTTGTGGCGCCCAAGTCCAGCACTGCTGTCCTTCCAATGTGCCCAACCCTCTGTAACTCTGATGGCTTGGTTCATTAAAACCTATAGATGTGTATGTAACAGACTGCTCATTGAATGCACAGTTTACACTAAGCCACTTCCTGGAATTTTAAAAATTCTTCTTTTATACCAAATGGGGCCCCACACCAGAAGGGTGAGTGGAACAGCAGCAGCCATAAGGCTTGTGCTGGCTGGGCTAGGAACACCCTTCTGCAGCTCCAAGTAGGTGGAAGAGCTGCCAAACTGTTGTGCTCTGCTTGCCAGCAGCTCTGGTGTGTCCTGTGTGCCCAAGCACTGGGACAGTCTTGCATAGCCAAGGCTTTGGAACCCTTTTTTAATATTGAGATTTCATCTAAGTTACTGTAGCAGCAGTGCCCATGAACCATCACAGTGCCCAGGTAAGGTAAGGAGTTACCTGTAGCTTTGATAAAAGTACATTATTTCACCTGCAAGTTTACTCCAGGAGCTGAGGTGTCCTGGCCTGCTGCCAGGCCACACATGATCAGCCTTCTTGTCTTCTCAAGGTGGCTGTACTGCTGCAGGACCTTTGGCAGGGCTGTCCTGAAGATGCAGATTTCTCCGTTTCAATAGCTGCTTCAAACCAGACAGTGAAAGCACAGTTCCTGTCCTCAGATGATAGAAATGGTGTGTGCAGACAGTGGGTTGTACTCCCATTTGCTCTGGATTTTGTAGGACCTTTTTGTAGTGAAGGCTTCTCTTGGCAGGAATTGCCAGAGCAGCCAAGCAGGGAGTGACTTAACTCGGACAGAGCTGGTATGTCAGGGTCTCTAGTTTTGGAAGCTCTCAGGGTTTGACTCTTTCCTTTTCCTAGCAGGACTGTTTGAGCATCTGTGCAAGCAGTGTGTGACTGGGACATGGAGAGCCACCTCCTCCATTGTCTATGGCAAACCATACACATCTCTGAGGTGTCCTTCAGGGGCTCCTTTAGGTACATGCTCCCCTGGAGCAGTACCTTGGAAAGAACCTGTGACAGGCTGGGACCCTGGGAGGAAAGGGGAAACATTTTGGAAATAAAAGAGTTCAGAAAGCAGCTCTTCCTCTCTCTGCCCTACTCTGACAGTTACCACTGTGGCTTTTCTTGCTGGATCCCATCTTCTGCCTGTGAACATCTCTGGGAGACACACAACCTCCTGTAATCTCTGCCTTTTCCAGCTGTGCTCCAGGCTGTGGAGGTGGACACTGGCAAAAGAGGAGGGCTGAGGACGTGCCTGGGTCTCCCTAGTATGGCACTGAACCAAAATGCTTCCCCTGTCATAGGCAGCTGGGAAAACATTGCAAAACTTGGCTTGCAGCAAGAGGACAGGGCTTGCTACTCCTGGGGAGACTGTAAAGGGTTGAGCCTCCTGTGAAGAGGTAAGACAAAACTCAACCAAAAGAGACGCAAGTCATCTGAGTTGCCAGGAACAGCAGCCTGGCACTGTGCAACCTCTCTCAAGCTGCTCAGCTTGGGACAGTGTGGAGCTGCCCACAGCTGGGACCAGGCAGAAAATCCACGTTGGGTAAGGACCAGTCAGCTATAAACACAGACAAGGAACTGAGTATTAAACCATTTAATTCTCATACCACTCACATGCATAATGTTCTTTTACACAGTGCTAAAAGAAAGAAGAAAATGCTTTTTTTTTTTTTAATACAAACAGAATTTCAAGTATACATTTATAGAATTTTCCAAGATTCTTACCCAAGTTGCTAAGTTTTCATTCACATTGTTCTTAAAGCTGTCCAACAAGAGCGCTTTTTGCTAAACTGCTTTCAATGCAATTGTACAGTCCCCTCTTACTTGTTTTTTTTTCCCCCTTTCCCAAGTCTGGTTCCCCTGCCACCCCTGCCCACCCCCTCCAGCAGTGCTGGCTGTCCCTGGACACAATGGCCATGGAGCTTCTGTTTGCCAGTGCCTGCTGGAAGAGGAAAAGGGAAGCAGTTATGGAGGGCCAGTTTGGAAACAGCTTGGAAAATCACTGAAGAACAGTCTGATATCCACAAGTTACAGCAGGCTTACACTTGAGCCTACTCCAGACTAGTCTGAACACTGACTTTTTTTTCTTGAAATAAGGACTGCAACCAAAAATAAAATAAAATAATAAAAAAAGAATAATTAGTACAGCAGGAAATCTCTTAACTATGAAAGTAAGTCTTGAGTGTTAGGACATCTGTCCTAAAAAAGGTTTGATTTATAGGTCACTAGTTGAAGGTGACAGCACAATTTCTGTTACCAATGGTTACTCTGCAAACCAGCTCAGAGCAGAATCAATGTGGGACGCACAAACTTGGATTAAAAAAGAAAACAAACAAACAGAACTGACGAGGGCTCCATATTCATGTTATGGAAAAACCCCACAACCCCAGTAACAGCTTTCTCCTGGCTCTGCTGTTGAGCTTAGCTCAGCCCTGGGCCGCCAGCTGCGTTGTAACTGGGTGCAACTTCTGACCTGTTAAAAAACGGGGTTTAAATCTTCTTGACAGGCAAGGGTGGGTCTCTCTTGACAGATGCCAAAGTCTCCTGACAGCCACCAGCCCCACCAGTGCCTGGGCACGGGGGGCTGCTCCGGGCAGCGTGGGGGCCGTGGGGGGCTGCTGGAGGTAGAGCTGCCATGCCCAAAGCTCTGGCAGCATTGCTCCCCCCGAGCTGTGGCTGCCCAGGAGCTGCCTGCCCGTACAGCTGTGTCCCAACCAGCCACAGCTGTACTCGTCTGACGAGTTAAAGTGCATTGCGGCAGAAAAGGGTTTGCTTTTTTAATTTTTTTAAATTTTTTTTTTTTTTTTAAGAGGAACCTATTTAAAGTGCTGTTCTAGTTTGGAAAGGGACTCTGTTTAGAAAAAAAATGGCACCTTTTCACATGAGAGATTAACTCTCTGTATGTGTATATATATATATCAATTTGCAGAGTCAGATCTGCTAATGAACAACATATAAAAGTGTTTGTATTTTATCTTATTGCTTTTTTTTTTTTTTTTTTGACTGCTGCCTGCTGCCTTGGAAGCAGGAGGGAGATGGATTCTCCTTTTACCTTCCCCACCATTAACTGATTTCCCAGTGCAGGAATGTGGTCTCACAGCTCTGGCCCGGGAGACAGTTCACTGTCACACAGCACACAGGAGGTGACAAAGTCCCCCTGAACTGTCACAGCCCCATGGCCAACCTGCAAAGGGTCACAGTAAGGAACTGGAGGCCAAGAAGGACTGTGGACCCCGAGGGACTCCTGTTGCTCCTGCCAGATGCCATTTTCATTAGAGTCACTTTACAGAGCAGACTTGCATTTCTGAAACACAGAGGTAAGGAAAACAAATATCTTTAAAGTGAAAGCTTTGCTGCTAGAGTGTGTAGTGTGGTAACCTCAGCACTCCAAGAGAGAGAGGTAGTTACTGTCCTGTGAATACACTGCTGCTTAACGTGACTCCATTTCTGGAGTGATTGCTTAAAAAAAAAAAAAAAAAAAAAAAATCCTGTGCTCTTTATTAAGTTATCCCAGTTAAATCTTAAATCTTTCTGGTGAAGATATACTTGACTATTTCCTCTAAGAGGCTTTTGTATTTTAGAAATTGATTGTCAGTTAAGTTTGTTACAAGATGAAATTTGATTAGCAAATTGCTATACAAAGCTACTTCCCTTGTTAACTTTCAAAATTTTCTCTCCCACAACTCGGCTATCCCTGCCCTGTTTGGGGGTCACATCCCGTCTGCTCCTGCAGTAGGACAGCATTTCCTGCTCTGAGCAGTTTTAATGGAAAAACCAAAGTTTTAAAAAGAGCTACAGATATCATATTCACAGTGTTGTGCAGGAAAGGTGGGGGGACACCAGGGAAACGAGGGGAGCTCTGGGGACAATGGGGCCACAGCTCATGGGAGCTTCAGTTAGTGTTTAACACACTAGAGGCTTGGGAAAACTGCATTCATTCCCTTCCCTTTTCACACTAAAGCAGTGCTTTGAATACCTTGCTTCCATTTCCATGAATTAACATCTGATCCAGTCTTCTCATCCTTCCCTAATTCTCCCTGCAAGTGTGGGACATGAGGTGAGGAATATGTTACTGCAAGAACACACAGGTGCATGTTATTCTCCTCCTCATTCAGCTTCTGAAAGACCTTACTCAGAAAAATCTGTTTTGCCACCTAGGATTGCTCTTGCTGTTCTAAATGTCAGCCATGTTACCCACCAACACAAAAGAACCATGCCTCATTTGAACAACACCACTCCTCTCTCCCTTCCCAATATTCCTTTGCAGCACACGTCCCGTGACAACACAGCCCTGGAAGCTGTCTGGGGCCAGCTTTCTGCCCAGGCCAGTGCCTTAGGGGAGCCCAAGGAATTAGTCTTAAGCAAAGGTTATGACAAAATTCTGCTCTCAATCCTACCTGGGATGCTTCCCCCAACAGCACAACCCTGGCTTAGGAAATCTTCTAACACATCAGAAAAGTGCCTGCATGCTAACTACACCCTCCTTCCCTGCATCTCTGGTGGGGATCCAGGCAGCCCTGCAAACAGCCTCTGCAAACAAACATCACTGAAAGAATGACCTGAGGCTGGGGACAGCCACAGAGGGGCTGGGGCTTCATGACCCTTCCCGAAATCCCATCTGTCAGCCCGAGAATTGCACTGTCCACTTCCTGTTAGTGTCACCCACAGCTGCCACCCTCCTCTCACTGGCCTTTGCAGGCAAGAGTTGTGTTCAGTTACCACTGCACAGGCAAGGATGGATTCGAGAAAAGCTTCACAGTAATTCAGAGAGTTTCTTTAGACATGTAAACTCTCAGAAAATACTCTCGGAGGCACAAACTCCCTTATCAAACCAATGCCCAAGACACGTAGGAAAACGAGCAGAGCCAGGGAAACCTTGAGAAACTGCTTTTAAAACTTGACCAAATGGGGAACCAATTAATTGGCATCATCAAATTAAAATCTGTTTCTTTCAGACTAGTTTTGTGATGCCTCCCTCCACCCCAGACTCAGTAATTTCTATTGGAATTCTAGCAGAAGACATCCCTGCCCGTGGGAAGAGGGTTGGAATATGATAAGCTTTAAGGTCCCTTCCAACCCAAACCATTCTGTGGTTCTGTGATTTGAGTAACTAATTCCAACTGTATCTATATTTTTATACTGCCACTTTCTGTATTTCATGACCAGCAGTAAATGAATCCAACTTCATTTTTAGTTTCTCATTAGTTTCACAGTTTCATAGCCAATGGTATTGGGTATTGCAAAGGTAATTGGAAGGTTTAAATAAATAAACCTCACTGCAGTATAAAAATTATGCAGCCATTTCACCATAGATCTGAGGGGACGGGTGTTAGGTACATTATCAAAACTAAGCTGAAAGTCTGCAAAAAAATGAATGCACTGATTTTTTTTAAGTACTGCCTTAGAAAACTGCAGTAAAATAATAAATCAGAATATGTTAGATTAAACAAGGAACTTACACAGCAGTATTTAAAAATACCTGAACATGTTTCAAAAGCTTAACTGATATGAACTAGGAAGGCCACTAAAGCTGCCCATTTTAGATGATAAAACTAAAAAAAAAGGTAACAAAAATACAGCTTGGCACAGTCTAATGGAAACAGGAACTTGGGGGCTGCACTCTCCCATGATGGAGATTTCCCAGCCTCTCTGGACAACCCGATCCAATGCTGTTTGACTGTACTCATGGTGAGGCAATGCCTTATCATACCTAACCTGATTTTCCCTTGAATAAACTGCTGCCTACTGCTGCTCCTCCTTCCACCATGTGCCTCCAGGAAGGGTCGTCCTCCATCTTCTCTGCACCCTCCCCTGAGCTGTGGAGTTTAAATAGGAAAAATTACATAGGTAAAGGAGAAAGCATTGAAACAAAAACAAACTTCAGTCTTCAACACTTGCTAGAAAACTCAGAAAATGGCACTTTGAAGTCTGGTACTGCTCTTTCCACCCTTTACTTCCCACCCTTCAGTTCCTCCCAATGGAGTTTTTGAAATGCTCACAACAAATCTGCCCCCACAGATTTGGGACTGACCCCTTTTCCTTCTTTACTACTCACAACTCCAGCAAGGAAAACACTGGTGCTACTCAGCTCTCATGTGCCAGGACAGACACCTTTGGACACCTGTCTCACAAGGCAGCAGCATTTCCTGCATGCTCCTGCCCCTGTGCAGGTTCTAAACCCAGCATTTCCCTGCCCACAGCATCCATGGCATGCCAGATACATGCACTACCTCTTCCCAATGATGCTTTGCTGCTGTTCCACCTTTCTACACATCCCCCTGTGTGGCTCCAGTGCCACCAGCACCAGCCAGGGCTGAACACAGATAAGCTCTCTTCTTATTTCAGCTGTCTTCCTCTTCCCTACAGAAAGCAGAGCCACCGCCAAGCCTGTGGGACATGTTAGAGGTGAATTTATTCTTAGAACCTGCTAATTCCTCAGAAAGGTAATTACTCCCTGGCACAGAAAAATCAGCCAGATCTTATCTCTGAACCCATTACTTCTTCCACTGGTGATAGCAGAATGTGCCTTCACAGAAGTTATTAACAAACCCCAACCACTTCTACACATCACTTAATAGCAATGGCTCGTTTCCTAAAACTTTAAATTAGACACTAAATACATCAGTGGCTGGTTTTGTGGCTTCCTCCCCAGCTCCCAGCTGTGCCAGATCACAGTCTGATTTTCTGTTGTCTCCACTTCTATTTCTTGCTTTGCCAGAACATCCTTGTTTTACAACAAAACCATTAAGGACCATGAAGAACACCTTCAGAAGGCCCCACCATCCAACTTTACCCAACAAGTTTCAAATCCTTTCAAGGCTGCAACTCCCCAGCAGCACAAATTCTTAAGTCTTACTCATATCCATGTTTTTGTCACCAAAGACCTTTCAAAAATCCCACCTAAAAGAGGTTCCTCGTATTTCCAAGAGACATCACAAACTGTAATACTTTGGTTTGCAACTAGATTAAAATATAAATTAAATAAGAAAATGCTAAATGAGTTTATATTGAAACACATTATATTTGTTTCTATATATGTATATACAAGTATGTGTGTGTGCACTCCCTAATGACAGCTAGAGGAAGCAAAAGTCTTTCTCCAAAGGCTTCTACTCTTCCAACTAGCATGGTCAACTTATCCATTGCAACAATTCCCTGTGCATAAAAGCTAATGAAGCACTGGAAGGTGGTGCTGGCAACCAGCTGGATCACACAGACATTCAGGAACAGAAAGACAATAAATTATAAGAAGCAGTAGTAACTTGTTCACAGTTGGGATGAGGATAATGTTATGGGAAACCTGAATTGTCTACAGTTCCAGGAATAAAAAGTCAAAGGTCACTGAAAGTTAAAGATACGCCGCAGTTAATCCTAAAAGCAAAGATCAGATCTGAAAAAAAGAAATGGCAGAAACCATGTGGAATTTCTCCCAGCAGCCTAAAATCCAGTACCATCAGATTCAGCAGGAAGCTTTCCAATACCTCCATCAAAACCAGAATTCATCCCAGGGATGCCCTGATCACTGCCTCCATCTCAGTAATGAACATTTTCCCAAGTAGGAAGATTCCTTGAAACCAACTCAATCCCACATCCAAAAGAACATGCTCCCAGTCTTTCCTTGATTCCATCAGCCCAAACATCACACTCAATCTCTTCTAATTCCCAGCCTCTGTGTTTTTCTATGTTTGCCAAGCCAAAGCCTTTCAGCAGATGGAAATATTTTAGAGATGGCAGGACTCTTAGATAATTTTATAACCCATTTAAGAGGGTTCCAGGTTAGGAATAACCTAAATTTCTAGTAAGACTAACTGCAGCAAAACTTTAGTCTGCTGCATTTTACTGGTTATAAAATGAAACAAAACAAAAACCCTACAACAAGTCTACTCCAAATCTACTCAATTCCAAAATGTTCCAGTAGACTTTAGTTTAGTTTCAAAAAGCAGCCAGTATGGTTTGCATAGTTCTAACTTCCATTTGGTTACAAATATATATATATATACATACACAGGTATATTTGTATTTTACATTAAAAAATCCTTTGAATGACAGTGATTAAAATAAGGATTCTGAGCTCTTGAATGACAGTGATTAAAATAAGGATTCTGAGCTCCTCTTTGGGCCTTTTAACTGCAGCTATCAAAACTCTGTGCGTGGTTCTCACCTTGTGACAGAATCAATGCTCCCAATTATTCTGCTATGGCAGTGGATGCCAGACTTTCCAACTGCAGTCCTGGCCACAGGCTCAGCTCCCAGGGAAAACTCAGAGCCCAGACCTTGGCAAAAAGTCTCCTTGAATTATACCTTCTTGACTTATAGAATAGTATGGGTTGGAAGGGACCTTTAGAGGTCATCCAGTCCAACTGTCCTGCCATGAGCAGGGACTTTTCCCATCCCCAAAATATTTCCAGCAGAGCCTGAACAGCATTTGATGTCACTAATCTGCAGAACCATTTGGATGCTGGCAAGGCTAAATTGGCAGGCATGTCACAGATCAAAGACGAGAGTTTGGAAAAGTTTAAATAATTTTAAGTGCTGGTTTTTGTTGGTTTTCAAGATGCACAATGCTATCTGCCTCCCAGGACACCTTCCACCCAAATCAATGCTACCTTTGCAGCTGTCTTCTTATTTATATGTTGGACTCTACAGGAGAGATGAAGTCAGCAGCAAATAAAAGCTACAGCTCTGTTCTTGCAAAGGCCTTGTTAGGGGCTGAATCACCCAAAGTGCCAAGGACTCTACTCCAAAACCAGACTGCTTGGAATCACTTCCTGAAATGGGCATCTCATTAAGTGACATTCCTGTTGCAGAGGTGTGGGATGGAAACACAGCCACGGAGCTGTCACAAAATGAGAGCAGGACAAGCAGGGAGAGCTGTCCTGTCCATGTATTTCAAACTTGAGCTCACAGAGAGCTCAAATCCTGGCTCCATGCCCTCTCTGCTGAGCCAGCCCCACAATGCTTTTCAGCAGGGCTACAGCTCATTCCCAATGCTATTCCAGCTCTGGATAGCTGTCACATGGGAACGGGGTCAGTTGCTGCTGACCTCTCTGGGTTTAAAACAGCAGCAGAGACACAACATGCTTTCTGTTCTTCCCAGCACCCAAACTAAAGTTAAACTATACAGATCACAGCTTGAGAATATTGTAGAGAAGATGTAGGAAAGTCCAAGGACTGAACCTGATGGTGGATAATGCTGAGAGGACAAGGAGGGACTGCCCATTTGCACCAGCTGCTCTGGTTCTCACCAGGCTATCCCTGGATCTTACTAAGTTAGCTCTAAGCATGTTGTTCTCAGCCTCCTGTAACAAATTCACATTTCATAAAGCCTCTCATTCATCCCTCTCTAGCTGCTGGAAATACAAAGCACAATTTGTTTTCACATCCTCTCATTGCATTTTGGCCTTCTCCTTTTCCCAGCTTTACATCAGTCATCCTCCTGAGACGAAGAGGTTTAGCTTTTCTCCAAAGCAGCAACACAGTATTAACACAAATCTTGCTATTTTCACAGCTATTCACAGGGAACGTGGCAGCAGCAGGGAACAGCTGCAGCAACCATCATGTCACTTGGCTGACACTTGGCACCAGGGCTTGCTGCAGGCTTAAGGAGATAACCACAACTCTTCACATTTGGGAGGTGAGCTCTTTGACAGCAAAGAACTAAGAAATAAGCCCACCTCCAAGAAAGCAAACTGTAAAACCAGAGTGTGTTCTCCGTGTTGCCCGAGGCAAGAAAACAAATGGGTTAGTAAGCCCTAACTCTAAAGCAGACAAAATGTTACGTACAGAGGTATTAAAACACGAGAGTTCTCTTCACATCCTCCTTAAATCACAGTTGAAATCACAGTTTTGGCAGAACAAGATGCAGCCAGACGTGGGAATGCAAAGCTGTGCCTCAACCCATCACAGAAGCATTCACACTTGGAAAGTTGGCATCTGATTCTCCACAGCTTTGGTGCAACCGTGAAGAGCCACACCAACGCAGAGGCAACAGGACACAGTGTCATTCTGCTAGGGAAAGCACCTCAAAGTAGCTACACCACTGCCAGAAAATTCACATGAGGTTTTTCCATACCGTATACGACCTCCAACCCCTTTTTTCTCAAACCTTGGTCTCATCTGCACTCAGGAAGTCAACCACTGAAAGAAACATTTAATGATTCCTTCCAAACTGGTTCCACTGTCCAGTGCAGATGGGCCTGAACTGGTTTCAGCACTGTTCAAGAAATATTAGACATCATGATTCCCACACATACATACACATCCATTAAAAGTACAGAAATAATATCAAAATGATTCCCACTACCATACCTTATACTGACTCTAGCTACAAGCTATAAACTTCACCTCAGCGAGGCCTGGGCAAGAATATTGGCTCTTTTGCATGCAATCAGAAATGATCATTTATACAGTGGCAACCTCTGCACAAAAAAAAAAAACAAACCAACAAAAAACAAACCCAAAAACAAAAAAGAAAAGCAAACATAAAGGAAGAAAAAATAAAAACCTTTCACAAGCTTTGTTTTCAGCCTAGTAAGGTATGAAGGACTAATTTCATGGTTTTCACCAGGCCACTTGAAGTAGTGAATCAGCAAACAGGATGCACTGTTGGCATCCAGTACTGTTTGGATGCTCCTCCGTTCACAGTATTGATACAGTAAAATAAAAACCTGCTCAAGAAACTCACAGCTATGCCACGGGAACAAAGGCATTCACCATTTTATGTCAGCCCTTCTTCACTACGGTTGCCATCTGTCTCAGAAAAATGTTGCTTGTGTAGCAGTTACTGCACCTTCACCCTTCTCTTCACAGCAAGCTTAGCAGGGAAACTTTCCCACTATATTTTTATATAATATATGTATATAAATAATTTTATGCTTTTATAGTTTGGTAGTATTCTTTTAAAATTTCTATTTTAAAACACTTAAAAATCTTTTAAGCAACTAAAGTAACTTTTTATGCTCTCTAGTGTGAACAGGATAGGATTTCAAAGTTTTTAACTTTTTTTTTTTTTTTTCATTTTTGGTAACTTCAAAAGCTATGACTAAAGCAGCACATCTCCACTTCTCCCTGCACCTTGATTGCAACAAAACCTACCTTGGCCATCCTCTCACCTCATCCTCTGCTCTCATGCCACTGCTCTCTGGCAACCTCACTGTTTTGGTACCATGATGTTTGACCTTTGCCAGGAAACCTGACGGAGCTGGTTGTTTGGGTGGCCAAATCACTCCCTGTGTGATGGATGCCCTTGACAGGAGAGGAGGAAGAAGGCACAGAAGGAAAACGGAGGTGAAATATCAGTTTTCCTGGTTGAAATGGTCAATGAAATGGTACTTTGCAGGTGCCCAGCTCAGAACACCTGCAAAGGTTCCTCTTGTAGGATCACATCCCTGTTATGCACGATACTGGCACCGAGCCCTTTCCACACACAAAAACACATTAGAGCCACATCACTTTTTGAGAGAGAGATGGGAGGAACAGTGAGACCCCTCACATATAAAAAAAATCTATAAAGCAAGGCAAGAATACATCACCCTTCTCCAAATTATTCCCTCCAAAGGGGCAGGAAAACGATCCCGAGTACCAATTTGCAGACAGGGAAAGCAAGGGCTGGAGATGTTTCCATGTGCCCAAAACTGCAGTCAGAGAGCAGTCAAGCTTTATTGTCACTTGGTCAGTCTCCTGCCAGCTAAGCCCCCACTCTAACCACTCATCCAGCTTTCTTACTGAAGCAAGATGAAGTGTATTTCTTTTCCAATGTCTCTTTGTTCCTCCCATCACCTTTAGGTTCAGAACTTCACCCTTCCTTATCATATACACATTATACATCCTCAAGAGAACTCCTTCACCAAACCTGATAAGCACAACCTGTCGTTCATTCCCCCCCTTCATCATGAACAACTTGGCATCAGAACTAGAGAAAACTCTTAAAATATTGCATATTTTTTTAAAGAAAGTTGTCAGGATATGTGCACTTTTCTGCCTGTCCCATGCTTTTCTGGTTATGAACCACGTAAGCCCGTGCAAACACCTACAATACACACGCAGGCATGTCTCTCCAGGTTTGCTAAATTTGCTCTAAACATCAGAGCTACTCAGAATACAAAAATGTTAAGTCCATGCAAGGGGACAGAGTTGTGATTGCTCTAGGAACCATTCACTTTTAAGTCTCCTGAACTGTTATAAGGAAATAGAGAAGGGTTCTCTTTTCTTTTTGCATTTCATTGATAAAAAAGTTATCAAACTAGTTTGTAGAAACAGGTTTAAAAGCAACCACCTGCGATTGCTCGGCTGTGACAACAGCACTGCAGTATTCCCATATCCCATATTGCTGTTCTAAAAGATCAAGTGTGTGTCGAGGGGGGAGCAGGGGTGAAAGAGGACTTTGGTAGCCAGCCTCTAACTCCCAGATTCAGCAACTCCAGAAAATCTCTTCCTAATCCTTGGCAATGCCTGAAGCATGGCAGCTCTCCAGCCAGGACCTCAGAGTGCTCTGAGCTCCCCAGATCAGCACCAGCAGAGGACAACCTCCTCTGGAAGACCCCTCCAGCCCTTCTCCCAATGCATCAGAGTCTCATGCAAACCTCACAGCTGCTAAATTCCACTCTCAGTCGCTGAAATACTTCCTTCACACTTTGCTGCCCTTTGGAATACCACTTTTAGCTGTGCCCACTTTAACAAGGGGCACCAGGCCTGCATGCCTGGAACGGGCAAGCCCAAAGCCCTAAAATTACACTTTAAATAAAAAAGTAAAGAAACACACCAAAAATAAGACAGGGATAAATACACTCGGGCAAGGCAGGCTCCACCAGGACATTATTTTTGTTTTCTTTGCTGTGGCAATACCTGGGGAAGGGAGAAAGGCAACGCCCCTTGCCCCTGCTCTCCCCTCGAGTGGGAGCAGTGGATATGGCTCTGTGGCTGGATCCGGCACTGCCGGCGGGACACCCTGCTGGGCCACAGCGCTGTCCAGAAATACAAATGACTGCTTGTCCCAGATCACTACAGAACAGTAAAAAAATTTAAAATCCTGTCGATCCCTGAATAAGAAGTTGATTGACACAGTTGTTCTGTTTTTCTCCAAGAGGAGGAAGAATAAGGGAGAAAAACATTTAACACTCTATGGGTGTGTGTGTGGGTGTGTGAGAGGAAGAGAGAGAAAGAGAGAAATTCTTCTATTTTGGCAACATCTTGGGAGCTTCTTTCTGTTCAGTGGTGGCATTGCACTAATTACAGTACCAGCCTGCCGGGTCGGTGCTGACTCTTCAGAGCCAGGAATGGGAAGACGGTCCTTTCTGCTGGGACTCCCCAGCCGCGCTTCAATCCGGCCCGGTCGTGGACACAGATCCCTGTGCCGTCTCCCCCACTGCCACGGGCTCTTCCTGCGGAGGAGATTCCTCCTCTGCCTGCCCCCGGGACGTGACGGTGGTCTCAGGGGAGATGCTGTGGGGCCCTTCCAGGGGCAAACAGCCGGGGTGGTTCTTACGAAAGTGCTGGTTGAGGATGGCCTGGAAAGGGAAGCTTTTGCCGCAAACGTGGCAGTGGAAGGGCTTGTTGCCCGTGTGCTTGCGGATGTGATACTCCAGCTGATCCTTGCGGGTGTACTTCTTGCCACACATGCGGCACACGAAAGGCGTGATGCCCATGTGGAGCCGCATGTGCCGGTCCAGGCTGCCCTTCTGGTTGAAGGATTTGGCGCAGTAAATACACGTGAGCCGTGGGTTGTACCGGAACCAGCGCTCTGAAACCTCCTGCTCCCGCAGATATTCCACGTAACCGCTCACTCCCAGCATGGCTGATTCCTCCCCCTGCCAAGGAAATGGCACAGATTTAAATAACAAGCAGCCTAAAACAAATTGCAGAGAAGACCAGGCCCAGGTCCAGCCAGTAAAGCATGTGCCAAACCTCAAAATCAGCAGCACTAATGTCTGCAACCTCAAGCACACATTTAAGTGCTTAAATGGGGCCTTGGGGCTGAAGACAAATGAGCAATCAATTAGAAACCACTGCTGCAGAGGCCCCTGCTGCAAGCCATTCCCTGGATCTGGTGAAGAAAAGACAGCCCTTGACACAAGGGCACTTGGCCACCAGTTCAGTTGTGGACCACACGTCAATACTTGTTACTTTAAAAAAAAATTGTGCCAATTTTATGAAAACACTTGCGTGTATCACCTGTTTTACTTACTAAAAGTAACAAAACTAAGCCAATTGATGAGCTTTCAGTAAAACAAAGGAGGAGCAAACCACAAATCATATCTGAAAGTCTTCAGGTGTCATTTTACACAGGTATTTATTCAGGTGTCACTTAGAGTTCATTTTATAATGAGTCACATTTGCCCGCCTGGCTGTGTGACCCATCCCAGCCCCGTGGCATCAGAGGCAAGGATATGCCTGACCCAGCTTGCACAGCAAGGACTCCTCTGTTTTCTGAAGTCACACAGACAAACAGCCAAGGGCAACTTGAACCACAAGCCTGGTCTCAGCACAGACACTTTTGGCCATCGTGTTCAGACTGAGCAGAAACACACTGATTCCAGAATGCTTCTGTGCTGGAGATGCACTGTTTACTCCCCCAGGCTGCTTCCCAGTGGTGCCAAATGTGGAGAAGCAGCCAGTGTAACAGCAGAAGGGCATCTCCTCTGCAAGCCAGGGCTCTGTAGGCATGACTAGCAGTGTACCTATGCAGGTGCTGCTGAATCCAGCTGTACAGGCACAGGGAAGCTGCTGAGCACTAAAGGAGATACACGAAGCTCTGGCTCTTCCTTTCCACTCCACCACTTCCATTGGGCAGGGATCATGGGCAGGCTATTTTAGTATGGATATCACAATGCCAGGAGAGTGGAAGGTGATGATACTTCCCCATGGTGTGTAAATCCTAAGGTTTCATGTTTGAGGCTGTCTCACAATGGAGAAATAAGAGCAGCTTTTCTGTAGGCAGAGCTAAAATTGCTTAATATGTCATATTTCCCCTAGAGGGTTGGTTTGACCTGAAATTTTTGCAATGTCTTCTGAGGACACAAAACAAAGCTTTTCAAAACAGGAATGAAAAGGTATCTGTTGTTTTATGGAAGTGCCTAACAAAGTCAGCAGACAGCAATCACAGTTTTCAAACCCCAGCTTCACCTGGTCTTACTCAAGGGCAAAGCAGCCTGGTATCTCCTTACCCACCTCCAGCCAAGTCCTTTGCTTACACACAGACACATTCCTTACCTGTCAGGCTCACAAGGCACTGTGTTGGCTGACATGCTAGCACTACAGTGGCACTGTGACACTAACTGAATGCAACTAAATTAGACCAAAATGAAAAGGCACAGGCATTACTGCTGTGTCCCACTTTGCTGCACTCTACAGCCCACTGCCCTCCCATTTCTGTGCATCTCTCCCTCCTACCCCAAAACCATGCCCAAGAAAGCAGAGAAGTCAGAGCTTTATGTTGCAAAGTCTGCTGTGTAACACAGTCACTTGGAGAAGGGACAGAGACCTCTCTAAAACTCCACAGCTCTTTGACAGTCCATCCCAAAAGGTTTATTGGTGTAGTCCTGCAGAGCTTTTGGGAATGGTTTTGGTACCAGCATAGAAAGGTTCAGCTGTTGTCACCCATCTTCCACAGAAGCCAAGCCACACCTCCTCCCTCTGCTCAGGCATTTGCTGCCAGTGTTTGAGGGCAGATCCAGCTCTGCAGGCAAATGGGGCTTCTCCTCAGGAGTTGGTGGCTTGCCCAGAATAAGGGTAGGTATTTATGCCCTCAAACAACAAGAGAAACTCCTTGTGTTTTCCAGGTATCTGGCCAAAATCCCAAACAACACCAGAATCAGTTTTAAATCATACATGGCCAGCACATCTCCTGTGAACAAGTAGATCCTTTGCCAAAGTAAAAGATCCTTGTATTACACACATTATTGCTTGCAAATATAAAATATGACACACTTCATCACAACAAAGTCCCCTTCACCTTCAAGCCAATATTTACTTGCAAATGTCTTGATCTGCCTACCTGGGAACTGGGCTGCTTAGGCTCATCCATCCGCCCAGGAGATTCACTTTTTGATCTGTACCGCTCAGTCACAGCAACCATGCTGCCAGAAGGGCTGAATCTGTGGAGTGGGGGAAGAGCAGAAATGGAATTTTTAATGGACAACACGTCACTGTCCTGTTCAGAACAACAGGTGAGCAATAGAAGCACCTGTATAGCATCTTTTCATCCTCATCAGCTAACACACTGGAGGTGAAACAGTGCAAGTATAAAGGAAAAATCAAATCATACTGGTTCATGGCTTCAGTCAAAACTCCTAAAAAATAAAACTAAGTCATTTGGCTTCCAGTTCAGCAACAGAGAGGGGTTGCTATCATGAATAAACCAATATGGGCCAGGTGATTCAGGAACTGTACAGCAGGACAGAAACCATTTCTCAGAGGAAACCTCTCCTTCACACCCTCCTCCTCCATTCCCAGTGTGAAACATATGGGATGTGATGGACTAGAGGTGAGAAACAGTGCACAGACTGCAGCGCAAAAAGAGATACTAGAGACTAGATGATCCAAGGAAAAGTTCTAAGGAAGTAGGAAAGGATCTCTCTCCAAGGGCCAGCTCAAGATTGTTCCCACTGATTGATTTATTAGGCAACAAGTGACAGAATATCTGCTGCTTCCAGGTAGCTCTTTCCCCATGGGACTGAGCTAGATGAGAGGCAAATGTGTAGGGAAACCCTAGAATTACAACCTCCCCAAATAAAACAGACCTGCCCTTTATCAAATCCATTCTCTGGCCTGAGCCTAGGGAAGGAAAGCAAATGCTGGAGTGGAGGGGAAGTATATGGATGAGGAATCCAAACACAGCAGATTTCACCACTCATTCAAAGGCTTTCTGCTCTCTCATATAAATCAAAACAACAGTGGAGGCCACTGGGTTCCCCATTTCAACTGCCTCACAAGATGTAAACCCAGAGCTCACTGCTATCATGGACCACTGGGAAGACCTTGACCTACAGCTGGTGTCTGGCTTGTTTCTCAGCCAGAAGGCACCAGTGTAATGGAGATACGTAACACATATTGTACATGACCTCATTAATCCAAAAGCCGAGTCCAGGATCTATTGAGGCTCAACTGAACATCTTAAAAAAAATCCCACCTCAGCTGAAACACTGAGAGGTAGAGATCCTAACCTCTAAGAGTTAGTAAGTAATTTCTCAAGCTAGCCTGTACCTGGAGATCCTGGTCTGATCACTACACAGCCAAAATATTATTACCCAAACTGGTTACACTTCCTACCACCTTTGGCTCTTATGCTTAAGATAGCCAAAGGAAATAGAAAATGTTCCAAAGCGACTGACTGAGCCAAGCCAGAACCTTGCATAACCTCCTCTCACAGCCAAGGTGAATAATGAAGTTGAAGAAAACCCACCTGTCGATCTCACTGCTGGTTGGCCTGACCACTTTGGCTCCAGAGGAGCCTAAGGCAAAAGCCTCCTGGCCCAGCGATCCGTGGCCCGTGGTGTCAATCACCATGGCCGTGACCTCCTCAGCGCTGCTCCCATCTTCTCCCGAGG
Organism: Catharus ustulatus; assembly: GCF_009819885.2. Classification (NCBI taxonomy): domain Eukaryota; kingdom Metazoa; phylum Chordata; class Aves; order Passeriformes; family Turdidae; genus Catharus; species Catharus ustulatus. Next base: position 25,353,721 of record NC_046229.1, read on the forward strand.
GCTGGTGCTCTGTCCCCAGCCACTCCTCCAGGTTCTCCGTCTTAATGCGCACTCCTCCCAGCACCCGCACTTCCTCGTCGTTCTGTGCCCCGCGCTCTCCCATGCCCGTCTCCACGTACCACTGTCCTGCCCTGTTAATCCTCAGGATGGGCTCCCTGCCTTCCACATCGGAACTCTGCTCGATGATTTGGGGGCTGGTGGACTCCTCGGGCGGGCTTAGCTCCCGAATGTCCAGCACTGTGCTGACCTGGCCCAGGCGGCTCCCCTTGGGCGTGTTGTGACGTGGGCTCAGGGAACGGTTCAGATTCGGCGTTGCCCGGTGAGACTCGGGCGGTCTCTCCTGATGCTTCGTCCTGGTCTGGCTCAACTCCGCTTCCACCTCCGCCACATTAATTTTGAAATGAATCCCCTCGAGTATCTGCGTGCATTTGTCTATGATGTGCTGCATCTGCAAGAAACTGGCAGCTGTCAGGTAACTGATGATGTCAGCCAGCTGCAGACATATCCTGCCAGTGTAGCAGAAGGAGAGGAGCTGCTCGAAAACAGAAGGGTTCTTGATGACAGAGATGGACACGGTGCTCATCTCGTTCAGGGACATGTGGTCACGGAAGTAGGGTGAGCTGGCAGCCAGCACCACCTTGTGCGCACGGAAAGCCTGGCCCTGCACGTTGACCACAATGTCACACAGCCGCCCCTGCATGCGCAGCTGGTTCAGGTGGCTCAGGACAGAGTTACTGAAGTTAGGAATCTCCAGCTGAATGTTTCCACTCTTCTCCATGGCTGTCCCAGCTGCAGCACAACTCTACTGGAAAAGGGGGAAAAGATCCAGTCATAACAGAGCTAATAATCTGAAATTAGAACATTTTTCACCTGTTTCCACGCAATTTGAAACACCGGAGTTTTTAGAGGCCTCCCTCACCGGCTGAACTGTCACACACTGGGCAGCAGCTGTGTCACAAACGAGTGTGTTTGAGATGATCCCTCCATGCTGTGCATCCCCCTGCACGATAGTTCTGCTAAACCAGACAGACCCCCCCATCCCCTGCAGCTTTAGCATGCAAAACACTGTTCTGCCAGCCACAATAAAAGCACATCTGCATGTAAAAAGAACTTTTAAAATGACACAGGTATTAAAAATAGGCATTTGATTGCATAATGGATTTAAATACTCACCACTTGTACCTTCTAAGGATTTTGAAAAGAGAAAGTAATAGGGAAAGACCCTTTGTAAAACAGGAACCGGGAAGGAGACACTGGGACCTAAATCCTCCAGAAACTTTAGAAAAGTTGGCCAGCATCTGACCTCAAGGCATCCTAAGTGCCTTCTTAACCTGAGACAGTCATCACATGTGGCATTTCTTACATATGCCAGAAAATATATAACAGGAGAATGAAAAAAGAAGCTGTGGTCCAGGAAATCTCACAGGGCCTCACTCATAATCACTTTTTTAGGGTCCCAAGAGACTTGGCTGATCATCACTAAGATCCCATCCTGGCCATACCCTAAGTCCTGGACTCTTTCCCAAGTAGATAATAATGGGGCTGTTCCACTCAGGCTACAATTCACAATGGTGCTGCTCTGCTTGGGCTGCAATCCAGGCAAATGGTTTACCCAGGCTATACATGGCTCACCCCTTGTTTCCTGCCCTGGCTGGGATGTTCCCAGCTGTTCCCACCTCTACCACACAAGAGCGCCTGGTAGGCTCAGGGAGCACCTCACTGCCCAGCTGGTGCACTCAGGGGACCCTTCAGCTCAGTCCATCAAGGATTATCAGCAGATCTCAGAGCAGGGCCAGGCAGGGGGATGCACCACCACATCATCATATTTCATTTTGGCAAAGTTTGAAAAGAAGCCCTGACCATATATGGTAAAAATTTGGAATGAATGAAAGTGAGATGTAAACTCATACCAAAAAAAAAAAAGTAAATAAGCTAGTTAAAGTCCACTCTCCACTCATGGCTTAAACAGCTTCCAATCTGGACAGCATCTGAAGTGTGGATTGAGCAGAGTCCTGCAGATGTCAAAACCACTTCTTCAAGCAGGCTGGGAATAGCAAGGCTCACAGTGCCCACTCTGAGGCATCTCCAAATCGAAGGGATTGGCACATGAAGAACATGTCTGCCTTTGGAGGACTTTTTATTTGGAATTTATGAACATTGCAGCATAGCACATGTCCATATGCCCAAGCAGGCTTTGTGCAAACTTGGCAAACCCAGATACTAAACATGAAGCTGCAGGACAGTCTGTCAATCTTGTGGAGCTGTGCCAAGGGATTTCTGAGTGGCAGGATGGCTGCGTGTCCCTGGGGAAGTCAGACTGGAGTGCACAAAGCTTCACAAGGTGCAGATGAACAGTGCCAAGCCTTAGAGCTTCTTCTCTCCTTTCCCTATCACAGAATCACAGAATGGTTTGGGTTAGAAGGGACCTTAAAGCCCATCCCATTCCACCCCCTGCCATGGGCAGGGACACCTTCCGCTATCCCAGGGTGCTCCAAGTCCCATCCAGCCTGGCCTTGGGCACTTCCAGGGATCCAGGGGCAGCCACAGCTTCTCTGGGCACCCTGTGCCAGGACCTCACTACCCTCACAGGTAACTATTTATTCCCTGTATCCAATATACACCTACTGTCTGTCAGTGGGAAGCCATTCCCCCTTGTCCTGTCACTCTATCCCTTGTAAAGTCTCTCTCCGTCTTTCCTGTCAGCTCCTTCAGGCATTGCAAGGCCAAAATTAGGTCACGCTGAAGCTGCTCTTCTCCAGGCTGAGCCACCCCAATTCTCTCAGCCTCTCCTCACAGCACAGCTTCTCCATCTCTCTGATCATCTTGGTGCCTCCTGTGGACTCGTTCCAACAGCTCCATGTCCTTCCCCATCTTTCAGAGAAAGCAACAAATCCCACAAAAATCAGGAAACCACAGTGCACGGGTCTGTATCAACACAGCATTGGGAGTAGAATATTAACTACACAGAATGAAGGAAAATAGAGAACACAACATCTTACCTAGAGGGCTGTGAGTTACATGCAGTGGGAAGAAAATGGGGGTGCTGCCTTCTTTTCTTTTCTTCTGATGTAATAGAAGAAAACTTGCTGCCCCCTTCCCCTTTAGGAGGTAAAAAGAAAGAAAAAATGAAGTATAGAGGAATTGGGTTCTCCCAAATGCAGTTGTGAAGATCAAGCTTTGTCATAGTTGGTTTTGCTGGAGGATCTAGCAGCAGGATTAGCTCACCATCTTCCCAAAACAGCTGTTCCTAAAGCAATAAGCCTCAGAGCACACTCTCAAGCAAGGCAAGGGTGAAACACCCTTGCCAAGGCCATGAGCACCCAGGGAGGCAAGAGGGAGGCAGACACTGAGCTTGGGATATGCAGAAAGAAAAGGGACAAAAAATCCATCAGACCTCAACTGCTGGGCATGGCTGGGTATGGCTGTGGTCAGAAGGTAGCTGCTCCCCAGAGAGTCCAACAAGTTATCTGTGAGCTCCTGCTCCAAAGGCAGGGAAAATCCACCTACTCTTTATAACCCACAGCGCTCTGCTCACCTGGTGAGAGGGAATCTGTCTTTCGGTTCAAGCTACCCTGTCAGAGACTGATTTCTGCCCCTCTGACTAAGGGAACCTCTCATCAGATTCTGCACCTCAGCCACAGGGCAATGACATCCTGATTTCTCTCTTCTCTGGGAAGTCCATGACCTCCACCCACCTTTACCTGCAGGCTGAACTGAGTCAGCGCAGGGCACATACAGACACTGCCGTTTTTAATGCAATTTGAAGTGTCACCAGCTGAGACAGACTTTACTTATCTCAGCAAATGCCTTCCAGCCTATGAGGCAACTACCAGGAGCTGGTGGAATTCTTGATCCATCAGAAGCAGAGACAGCCCACCCAGCAGATGATGTCACCCTGGACGCTGCACTGAAAACTCTCCACTTTTGGGTTGAGATTTACCGTGACTGGGCAACTTCACAGAGTCACAGAATATCCTGAGCTGGAAGGGAGCTACAAGGACCACTGAGTGCAACTCCTGGCTCTCCACAGACACCCCAACAATCCCATCCTGTGCCTGAGAGCATTGCCCAAACGCCCCTGGAGCTCTGCAGCCTTGGGGCTGTGACCATTCCCCGGAGAGCCTGTTCAGTGCTCGACCACCCTCTGGGGGCAGAACCTCCTCCTGATCTCCGGATTAAAGCTCCCCTGACACAACTCCAGCCGCTTCATGGGTCCTGTCCCTGGTCCCGGAGAGAGCCACCTGGAATCCCAGATTGGTTTAGCTTGGAAGGGACCTTAAAGCCATGGGCAGAGACACCTTCCATAGCCCAGCTTGCTCCAAGCCCCGTCCAAGCAGGTCTTGGACACTGCCAGGGACCCAGGGACAGCCACAGCTTCTCTGTGCAACCTGTGCCAGGGCCTCCCCACCCTCACAGGGAACAATTTCTTCCCAATAAATCTATCTGGCTACTTGCACATTCCAACGGGACTCCAACAACTATAGAACCAAACACAACTCCGAACTGAGACGAGCGGCGGTGGCTGCTCGCCCGTCCCCACCCCGCCCGCAGGAGCCGGTTCGCAGAGCCCGGTGTCTCCCGGCCCCACCGCTCCCGGACCCTGCTCCAGCGGGGCCCGCCGCTCCTTCTCACCCGTGACAGCCGCGGCCCCGGACCGGGGGTGCGCGGGGCGGGCGGGGCCAACCTCCCCCAGCCCCCGCCCTCCCGCGCTGGCCCCGCGGCCGCGCCCCCGCCCCTCCGCGCCCCCGGGGCCCCGCGCGGCTTCGCCCGCCCCTCCCGGCCCAGCCTCACCTGCCGGGGGTGGGAAGGGCCCGCAGCGCCGGCCCGGAACCGAAACGCGCCAGCGCGGGCCGCGCCCCGGAAGGAAACGCCGTGCGGACCGTACGCCCCCGCCCCGCCCCTCCCGCCGACCACACCCCGGTGGGCGTGGCGCGTCAGCACCACGTGACCTGCGCTATATAAAGGACGGGCGCGGAGCCATCTCCCTTTTCGGTTCCGTGGCGCTGAGGGGTTCGGGTGCTCAGTGGCGCACTGCTGGTGAGTGGGGGGCGATTCCACGCTCGGGGGGCGCTGGTGCCGCTCCGGGGGACAGCCTGGGGGCCTCGCGGCTGCGGCTCGGTCGCCGATGCGAGGTGGCGAGGGAGGATTGAAGTGGATTGCGCGGCCGGGCCTGGTCCGCGGCCTACACCGCCGGGGCCTGTGCCTCATGGCGGCCCTGGGGATGTATAAGGGGGATCCCGTAGAGCCTCACAGGGCTTTGGGAGAGCTCAGGTAATGCCTCAGGCATTGAGTTACGGGGTCCTGCCTGCCAGCCTGTGGCGCGTTAGATGTGGGCTATGCCCTACTGTAATACAAGCAGTATGTAAGCGTGGGCCCGCTGTAAATGCAAGCGATAAATCTCCGTTTTTTGTGGATTTAGATGTTTTTTTAACTGCGCTGGGCTTTAAGGAGCTTTTTTCAGCTAAATAGGAAATGTTGTGTAAAAAGCAGTAGCAGCGTTAGGCAGGATGAAGGATCCCCGCACGGCTGGGATGTGCGGGCAGAAGGGTTAGGGACCGGCCCCAAGGCCGCTCGGCTGTGAGAAACTGGGACAGCGCTCTCAGGAGCGCGCGGCGGCTCTTGGTGACAGTCCTGTGCAAGTCCAAGAGCTGGACTGCGTGGTCCTTGCAAGTCCTGACTCAGCACATTGAAAGAGAAAGGGCTCGCTGCACTTCCATATGCTCTGCACATGATGAAAACTATGTTGGTAGGGACATCTGAGAAGGGTGATGAGTGCCAACATAATCTGAGCTGGGCATGGAATATTGTTGTTAGCCTATGTGACATCACCACTGGGCCTTTCTAAGCAGCAAAAGTTCATGCTGCCTAACTGCCCCGGTGATAATATACAGAATGGATGCTGTAGAAAGAAAACAAAGTAGTTTAGTGATCACATCCTGCTTAAAATACACAATAGCAATTATTTTTTGTGACCTCGATTCTTCCAAGATACGAAATTTAGACGGCATTAGGGGAAATCTTAAATACTTTGGATGTTGCTTGAATTTTTCAGAGTAATATTTGTGACTATTGCATCGTTTTTGGAAGAAGAAAAACTAACGTGCTTTCTTGTTTCTAGTTCAACATGTGTCAGCTGCACTCTTCCTTCTTGTGGCTTCGGTGCAGGTAAGTGTTGCTTGTGAAATACGGAGTTAAAATTAACAAATGTTGGATTTTGTACACCAGCTAGACTGGAGTTGTATGAGGGAGTTACAGTATCAGCAGTTTTAATTCAGGCATTTCCTGTAGTGCCTTGGGCAGGCCTCACTTTCCTGCTGGAAAAAGTCATGTTTATTTGTCCTGGAGAATGTTTATGGGGCTCCTGTTCACAAATTATTGCTTATACAGAGCCAGTCTGAGAGTACCCCAGATACCTTTTTTCCTCCCTTATTGCTGTTTCTTTGTTCATAGCAATAAATGATGTTTTGGGAAAACTGCCAGGAGTATGCTGTAGTAAATGGGTAACTATGGGGATTAATGTTGAGTAAATCTCAAAGCCTGTGATGGTTTCAGTATAAGAGTAGTGGTCAGAAGTGATTTCTGAAAACTCCGTGCTGAGGCTTTCTAACATGATTACCAGAGAAGCTCCATAATTCTGCAAACATCTCCAACAGTTTTATCTCTTCCAGATTTGCTGCCAAGATGTGGAGACCTAAAGCTACTTCTTCCCAAGGTAAAAAAAAATTATTCTTGAACATTAAATTTAAATGGTGCTTAAGCATTTGTCTAGACAGCATCTTCTGCTCTGATAGCAGAAAACACCTGAATCCCTTGAGCTATCTCTGGTGCCACAGTGATGACACTTATTTGCTACTCTTGACCGAGAGAGTGATGAGCACTTTTACCACCATAACAGTTTTCTGAGGCACAGAAACTTACAGTTCCCCATGATGCTTTGACTGCTGAATATACTCTTTTAACAAGTTTTTTTTACTTCTAGGGTTTGAATCCTGCACTTCAGATATATGCAGAAGGAGCACCACCTGAGAAGGTAAGAAATCTGTACTTCACATACAATGCAATCAGCTCTGTGGTTTATTCCATGGAGCTGTTAAAACACTGCAGTAAGAGGGATGGGATGATTTTTATGATTAATATCCACTAAGACCAGAAACAACTTATATTTGCTAGTATTCAAACTTATAAATATTATTTTATTTTGGGGAAAATTTCCTTTTCAAAGCAGTCACAGGAGGTGATTGCTTGGTACTGTGATTCCAAATCAGATACAATGATGATGGCATAGTTCAGCAGAATATCCTTGATGAGTACTTCTGTTTTTCGCCCCTATCTGATGTATCTGGCTCTTTGGTCTGTCAGTAGGAGCTATGGGCTTGGGCACAAAGGCTGAAGGGATCTCATTTTGTTTTTTATTGTTGCAGGCACTGGGAGATTAAACTGTAAGCTGTTACAAGGTAAATACTGCATTGCTGACATCTCTGAAAACTCACTTCATCCCTGTTGTCTGGAAAGGCTGCTGTGATGACTGCATAGTTCAGCAGATGACCCGTGGTGATCAAAACCAGTGTCTTTCGCCTCCTATCTGATGCAGCCTCGTGTAGCTCAGGCTATTTCAAACAAATCAGGGAAACTGAAGGTGAAACACCTTTTTGTTCCATGAATGTGTTTTAAACATTTATCTCAGGAGACTAGTAAGTGATTTAAACATATAAAAAATAAAGTAAGATGAGTAGAAAGATTAAGAGTAGGATGTGGTTGTGAAGTCAGGCACAAAATCTAGCAGAATAAGGTTAATCAGATGTTAGTGCTCCAGGTTGTAAGTCTTTTGTTGCTTTGCAGTCTGCCCTGGACAGAGGAGCCCCATGCCTCTTGTGCGAGAAACTATTTCACCTGTTACTGATGTTGGTGAAGACAAGGCTTTCCTAATATAAGGTAATTAATAAATTTTTTTTTAGGTGCGTGCTGCTTTTGTCTGTGCTGCATGTGATAGTTTGCTTTTAGCCATGCTTGCTAATTTATTTTGTTTTTAAAAGTGTGAGGTGAAGGTTAGTACCATATGTGTGCCTTTAGCTTCCTGTATTTCATAATAAGAACATGAAATAATTACCGTGTTAATGATCTTTAGAATTTTCCTGTTAAAACTTAATGGTGAATGCCACATTACTGTGAATTTAGTGTCCAGAATTATTTTCCTTAATATGCATGATGTGGTTACACAAAACTCTGCAATTGCAAGGTTTGCTGCTTCATGCAATTTCAGCACTCTGGTGCTGGGGAATGAGCATGTCAGTGTTGAAGAGTGGTGGGAAATGGCTTTACCAGAAGGGGATGGGAGTGTTGCAGCCTACTGTAAATGATGTTGAATCAGGTCTCTGAGCCCCATGAGGATAAAACTTGATCAAACTCTGATACAGTATTTTAGTTGAACTGTTCTTAAAGCTGTAACTGTCTGCTGGACCCTGCCTAATAACATCTTTTTTCTTTGCAGGCTTCTGGATGTTTCTCATTGTGAGGTAAGTACTTGTTTGAAATTCCTAAGTATTAGGATTTCAACATAGGCCCGTAAGTTAAGGCAATTTGTCAACTAAGGGGAAAAAAGGGCAAGAGGGGCCCATTGGCTGTGGCTTGCATCTCAGCCAGAACAGGAGGATATTTTAAAGGGGAACTGCTGGCTGGAGCCCAGCCTTCACAGTCTGGTGTGGGCTAAACTTGTCACTGTGAGCTTTAGAATTAGCTCTGATGGTGCTATTTATGTATTTGCCCTGTTGCCCATAGCAGCCTGGCCCTATGGCAGGGCTGCACAGGGGCTGACAGTGTGAGCTGCCTGTGTGATGAGATGTGACTGCCTTGACTTCAATCATGGAGGTCTGTAATTAGCTCTATCTGACTGCAGGCACCTGACTTGGAGTTTTTCTTTCTGTACTTGTTTCTACACTGTCCTAATGGTTTGCTTTGATCCAGGTGTGATGGAGCTGGGAAGTGATGCACCTGGTCATGCTACCTGCAAAAGTAAGTTGCTAACACATGAGTGTGAGTGGTCAGAACTGTGTGATACAGGAAATGAGGAAGTTACTAGATTCTGGCCTTTATATTGCAGCTGCAGCATTAAGCAGGGCTCTTAAAGATTTTACTACCTTTGCCAGGTAAAAAGCCCACAGATTTGCTACTAGCCTGCAGGATTCGCTCACTCAAGGGGCTGCATATCTCAAATTTAGCTACTTTCTGTGACCAAAGAGAAATAGTGGTGACCATTTAAAATACATACCTGCTATGGACTACTTGAATTCCTGCTTGATAAGAAAAGCTCTGTGCTACCAGGTTGCCACATGTTCTGGGCTGAGCAAATGCAGTACAATTACCTGCTATTAAACTTCTTGCTATTGAAAATTTAGTGGGTTCTTTCAGGCAGTAGCACTGATCTTGAATGCTTATGTGGTAAATTGTTTGTCTTGATGGCTAGATCAGAGCTTTTATGGTGATGTGAATGAGGATGTGGTTTGGAGTAAGGTCAGGTCCCCCTGTTAAAGGACAAGCAGCAGATACATGAAGCTGCTCTTGGCGTGTACTGTTTGTGATGAATTTGAAGCAATGGGAATCTCTCTGAAAGAGGCTGAGGAGAACTCTTGTGCTGAAACAGTACCCACATTTATACTCTCAAATCACTGTCAAAAGTGTGTTAGTACAATTTCATTTCTTTACAGGGTGAAGCTTGCATGGAGTTCTAAGAAACAAGATGGATGTGTCTGAGGTAAGTGTATAATATCTGGGGTTTAATAATTCCTAGAGTGTTGTCTTTGTGCTGAATCCTTAAATAGTGGTGCCTAAAATTAATTCTCTAAGACACCTGATTTGTCTTCCCTTTGTTTTATCTGGCTGTTCTGTGGGCACTAATATTTTTCATTAAAATGAAAAAACCTTGTGCTGTGGCTGTCAGTTCTCAGCAGTTACTACTAACCTTTATATTGGCTCTACACAAATTTAGCTGAAGTTCTAGATTGCTGCAGAAACTTGTTTTCAAACAAACTGGTAGAAGCCATTTTCAAAATCTATGCGTCTTGTATTTTAGGTATTTAAAATCATGAAATACAACACTGTTGGGAGAGACAGTATCACAAAGCAAAGTAGTAGCTTTTTACTTTCCCTGATTCTTCCAATGTTAGTAACTCTGTATTTCCAGTAAAGTTAGGATTTGTAAGCTTTGTTTAAGTTAAAGATGCCAGCTAGGTAAAAGTTTGGTGAATAGAAATTGATAAATAAACCTTGAATGTAGTGCTGCTGTCTGTTATTCTGAAAGTATTTTTCTCTTCCTCAGGAAAGGATTGTGCTATCTGCAGCTCACTGGGTAAGTCCACACAACAGATAAATTGTATTAAAAACTTCTGGAAATACTTGTAGCCACTGATGCAACTGATTCTGCCACATGAGTTACTGTGATATTACCCTTTCCGTTCCTTTTCTGAGGTTACAAAGCTCTTGAGGAGCTTTCTAGCAGTTGTGCTGCTGCATATGCTAACTGTGTTTTCTTGATATAGGTGAAAAGGCAATTCTGAAACTAGCACATGAAGAATTAAGAAGGTGAGCGTAACTGCTGTGATAATGTATTTGGTGGAACAAGTGATGAAATCTTAGCTTGAACTCTCTCACTGAACAGAGATGAAATTCTAAGATCTGAGATGTTCCCATCAAGCGTGTTGTGCTGGTTTGGTACCTTATAATGGTTCTTATGTCTTTCTTAATAGGTGGAAGATTGCTGATGAATGGGTTACACTTGCATGAACAGCATTAAAAAAGCTGATGTGTTTTTATTTCACTGGTAATGTTTGCCTGATGCTGATTGGAGCCAATAAAAATCTGTAAACTCTACCTGGTGGTGTGACCTCCTTTCTGGCTGGAACAACTTGATGCAAAACACCTCCAGACTGCTATATTAAGATTTAAAATGTTTGATTGAGAGCATGGACTAAACTAGGTTAGATGCTAGTCCTGCAAGTCCTTAGTCCTGCTAGTCCTTAACTGAGGTGTCAGATACTCCTGGAGTGCAGGCTGCAGGTAACCATATTTAGACAAAGCTAAATAACTTGAAGAGTATTTCAAGTTTTTACTACTTGTAAATTTGCTACTAAAATAATAGTCCACCAGTAATTCTGGTATTACATGTTCAGGTGCAGATTTTCTCAGAACAGTTGCATGGCTTGGATTCAGTAACCCTTTTCCAAGGGTTTTGCATTTAAACAACACAATATTTAGCCTTCATGAGGGGAAAAAGTAAAGTTGGAGAGGTGGGAGATTTTAATGATATAATTGCTGTTGGTAAGTCAGTAAGGCCTGCTAAGATGTTACTGCTTTCTAGTGCTCCTTCATGGAAACTTGCTTCTCTGAAATATTCATTTAAATTCCTCCCTGGTCTCAAGGGTGATGTCAATACCAAGAAAGTCAGCTTATGAAAATCGATTATGGAAAAACTCATAACACTTCAACTGGTGCTGTAGCACTTCTAGTGAGAAGTAAAGCTTGAGCAGGATTATTTTCAGATTATTAGTGTTGCTTAGAACCTTTCAGTAAGAGGAGTAAGTTTGTTTCCTGCCCACTCCACCTGATGTGATCTTGAATTACATTTCAAAGTGTTTTTATCCAGGACAGTACATCATCCCAGAGAAAATAAATTTAGGCATTGTTTCCACATGCAAGTTAAATCTTTCCTGCACTAAAACAAAAGCCAGTAATAAGATCTGATTTCATCCAGAGCTGATTAGTAGCCTCTCAATATTCCCCCATCATGTTACTTTTTAAAATACCACACTTCATTATGCCTGTTAAAGAGCTTGAAGGGACTGTCATAGCCTGCAGTATAAAAGAAGTCTTCGTGGAATGGTTGGCCTCTGTTCCTTAAGGTTCTGGCCAAGGCATCAGCTTCCTCAGCATATTTCTCTGGAGAGGCAAATCCACCGAAGGACCTGGTGAAAATGAGAGGGAGCTTTTTGGAACAAGCCTTGGGCTTTATTTTCAGACAAACTTAAGACTTGCCAAGCAAGTTTGGGCACTTGTGCCGCAGTTTGTAGTTAGTAGATTGTTCATGCAGAACTAACAGTTGAGCAACATGCATATTTATGCTGTTTTCAAAGGTAATACTTAGAAAAAGCACCCAGGTAACAACTGCCCTGCATGTGTTGTGGCAGTTCTGGACTACAACTAAACAAGGATGCTGGGAGTGTAGTTTACATATTCTGTAAGACAAACTGTCTTCAGAAGATGTTTCTGGAGGGTGCATTTCCATTAAACTCAATGTAGTTTTCAAATGTCTTCTAAAAAAAATTGGTTTTTCACCATTTGGTCACTTGACTTAGAGGTAAGACATTAAAACATTAGATTTCTTAAGGCCTGGATCTTAGCAATTAAAACTGAACAGCAGGGTCTCCACACCTTATCTTTTATGAAAGTGTACCCCACACTTAACTGAGGGCAGCTGCTGACCTGGCTTCATCTGGTGTCAGCTGCACTGGTTTTGCTTACCGGACAAAGAGAGCTGCTGCCTTCCGTTCCTCAATGAACACATCCGAGTCAGTGGGCTGGGGGGGGCTGTCCTGGTGTTCAAATGGCACAAAGAAAGAGATCTTGAAGTCTGTGCAGCCTGATTTTACCAGGCAGGTCACTGGCACAGTCATGTCAATCTTCACCTCTAGAGGAAAGGAGAACCAGGTGTCTAAGCTGCATCTCCCAGCTTCTCTATTGTTCGTTATTATTTGTGTTTGTTAGCTACTTGTAATTCTTCCCATTACAAACCAGCATGTCCTACCTTTTTCATTCTTTCCCTGGATGTAGTGGAAGAGTTTCCAGAAGCCCTGGCGCATTGCTTCCTTCTGGGTTTCTCCCCTAATGACTGTGCTGACCCACTTTGCTGTCTCATACTGACGCAGTTCGTAGTCCTTTGCCTGAAATGTAGTGAAAACAGTAACCATGAGATGGGTGTTGACAGAAATTAGTAGCTAATTTTTCCAAATCAGCATACAAGTATTGTTGCAGTTACCATTGCCTCTACTGAGCTCCAACGAGGGGACTGTAGATCCAGGGACAGAAATGTTTGCTTGAAGGACTTGATCATCTTGCCGGAGCTGGAAGGCAGGCACAGTACATTGGCATCTCTTAAATTAATATGGCACTAGGGGCCTTTTCAGTTGCTGAACTGGTGGGAGGCCTGAAAAAAGGCTGAAAGCCATTTAGCCTTGCAGGAACAGAGCACCAGGACAAGAAACTACCTCTACTGGAAGAAGTGTTCTTTGAGGATATGCTGCCCTTGCTTCTCCATGACAAAAAAGTATTTTTTCCTGACAGCAAAATAATATTCTACAAGTGGGAGTTTTTTGAAAATCCGTAAGTCATAAGAACTTCAGTCTGTTTGCTCCTGGATGAAAAAGCAGTAGTGGTGTGGTGGATGATCTGGTGTTGACTGTGCCCTTAACTTTATTTGACCTCTCATGATAGCTGATCACTTTCTTAAAGGCCTTTAGCCTGTGGATGAGGTTTTCTGCATTTCTGAATGAATAACTATTTTCCTCCATACCCTTCATATGGGAGGAAAAAAGGTGAGAACTTAAAAAAGCTGTCCCAAACAAAGCAAGTGAAAATATTCAAAATCACTGTTGAAATAATCAGATCTGGTTAAATGCTGAGATTTTAGTGTCCTCTGTATATGACTTCTGTTGTTAACCAGGCAGACTGTAGTGTATGATCCACATTCTAACAGTCTGCCTTCTCTTACATTACAACGTCCTTTGCACTTCATGTTGCAAAGAGCACATAGTTCAGTGGTTATCTGGATTCTTGGGTTAGAGAATGTTGTCTTCTCAGACTACAACTTAATTACCTGTTTGTTGAGTAAATGTGAATTTTGTAAAATCAGTTGCCTTGTATTACTTAACTACTTTCTTGGCTGTTCCATCTTCTTGCAATATCTGGACTACTGTTGAATTCTATTAATCCCTTTCTGTTCCCTGCCTAGATGTTGCTACAAAGAGTTCTTGGGATCTGAGGTTGGCAAGTTTCTACTAAAACAAACAAACAAAAAAAAAAGGGCCACAAGCCCTGGTGGTACTTGGGTTCCCTTTGTGTCTGTAAAACACGTAGTATGTGGAGCCACTTAAATGTTGAGTTTTTTCCAGCAGCTCCTTCAGTTGTCACTGAAGGTCAGAATCAAGCAGCTGGATACAGCTGCTGGTAGTAAAGGTAGGTGCTGTTCCTTCCCTGTCCCAGCCTGAAGGTACATCATCTCCAGCAGACCTGACTGGAACGATGGGCACCAGGGACTGCTGCACAGTTGTACTCTGTTAACAGACTTTTATCTATGATGTTCACAAATCAACAAAGCAGCATAAAACAGAAATCTATATAATTAGAAGTGAATATGAGCAATTACACCGAAACTTCCTACTACAATTTATTGCCACTTCAAAGACAAAGATGCTGCTAACACCTGTATTAGTTACTGCAGAGCTGGTTTCTCTTTACTGGCTAATTCCAGCTGCTTCCCAAAATACCTTTCCTTAACTACTGGGTAGACCTCACAGCTCTGGATTTTGTAACTTTATAGCCAGTACTGTCAGTGACTGCATGTTAGAAATTTTTTTTTTTGAAGTTACGTAAAACAATGCTTTGAGATGGGAGAGACAAGAATCCTTGAGATGCAGTTGAATTTTTTTAAATGTACAGGAAAGCTGAACTTTGAAATGCCCATCTATTCATATAAATATGTCTATAGGGTGTTCAGGTTTTTTTCTGCAGCTCTTAACAAATGGGCCAAAGGGACAGGCAGCAGGTTAAATTGCTAGCACAATTAAGTGCAGCCAGAGCATGGTACTCCACAAACTACTAGTGCTGTTAAGGAAGTGAAGAAGGTAGACATACTTACAGTTTCAGCTGTCCTTGTCCTTCTAGCTGTTGCAATGTGTCCTGTGGAGGCTACACATCCTCATAAGATGCTGCATGTCAGTGTTTATTTGAGTTTGGGCAAGCTCCTCCCCTGCCTCAACCCTACTGGAGGGGGCTGCTGTTATGAAAACCAGAAGGCTGGAGCCTTGTCCTGCCCTGGGTCTCATTGGAGAACCCCCACGCAAATGCCAAAAGCCCCACCTACTACCCACAAGGCAACACTGGGACTAGTGTGTGATGTGGCTCCATAAACAGTTTTGCACCCTTGTGTAACTTCCCCTGTTTGCCATGGCTGTGTGCCCACTTATGACAGGGTCAGTGGCAGGTTTTGTGCTTTGGGAGAAAGGATTTCACATCAATAATGTGTCTCTTCCCCCCACCCGACTTGGATTATGGGAGAGTGGTGCTATACAGAATGCCAGCTTTTCCTTTTTACCACAGGGGTAAAGGGTAGGTAGAAATCTGGCTGCACACTCTGCTGAGACCATCCTCACGAGATTTTTGCTGGCATGTTATGAAAGACAGACAGTGTTCTCTGATGGCTGGCTGTTCTGAGCGGCATTTGAGGTTAATCAGCCCTCTTAGCCCTTGGATATCTGCACAAAGGGGTTATACAAAGCTATTGTGAAATCCTGTCCTGCTTATAATACACACAGCGAAGCCGGGCTCTTCATTTAGCCAGCTGCAGCTCCAGACATAGTTTGGTACCAGCACAATAGAGCAGATTAAACTCCACAGTTTGTATTCTGAGAACACCTCTCAGTTTGTCATGGTTTGTGCAAATTCCTTGCAGCCAAATTCAGCTGAGCTCTCAGGGACTTTTGACATCAATAGCTGGGAATGACTTTTAACAGGAAACTCACTTTGCTTGCTGGGAACTTCATCAGGATGCTATACACTCCTGTTCTGAAAGGGAGGTAAAACCATGCCAAATTGCAATTGTGAATTTATCTCTAGAGCCACAAATCTCTCCAGAGCCACAGAAGAGTGTGGTGTACAGTCATTTGCTACTGGAGTTCATTCAAACAGGCTGAGGCCTGAAATGTGTAATCAGTTCTCTGCATGCTTTGTGCGTTTTATTTTACAGAGTAAACTATTTCTCCATTTTACCTGTGCTCTGCTTGGGTCAAACAGGAACATCAAGAGGGTGTTTGGAGGAGCAGAAGCTGCTTGGTCCTTGCTTGGGAACTACAGGCATGCAAAGGCATGGGCTGGCATAAGGTGAGCTGTCACTTTATCCTGGGGATGTCACCTTCACCCAAAGGAATGAAAGTGTTTTTGGACACCTTCAGAGCAGAAAAGGCCATATGAAAAGCAATCAGCAACATTAGTTTGGCAAATCTCCACAAATTTACCCCAATGGTGAGCACTGAGAAGTATTACCTTGGAAGGGGGGCAAAAATTCTGTAGATAAAGACAAGCCCACAGTGGGTTCTCATTTGGTTTCTAAAACAGAGAGGCCCAGAACAATCCCCCAGTGAGTTTGTGTATGTCCAGCTGATGTCCCTGACAAAGAGTTGACTGTTCTGGTGGAGCTCCCCCAGGCTGGAGAACAATCCTCAGTGTGTTCCCAAGAGGTTGTTTTCCAGCACTCTTGTTTTTACACATAAACATTGAGAGAACATGTCAACAGCTGCATGAGACAGTAGGGCAGGCATGGGGACATGTATTCTGTTTATATACATTCCAAAACTTAGAGAATGGGGATGGTGCAAGCTGACACACAGTCTCACTAGTACCTCCAAATAGAGGAAAACACAAGTACACAGCAGCCATTAAGGCTCCAAAACTCTGTGCCCTTTGACCTCTGTGTAATGTCATAAGTATGCATCTGGGACTTGGCTGGCATTTTCTAGAATGACTAACAAAGCAATATTTTTCTGTTCTCTTGCCTTAAGGAGCAGAGATGAGGGCACAAGCAGATAAAAGCATGTGGTTTGTACCTTAATTTTACTGTCTTCATCTGTGCTGGAGCACTGTGATGAACTGGTACTAAAATAATAACTTTGATTGGATAAGGACAAGGACATGCCTGTGATATGATCACTTGTGATTTCCACTTTTACTCTCTGTAACAAGACCCTAAGCTACATTCTCCACAGCAAAACTGCTTCCATCTGCTCTGTAGCAGCATTACAACCCCTGCTGCCACATCCATGCAGTTGTGTTGTAAGTTACCTTTATCCCTAGAGGCAAGCACAGACTGTACAAGCAGGAATCTTTTCCACTGACCTAATTGTGTCAGGACTGGAGGAACCCAGGAAAAAATTGTGTTGTTACAGTGTGGTTAATGATAACTCTGAGTCATGTTCTTGTAGCTGACAAGTCTGTAGTACAATATGAAGAATGGGCATGTGAGGGACAGGGATGTGTGGCCACTCACGTGTTTTATCAAGTGCTCTCAACCCAAAACTCTAGGCAGTTTTGCATTGTTGCCTAAGCCTGTCAGAGAATCTTTGACAGTGATTTTAATTTAAAAGAACTGAGTCTCTTCACATACAAATGGCCTTTACTTTTGTAAACATACCCTCATTTTATGGTGCAGAAACCTCATTTCACAGCAAAGGAGTTGAGTGTGTGATGTTACTGCAGTTACTGTCCAGGGCAGCAGAAGTGTCCTTATATGTTGTTAGATGAACTGTGGCTTACTGTAAATTCATCTCCCAAAAGAAGCCTCTTATCTCCTTGCTCTAAAGAAAGTCTCCATTGTATATTATACTCTCACTCCCAGCATGGAAAATGAAGAAGCAGTGGAAAGGAAACTGTGGAAAGGAAATCAGTGTCATAACTGCAGTGAGGTGGTATTTAGACCTTATGCTCTGACCTACACATTTTATATTGGCAGGGAAATTTGTTACCATTGGATTTACCTTCAGCCAAGAGTCATCTGCTTTCTGGAAATGTGTATGTGGATTTTGTCCATGTTTTGCCTGATTTCAGCTAGTTTGTTACAAGTGACTTGTGAAGCTACTGCATCTTCCTGCTTACTCAGTGTTACCTAAATCTTGCTGAATGAGTGATTCTGTGCTCACTTCATCAGAGCACGCATGGAACTGGCTTCTCTTGACCAAATAAAAAGCTTCCTACACCCAACACCACTCCTGACTTGGCATTTCCCAAGATTTCTCTGCTGAAGCTCACATTTTGAAACCCTTCCAGGTTTGGGGAATTAGTCCTAAATGAATCCTTGCTTCCAGCTGCTACGAAAAACATTCCAAAACTTTCCTGTCTTCTGTGCATGGAGCCCAGGGAAAAGCTACCCCAGCTTTATATATTGCTTTATTCACTGGTTTATTTCTACAATAAGGCTTATTTTAAATGTGGATCTGTTCTGGATCTAGCTAGAAACTAAACTCAACAAGCAACTGTCTCAGCAAGCTTTAGCCAGTGAAAGAAGTTACCTAGATCCACAGAAACTTCTAGTCCTCTATGAGTACTGAGAATGAATTCATCTTTCCCTGCAAATTCTCCCACATTCTGTTATTGACAGATTCTTCTCAGAAACAAGAACATGAAAAAAGGTAAATTTTTATCTTCAAGATAGGAGTGTCTCATTAAGGGAAAGAGCTAACAGTGCTTACTAGAAAAAAAGTCTTGACACAAATTTATTGTATTGGTGGTTTTGCTTTTTAAAATCATTTTGGAGAGACTTAAGCCTAAACTGTTACAGAATACACCTTACTTGCAAGCATAGCTCTGAAGAGGCAACAGCTGTCTGGGCAGAAACACAGTGGGTTCTGCATTTGCATTTTTTGATTTCCCTTGCCAGAGTTTTAAAGTGATCTTTTCTTTTTCTTTACCTGCTTTGGCCCCCTCCTTCCCTTCCTCCTTCCTTCCCTCTCATTCTCAGCCTACTCCAGTCTAAAGCTGCATGAAGTGAGACCCCCTGGCAGCTCCTCTGCCAAGGACCTGGGGAAAGCTCCTGACTCCTGACTCTCTTGTTCTGAAATCATGGGAACAACCCCACATGTCTGAAGAAGACCCTGATATGCACAAATTGCCCTGGAGAGCTCAGCATTTACTTATGTAGTCCCAGGAACCCAAGAACATGTCCAGACATGATGGAAACAGGCCCGGAGATTAAAGATTGATATGTTAAAGGAAATCTTTTCCTTAAAATAATATTTTAATGTTTTCCATTTCCAAAAAGGCATGAAGCGTAACTAGAACTGAGAGTTTATGTCCTAAACTTCTTCCTCATCTTACTGGCATGAGTGTGGATCATATCAGAACTCTCCCATCTTCTAACAGTGGGAATATTGGTATTGGGTGTGGGGTTTTGTTGGGTACTTCTGTTCTTTAGAGGATGTGAGTAAGGCCTTCAGAGATGGGTTCTTCCAGAACCTGGTGTCTCTTCCTGTCTGTTCCCAGAATGAGCCAAAGCTTCAGTCTGCAGCAGATGGCACTGTTGGCTGTGTTCAGAGGTGAGCTTTACTTGAAGAGTAGCATCCCTGATACTCTCTTGATTGCCAGTGGTCCAGGGTACCCGTGATAGTTCTATTTCCAGAGACATAAATTAGATTATGCTCTTGTTGACTGCTAATAGGAAAACATTTTAACTTGTAAAAAATTACCAGCTGTTAAATGTTAAAATGTTAAAACATCTTTTATGCAGCAGACACAGCAGCCTGAATCAGAGAATCACAGAATGGTTTGTGACTTTAAAGAGCTTTTAATTCCAACTCCCTGTAAGGGAATGTCTGTCTAAGACAGTTAAGAAAATGCTAAGTTAGGAAAATCCTTCAGGTTATGCTTAACTCTACAACAGTTAAACTGGCAAGTTTACAGGTAGAATCAACAGCAAACTTAATAGTTAGAAATGAAAATTCAATATCCAAGAGGTTAGCATTTATTTTCATTTTTGCATGTTTAGATTTAGAGCAGAGTAAATGTAGGTAGGTAGTAGGTAGGTAGATAGATACATACATAGATAATGACATCACATCAACTCCCCAGATGATGTACTTCTGAATACTAGCCAGACATGATGGTATTTAACAGAATTTCTTCACTTTCACAGGTACTGTGTTTCTGAATTTTCATTTAGGCTTCAGTACATCATATTTCTCTGAAAATAGACTTGGGTGTGTCTTTGAAAGAAAATTACATCTGGATACATTTGTGTATTGTAGAGAAAAAGAGGCAAGGCTATAGTGTAGTTATGCCAAACCAAAAGTCCTCCTGAGAAATGGGAAAGCTTGGATGTCAAAACTGTATATATGTAGATAGAACTGTGATTTGGGGAAAGCAGAAGTAAAGGACAGGGGTGGTAAGTTCTCAGTGTATTGGAAAGTAATGGAAAAGTTAAAAAACAGCAACAACAAAAAGTCTGAAAGAAACTTGCAGGGCCTTTGGCTTTAATTATTAAGCGTCTTCAGCAAATCAGTTACTTGAATAATTGAGTTCTTATTAAATAATAGCAATCCACTTCGTTAGCACATGGCAGTAAAAGAGTGTTTATAACTTCCCCATTTGAAATTATCTTACAAAGTTATTTGACATTCACAGAAAAGTTGCTTAAACATATTAAAAACTGTACTTTTATTGCTATACTTATTTTGGAAAAAGAGCAGGTGATTTTTGTTGGCATCTCTAAACTACTGTGTACATCTTCTAAAATGCTCTAAAATCCTTTAATCAGCTCTAAAGAGCTGTAGGGAACTTTGTTTCTTAAACGAGGCAATTGCCTCGAATCAGATGTAATTTACACGACTAAGCCATCTCTAAACCACTCTAAAACTCTTCTAATCAGCTCAGGACTGCCATTGAGATGTATTAAACATCTCAAACTCTTAATGCCCACCTTTAAAATACCTTTACACTTCCTGAAACAGCTGTAAAGATCTGAAAAATAGTTCCAAATTCCTCCAGAACTCCTCAGAGGCACACTAAGTGGTTCTGGGAGCTGTAATATCCATTTGTACAGTGCTTGAGTCCTCCAAACTTCTCTAGCATCTTTCTATACCTCCTCCAGGAGGCTTTTTCTGATCATATCTAGAGTTCCTCTACAATGATTTGAAGCTCTGTGAATTTCCCCTGGGCCTCTAAAACTCCTCTAAGGACCGCTAAACCTCCTTGAATATGCTGTGAGGTGCTCTAATCCCCTCTAAAATACCACTACACAGCTACAAAACATCTCTGACGAGCTCTGAAAAAGCTATTATTACACCCCCCAAGTTACACCTTTTAAAATCTGATTCTAAAAGATTATAGAGTGCTAAAGTGTGGACTTCTTTTAAGAGCTCCACAATACTCTAGAAAGCTTAAAGAGCTCTAAAGTGCACCACACTGCTCTACAACCCATCTCAGCAGCTCTAAAACTATTCTGATTGGCTACAAACAACAGTGAGAAGTTACAAATTTCTCTAAAATTTCCATTCTGAAAATCCTCTAAACAACACTACTACCACGATGCTTAAAGTAGCAGTAAATTGCCTCAAAATAGATCTCGAGCCCTTCTCAGTTTCCTTGCAACTGCTCTAGAATTCTTTTCTGCAGTTCTGGAATTCCTGCTTCGAGACAGTGCTAAAACTCTTCTGAAATCCTCTAAAACCATTCTGAACTGCTCTGAGTTGATCTAAATGTCCTATAAACTGTTCTAAGCAGCCCTAAAGTCCTGTGAAATGTGCCAGAACTCTTGTAGAGTACTAAACTCCTTTAGCTATTCTAAACCTCTTCTCAACACCTCAGAGCTCCCCTAAACTGATCTAAAGCTGCTCTGTGTTGCTGTAAGCAGCACTGGTATGTCTTTAAATGCATCTAAAATGCCTCTAAATCTCTACTGTACAATTCTCATCTCCTCCAGGCAGCTTTAAAATTCCTCTGAAGAGTTCAAAACAACTCTAAAACCATGACTCCTGCAGAGTTCTAAGTAGCTCTAAACCTCTCCAGGCTACTGAAAAGCTTCTCTCCTGTGCTGTCAACTCCATGAAGTAGCACTAAAATGGCATTAAAATACTCAGGAAATCTTAAGGACTTCCTCTAAATGGCTCTATAGAGCACTTCCCAATGGACATGGTACACATGTGGTGAAAGCATGTTGGGCTGCATGCAAGGAGTAGCCTGCTCCTTTGCCTTTCTCACACAGGGACGTGGATGTGTCCCAGAGCAGGAACATTGCACTGCTATTGGGAGTGCTTCCAGCACCTCAGCAGGGCTGGGATTACAGTATTAGGTTAGATATTGGGAAGAGGTTTCTCTGTGTGAGGGTTGGGAGGCCCTGGCACAGGTTGTGTCCTGGAAGTATCCAAGGCCAGATTGGACAGGGCTTGGTGCAAGCTGGGCTAGTGGAAAATGTCCCTACCCATGGCAGGGGTGGCACTGGGTGACCTTTTAAGGTCCCTTGCAACCCAAATCATTCAAAGATTTTGTTTGTCTCCATCCTGTTATTTATTAATATTTAAAGGTTCATTTATTTATTTTTATCCTGAAGTTTGCAGATAATGATGGATGACCCAAACAGGGGCAGTAGGAGCCTGTGGGAGTTGTGACTGTGCTGGGTGGGGCCATGGGGGCTGAGGGGCAGGAAGGGGATGGGATGGGATGGGAGGGGATGGAGATGGGGACACGAATGAGGAGGATGTGGCCAAGAAGGCCAATGGTCCCTGGCCTGTGTCAGGAATAGCATGGCCAGCAGGAGCAGGGAGGTCATTCTGCCCCTGGACTCAGTACTGGTGAGGCCACACCTCGAGTGCTGTGTCCAGTTCTGGCCCCTCAGTTCAGGGAGGACATTGAGACGCTTGAGCATGTCCAGAGGAGGCAACGAGGCTGGGGAGGGGCTGGGAACACAAACCCTGTGAGGAAGGACTGAGGGAGCTGGGAGTGTTCAGCCTGGAGAAAATGAGACTCAGGGGTGACCTCATCACTCTCTATAACTCCCTGAAAGGTGGCTGTGCTCAGCTGGGGTTGGGCTCTTTGCCTGGTAACCACTGGCAGAAACAAGAGGACACAGTCTCAAGCTGTCAAGGGAAAATTAGGTTGGATATAAGGAAAAAGTTTTTCACAGAAGGAGTGATCAAGTACTGGAATGGTCTGCTGAGGGAGGTGGTGGAGTCACCATCCCTGGATGTGTTTAAAAAAACACTGGATGTGGCACTTGGTGCCATGGTCTAGTTGAGGTGTTAGAGCATGATCTTGCAGGTCTCTTGCAATCCAGCGATTCTGTGACTGTGGGCTGGGCAGGGAAGGCTGCGTGGAGATGGGCTGGTCATGGGGGCAGTGATGAGGAGGGTGGGCAGGGCTGGGCTGGGCTGGTCATGGGGACAGTGATGAGGACGGTGGGCTGGGCTGGGCGGGGAAGGCTGGGCAGGCTGGGCTGCGCTGGGCTGGCTGTGTCTCGTCAGCTGCTGCCGCTGTCCCCGCCCCTGTCCCGGCTCCTGCCGTGCCCGCAGCCGCTGGAGCAGCGCGGATCGAGGTGCGGGGCAGCCGTGCCGATCCCCCCGCTCCCAACATCCTTCCCCTCGGGAATGGCTCTGCAGAGCCGCCCTCCCTGCCCGGCGGGCTCGGCTGCACGGCCCGCGGGGTTTTCACCCCTTCACAGAAGCATCGGAGCAGACATGGTAATCCCTTTTGCACCTTTTTCTTCCAGACAGATCAATGACACCCCGAAAGAAGTTAAAGGGTCTTGTCGCTGCCACCATCACTCCAATGACTCCGGATGGGTGAGCTGTCAAAGTAACACTGAGTGCTGCTTCCTTCTTTCCTTCCACCCCTATTTTCCTTCTTTCTTACTTGGAACAGATCTGCATGGGGTTTTTTTTTTATTTATGGGGGTTTTCTTTTTTTTTTTTTTTTTTTTTTTTAATTAGATCTCTGATGGGATTGGGGGAACTATTAAATTGGTCCCACTATTAATAGGACCTGAGTGAGATTCCCTTGTCTCTGCTTCCTTCTGATGCCAGCAAGTACTGTGGCTCTGGGTCTGGAATTTGGATCATCTTGTATCTCCTTTTCTGTTTTGCTTTATGGATGCAAATTAAATCATAGTACAATATCATATCATAGCAAATCAACATTTATCATAGTAAATCAAAGTTTATAATAGTAAATCAATATGTAGAGCATTGCAGTGTTTTTACATTTGTTAGGGAAAATTGCAGTCCTAGTTACAAAGAGCTCTCAAGAGCTAGAAAATAATTGTCAGAATCTGAAGGCCTTTTAGACTTCTCTCTACCTTAGCTAAGTCATGCATGCAGTCATGTGTGTATGAGTGCATTGAATTAGTCTAAACTTGGAGAAAATTTTGCAAGGACAGCACAGTTTTGAAAATAACATCAAACTGAAACTTGAAATTCAGCTTTCTTCAGAGCAGAGGTGGCAAACAGAAGCTTCCTGACTGCATTTTGATGTTGCAAGACCAAGTTGTTTGGAGTCAGCAGAGAACCCTGAGCTCTTGTGGGGGATGTGTCAGGATCTGTACCTGCTTTTGAGAGAGAAAGTGGAGATTCGGTAATACAGATCTCCAAAAGTGAACTTTAAGTGCTGAAAAACATGGCTCCTTCCCAGTCAGGGAACTCATTCCTTTGCAGTCACTGCTTTGGTTTTTGCTTTAAAGCAAACTTATTTCTGATTTCTTTTTCATTATGGCTCAAATTTATCACAACATAGTATTTAGAGAGTGACCTGAGCCCTTTGCCTGGACTCCATGGTCCTTGTCAGATATGTTCTGGAAAGGCATCTGTGGAATTTTGGGTGTTGTGTAAAACCTATCAAGGCTCCAGAATTTACTTCCAGACCATAGGTTTGGTCTGTATTTTTGACAAATGAAAACAACAGTGAAGTATTATACAGTAGTGAACAAAATAAGTTTGTCTTGCATAGAAGAAAACCCAAGAATTCTCTTTCCCCTCTTTGGCAGGGAATTCTGTTGCTCTTCTCATCCTTTAATGAGAGAGAGAGGTCAAAGTCACATCCAGCAGATGCCATTTCATTCTCTGTATCCAGCAGTTATAACCATCCAGCAGTTTAACCATTTGCCAGCACTTGCACAAATAACTTTGTGCTCTCAAGAGGACTCCTGTTTCCCTCAAAAGAGGAAGAGGTTTTAGTGTCTCCTGTTCTCTCATATCTCCCAAAAAAGTTCTTTGCTGTGACAAGCCTGCAGCAATTCCCAGTAAAAGTTTGGAACAGCAAACTACGCGTCAGGAGGAAGGGAAACAGCAAGAGCAAATTCAAGGCTGAGCTGCTGCCCTCAGATGTTAAACAGATGTCAAGGGTTTCTTAACTCTGGGTAATCTGTCTGTATACCAATGCAAGGCTTCAAAATCCATGGGGTTTTTTTGGTTTCTTAATCACTAAGTTAAAAATAACTAACCTTAATAACATAAAAAATAAATAAGTGGGGACTTAGCTCTGGTTCCTTTTATTGCAGAAAAATTAACCTCCCAGTGATTGGCCAGTACGTGGATTATTTGGTAAATGAGCAGAATGTGAAGAATGTTTTTGGTAAGTGACAGAAACTGCATTACAGCCCTTTTACCTGGGTGGGAATCCTGTGATATCTTACCTGGTAGGAGCTGTAGTGGGAGGGAATGGGGACATGGGGTCATCCTGGCCATTTATATTCACCAGTGGAGAGAGTGCAAGAGGTACTAAAGGCATCTGCTTTTGTCCACACCCCATTTCTGTGGGGGATAAAATAAGGTGCCTTCATAACATTCCCAGAGATGAATGGATAATTCATCTGTATGTGTTGACAGAGGAGATTAATCTGAATGATTCTTCCCAACTCAAAAATGTTAGTTCTTGCCTTCAGTGAAACTGATGTGTGTTTTGTTGTGTTGAAACAGTGAATGGCACAACAGGAGAAGGCCTGTCCCTTAGCATCCAGGAGAGGAAGCAGTTGGCAGACGAATGGGTGTGCCAGGGGAAAGACAAGTAAGTAACTGAGAGGGAATGGGGAATTCCAGCTCTTATGTTATAATAATGCCAGATTGCAAAACTAAGTGTGCTGAAGTGTGGTTTTTTTTTTTAGTATTGTGTTACTGGGCTTTGTTCCCCAGCTCCTTTATCACAGACTTATGTTTTCCTGCTGCTAGGAGAGCTTGTGAGAGTCTTTCTCTTTGGTACACTGAGAGGTGGGGGAATGAGAAAGGGCTTGGAAGAGAAGGGCTGTGCCCTTTGCTTAGTCTTGAGAAGTAATGCAAATAAAGAGCATTTCTGAACCTTTTAATGTATTATATTATTTGGTGTGACTGAAGCTGAGGTGTCAAGTGCTTAACTGCTTCCCTAAAGGTGCAAAATTAGTAATAGAAGAAAGAATTCAATCTGGATCTGCAGCTGTGTATCCAATTGCAGCTTCATTCTCCCTTTCTTGTACCTGTCATAGCCTTGTACCCCTCACTGCTGCCTTTCTCTTGGATGCTGGGTCAGAGGATGAGCAGAGGAGGAGGTGTTTTGGGGGAGAAGGATAATGAGGAGAAATAAACTGGTGTGAAGGATGACAGCCTTCAGATCCATAGCCTTTATATCCAAGTCTCCTATAGATATAAAGGAAAAAAACAGCAGTGGGGTTTATGAGCTGGAACATGGAGGATTCCCTTCACAAGAGCAGGCAAGCAGTCAAAGGTGCTGCTGTGGGGTGGAACTCTTCTGGTAGGTTTGTGGAGAAATAGTTTAGAAAGTAAAGATATACTTTGTTTTCCTTTACCCTTCCCGGGCTCCCCTTGAATCATTGATGTGTTAATTTCAATTTCCTAATAAAATGCTAAGATTCATCCCTCCTGACAGCCTTGCAAGTACAACAGCAAGTCACATGTGACTTATGTTTACAAATGGGTTCTCTTCCTTCCACCACCGCTTGTCACTGTCACCATTTTCTCCATGTTTCTGCTCATCAGGTCAACATAGGCTCAACTCTTTTTTTAGGTTCTTGTTCTGTCACTGTCTGGGCTGAAGCAAGTAATTTTGGCAGCCTGGTAGTTCACCATCACTGAAACCTCCCCAAAATCTTCTGAATTTGTTTTTTTGTGCAGATTGGACCACGTGATCATTCATGTGGGAGCATTGAATCTGCCAGAGTGCCAAGAGCTGGTGTGTATATGATATTTTTCACTCTGTGTGATAAATAGAAGCAGATGTACCCTCAGATACTTTCCACTCTCTCTTTTATAGGCAAGACACGCAGCAGCCATAGGTGCTGGTGGCATCGCTGTCATAGCCCCCTTCTTCTTCAAACCCACAAAAAAAGGTGAGTAGATGTGATTGCTGAGGCCTTTAAATTTCCCTCCCAGCCTTCATCCTAAAGGATTAAAGCCATGTACTTTGTTTGGAAAATATTCTGATTATAATGTTTGCACAACTGTAATGGAAAAGCAAAACCTGCAAGAAGCATTTTTTAAAGATGATAGATAGCAGAATTGTGCTAGTAAGAAATGGGAAGGATGTCTTTTGGGATGTATTTCGTTAGCCTTTTGTAAAAAGAATAATTGCTTTTGGAAAGAATAGTCTATTTAACTAATCTGTGTTCTGAATGGATAGTTTGGTGTTCACACTTGATCTGAGCCACACTAGGAAGCAGCTGGTTCCATGCTGACCCTTGCTGGGCACTGACCAACTTGAGCAACTGCTGAAACACAGTTGTGGCTCCTGTTTCTGAGGTGATCAGGTTTGGTTCTGTCTGTATAAGGTTACCTCAAAACTTCCAAACTGAGTATTTTGTCCTGAAGATCCTGGCAATAACATAAAAGAACCATATGAAGTGGAGGTTTGTAAAAGAAATATTAGAAGTTGTCTGAATGAATTCTGAATGTTCATATGAAAGCACCAGAAGAAACCAGAGTAACTTGCCAGAATGGCTGATAGTGACAGCCAGGACACAGTCAGTGGCAATCAGACTGGTACTTACAGAGGAACAGCACAAAAGTCAGCAGAAACCTTGCTGAGAGTAGGATGGCAGTTCAGCACTGTTTTTTTTTTTTTGCCATTCTTCTTCCTTCTGTGTCAATGAGAAAATTTCCTAAGATCTATGAAAGATGCAATGAGCAAGATTCTCAGGGAGAATGTCAGCCATAACAACTCTTTGATTCCTAAAATGTTGCAAAAAAAGTTCTCCAAAACCCTGCTCCATTTGGCACACAGGTCTGGCACATGTGAGAGCATGCCTGAGTTACACCTGTAAGAGAATGAGTGGGAGCTCCTGAAACTGGTTTGGTTTAGAAGAAATATTGTCTTTGCCTTTCTTAAGGTCTTCCCCTGATTTATATCACATTTAATGTTTTATGGCATGTGAAGGGTTTTGTATGACTTGCTCTCTGTGGTGCACAAGGTGAGGCCTTTCCACAGCCCCTGTGCTGTGAATCTGAACTGTGCCTCCCTATGAATGTCTCCTTCTCTTATGAGATACCTGATGGTTTCTTTCTAGATGAGCTGGTTGCTTTCTTACAGAAGGTTGCATCTGAAGCCCCTGAGGTGCCATTTTATTACTATCACATTCCTCCTCTGACGGGTGTGAAGAGTAAGTACAGAGTACAGATTCTTTGCTTATTTGCTCTGGAAAGAAGGTTATATGGTGTTTTTGAAACCATGGGTTTATATTCAGTCTTAAATGTGTTATTGCCAGTTCATTCCTAAACTACTTCTGATCTGGTAAGAGTCTTACTCTTTGTTGTCTTACTCGTTTTAGAGCTGTATAATTCACTAGGCTTGGGCTGAAAGTGAACAATTTGTAAAACCTGAAGTCTTTCTCATGGGAACAAGGCAGGGAACTCTCCCAAAACAGGCCTGAGTTCCCTCATATGAGATTGCTATTCTGCACAGTTCGTGTGGAAGAGTTGCTGGATGGGATAAAAGCACAGATCCCCACCTTCCAGGGTGTGAAGTTCAGTGACACGGACCTCTTGGACCTGGCACAGTGCATAAACAAGAATGAAACAGGGGAGTTTGAATTTCTTTATGGGGTGGATGAGGTAAGACACTTTTCTTGAAAGTAATTTCATCTAAGGTCCTCTCTTGCTTCAGCCTTGGGGAAGAAGTAACCCTGGACACTCGGTGCAAAGCAGTTTTGCTGCTCCCTCCCACCACCCCTTTTTTCCCTTGATTTTATTACATGAAGTAAATTTTTTAAACTTTTTTTTTTCTCCCTCCACCCCAAACTAGCAACTGTTGGGTGCACTGGCAGTAGGGGCAAATGGAGCAGTTGGAAGGTCAGTATGGCTTGGACTCCCTCCCCTCACACATACACTGTGCTGTTTTATCTTCCACTATCTGCATAGCATTTCCCTGACTGCCTTCATTCACAGCAATGGAAGATTTTGGAGGATAGGGATGTACAGAGGCAAACAGACACATAATCTATCCGCAGTCCTAGTGATGGGACTCAGATTATGTTCCTTTGGGTGATCACTGGTTTCTAAGCTGCTCACATGAGCAGTCTGTGAGGGAAAGGGCTGTGCTGAGTTTAATTTGTAATTTATCCTCAGCCCTTCATATCAAGCTGATTAGATGAATTACTGTGTGATACCTGTGTTCCTATCTAGGCAATCCATTAAATGAACAAGCAACTGGAAAATTAAGTGATTGACTTTCCTTATTTGCCAGGTGATGTCTTTTATTTTTAGTTTTGAAAAGCAGTTCCATTTGGAAAGAGCTGGGAAGAGAAATTGGCTCTCTTAGTTCTTCCATGGAGCTTGGCATACTTGGCTTGATACCACACATAAACTCCACAAATTTCTCTCACAATAATGAGAATGTCAACAGCAAAAGCCTGTGGTTACTTCTTTTGTTTCACTGGTTTTAAGTTCCTTCTTTGCATTTACCAGTTCTATTTTTGGTTTGGTTTTTTGACAGTACATACAACTATTTGGGCCGACAAACCAACCTGATGTTGCAAGCCTTTGCGAAGCCAGACTTTGCCTTGGCACAGCAGTATCAGGTACAGCATCTTCCTGAGCCTCACTGGGAGCAACCTTCTTTCTCTTCCAGCTTTACTGTGGCTGTTCTCCATGTGGTTCTGTCACCCATACTGAGGCAGATTTATTAAAGAAAAACTCTTTCATCTCCACCCCACCTTTTTGTTATTCACGCCCTCCTCACTTTTTTGACCATTCCTCACTACCTTTTAACCAAGGCCTTTTAACGACTTACCCTTCAACTCTAATTTCCTCCATGCAAGTGAGCAATGCTATAAGATATAAATATAGTAGCTTTAGATGCTTTTACACCTTCAAATCTGTTAATAAATTACTGTTGGTCTTTTCTAGTTTCTCACTGGAGAATTTCTCAATTTTGTCATCAAACTGGGTAAGTAAACTGGGTAAACACTGCCTGTTTCCCTCATGTCTAAAAGTGCAAACTTTCTGCTTCTCAAACTCTCATATTGCTGTACTCTTAGAACTTCCTTCCTGAAAGATTTTGCAGAGAAAAACTGTTGCATCTGCTGTTTCCCAACTTAGTAGCAGTTGGGAGCTCAACAAAGGGAGCTGAGCAAGCATCCCTGACAGATTCCACTCTCCCTTCCTTCCTTCTGCTGTGAGATCTCACAGATTTAAAGCTGTGACTCTGTGATTTACCCTTGTTCTTATCCTGACTCTTTCTGTGGGTTGGTTTTTTTGTTAGGTTTTTTTCCTTCCATCTCTCCAAAAGCTCATTTCCAGCTTTGTTTCTACAATAATTTCTCTGAAATGGTGGTGCCTAAGTAGAAGAATGGCTCTGATTCTTCTCTCTTCTGCCTTGCTGCAATTAAACAGGAATTTTGTTGAAGGCTGTACAAGGCAAAAACATTTAAAAATTGAATGATTTTTAGAAACAAAATCAAGTTTAAATATAAAAAACAATTAAAACCAACAGAGTGGTTTAGGGAGACGGAAACAAACAGGAAATGTTTACATTAAATTATATCAGACTTTAATGAAGAGAACTGTTTATTATGAGTTTGCTGGACATGTGCAAGCCCTGATGAATCTTGCCAAGCTTTAGAGCCTGGTTGTATTTATTGGGTTCAAAGTCAGAGGAATTGCAGTATTTTTTAGCCTTATAGATGCAGATGCAAACACTAAATATCCAGAGGTACAAAAGAAGTTGTGAGCTATGGACAGAGAGCTGGATGTCACTACTCCCAAGGCTTGGCTCTGTGTGAGTCTGCATGAGGGGATGCTTACATATGAATAAATGTAGTAACTAGGTGTAATTTTTACTGCAGTGTTGCCCCTGTCTGCAAGCACAGTTACTTGTTTTCAGTTACCCTGTTCTTGCTTCCAAGAAATGCCTGAAACCTGGTTGATACTGAATTACACAGAAAATCTGTACTGCTGCTTTTTTGAACACCTGTATTGAGGCTGCTTTAAGGAAAGTGGTCTGCTAATGTCCTGATTTTGCTTTTGTCTGCCCAGGTTTTGGTGTTGCACAGACCAAAGCTGTAATGACTTCTGTTTCTGGCATTCCCATGGGACCTCCACGGCTTCCGCTTGTTGGTGCCTCCAGCGAGTTCATCATCAAGGCCAAAGCCAAGCTGGACAGCATTGTGTGGCCTGATGGGCACTGATCACAGACTCATGGAATCACTAAGGTTCAGAAAGACCTCTAAGATCATCAGGTCCAAACCATTAACCTGACACTCCTGGGTCCACCACTAAGCCACATCCCCAACTTCCACTTGTATGATGTTGTTCACTTCCATGTGGATCTGGAGGTTTCTTTTCTGGGATTCTCTGCCATATGGCACATCCCCCACATGATGGGCAGGATTTCTTTCAGGGAACTGGCAATGTGCCCAAGCCCCTTCCTGTCAGGGCTGGCTTTGCTGGGGCACGTGTGGCCTGACAGTTTACACTGCTCCCTTGGAACTCTGCATGTTCCAGGACTGACTGGGCTTGTTTAATAAAAACCAGCAAATTTTTCCCAGTTAAAGGAGAGGGCTGATAACTTTTTCCTAGAAAGGAGGAAGATCTATCTCTACCCCCTCTCAGCTGGATGGTGCTTTGTCCTCTCCATGAGGACACTACATTGTGGGTTTAAACAACAGTATGACACCAGCAGGTTGCTCAGGCTGGTATCTGTTCATCAAAGTCACTGGGACATTGTCTGTGCATGTAAAATCCTGCTTCTGTCTGAGCTCTGTGTTTATACACCTTAATGCAAAATTAAAAAAAGAAATCACTTCTGTAACAGCAAGCTTTGGATCACTAATAAGCAGGTATTTCTCAATTTTTTCCCTTAGGACAGAAATAAAGCCACAATTGAGCTGTAGACTTCCATGTGGCAGTACAGAATGCTGTCATGCAGGTTAGGAAGGCAGAGAATCATAAAAACATAGAATGCTTTGGGATGGAAAGGACCTTAAAATCATCTCATTCCATCCATTGCCTTGGGCAGGGACATTTTGCACTGTCCTAGAATGCTCCAAGCCCTGTCCAACCTGGTCTTGGACACTTCAGGAAAGGGGCAGCCACAGCTTCTCTGGGCACCCTGTGCGAGGGCCTCAGCACCCTCACAGGGGAAAACTTATTCCTAATACCCCATCTAACCCTGCCCTCTGTCAGTGGGAAGCCATTCCTTGTGTCCTGTCACTCCAGGCCTTGTCCCAAGTCTCTCTCCTGCTCTCTTAGAGCCCATTTAGACACTGGAAGGGGCTCTGAGGTCTCACCTGAGCCTTCTTTTCTCCAAGCTGAACACCCCCAGCTCTCCCAGCCTTGTCTCCAGAGCAGAGGGGCTCCAGCCTTTAGAGCATCCTCAAGGCCTTCTCTGGACTCGCTCCTGAAAGGGTTAAAAGCATTGTGCCTAGGCATGCTTGGGCAAGAATAACATACACCACAACCAATATAGAACCTTGCAAATATTACCCACAAGCTAAAGACACAGGATGAAACTAGGCAACAAATAGAGAACAGAACTTGCATACGATGAAGAGCAGGCCTGCTGTTTTGGAGACACTCCTCAAATACATCAGCCCATTGTATATTCATAGACTCTCATGCATTATTCAAAAACATTCCTTTCAGTTTCCCCCAACTTGCCCCTTCTTTCCATCCTGTAAATCAACATTTTTTTTATTTCTCCTTGGGGCTCCATTCTGTCACATCCTCCCTGGTAACGGCAATCAATAAATTTCTTCCTTGGGGTTCTGGCATCTTCATCCAGATAGGATAATCCAAGAATGTGAAGAATTTCCTGATCATCTTTTACTCTTCTGCATTAGTTACAGGAACAAAAGCTTTTTATAATACTATGCTATAGTCCCAGAAAAATATATATTTATCACACTACTATTTCTAAGTTTTGTTAATAGCAGAACTAAAAGGAAGTATATTCATACAGCAAACATTATACATACAGCATTCATTTTAATGTTTGCAAAATCCAGTAATATAATATGTACTTAAAACAGTCTCAGAAGTGTCTTGGCCCTGTTTGGGGCAATTCCCTCCAGCAGCTCCATGTCCTGATGTTGGGAAACACAGAACTTTGCAGGTGGGGTCTCACCAGAGCAACTAACCTGATGTCAGATTGAAAGGTGCATCTTTTTGTGCCCTGGGCTGAACCTCTTGCTGGCTGAGGGTCCCTGTGGCTGACACATGAGGGGTCCCATGCCCTGACT
The DNA here is from genome assembly GCF_009819885.2 of Catharus ustulatus. NCBI lineage: Eukaryota > Metazoa > Chordata > Aves > Passeriformes > Turdidae > Catharus > Catharus ustulatus. The sequence goes on from NC_046229.1 coordinate 25,387,172, forward strand.
GCTCCTCAAGAAAAGAATCATTGCAGGAGGCTGGAAAGGGGGAAGAGAGATCCAGGATATACTGGGGCACTTGAGTGGTTTTATCACAACCAGTGGCACCACGGATGACAACAGAATTGTGATGGATTGCATCCAGAATTTCACTTTCAAAATTCTTCACAGGTAAGGCCTCTCTTGCTTCTTGGATCTGGAAAAGAAATTGCCAAAATCTCCAAAAATCAGCCTGTTCTGCTCCACATCTATACTTTGCCTCACTTTTCCTACACTTTAGCCTTACCCAAAGGAAAAACTGCCAAACAACAGGTCACAATTTGTATCTTTTCCTGACACAGCACAACTCACCCCCACATCCACCCCACTGGAACATCCAGGGCTTCTGAAAACGTGCTGTGTATTTGTGCTGAAATCCAGCCTTATACACTTTGTGTAATGTCCAACCCCTCCTGGAAAATAAAGAGCCTGGCACAAGGATGACAGATCACAGCAAACACAGTTACCTTCTGCAATTCCTGATCCTGCTCCAGACGGTACATGAAATCACTTTTCAGATCCATGCTTATTTGCTCCGGACTGAGCTGGAAGTGCAAGACATTATTTGGAGGCTTTTGGATCCTTCTTCTTACCTACATCATAACTTCAGTATCAGATCAGTTACACCAACATCATGATCCCAAATATCCCTTAAGGATCATTTCCTGCATTACTCCCTGAAATCTGAGCAGTTTTATTTCATTCATTCCAGCGTATTAAACATTCATCTCCAAAGACGTCTCTCAGAAAGACCGTGAACACTGAAAAAGAACGATTGTTTAAATTTAAACACTTTGACTGCTCTATTCAGCAGTAGGACAAGAAGATGATGGTTCGGACAAGAGGCAGTCGAGGGGCGCTGGAGGGCGGAGCGAACGCGCCCGGCGCTGTTCTGGTCGCTCCCGGCCGCCGTTCCCGTGCGCAGGCGCTGCCGTGCGGGGCTGCCGCGGGCCCGGCGGCGGCTGGAGTGGGCGGGCGGCTGAGCCCCGATGCCCCGGCCCGGCCATGGGGGACGTGAAGAACTACCTGTACGCCTGGTGCGGCAGGAGGAGGGTGATGCCCGCCTACGAGATCCGCTCCGCCGGCGGCCGCGGCCGGCAGACCTTCCTCTGCGAGGTGCGGGCCTGCCCCGCCGGGGGAGCGCGCTGGCCGCGCTGTGGGGGACCGGGAGCTGTGAGGGGGATTTAGGGCTGTGCCGCGGGTTTGGGGCCACAGAAGGAGGGTGCGGCCCTCCGGGGCCATGGACGGACCCTGGCGGCCTCTGGGCGTGTTGCCGGGCTCTGTGTGTTATATGAGGGCCCTGCCGGGTGTCTGGGGGCTGTGCTGGGGGATTGGAGGCGGGGACGGGAGCCTGGGCTGTGCCAGGGGGAGCTTGGACCGTGCCGCGAGCATGGGTTCACCTGCGGGAGGTACCTGGAGCTCTGCCGAGGACCCTGTCAAAGGGAATGTGGGGCCCTGCCGGGGTTCTGAGGTTCGTGACGGGGTCTGGGCTTTTCCAGGGGTCTCAGAGTGCTGCCGAGGACCCTGCCGGGCCGGACCCGGCTCTGCCGGGGGATCTGGGAGCAGTTCTGGAGGCTCTGTCAGAAGGAACGTGGGGCTCTGTTGGGAGTGCTGCCGGGGTCTAGGCTCTGCCAGAAGGAACCTGGGGTCCTGTCCGGGGTCTGGGCCCTGCACGGCCTGGCTGGGAGTCACTGGAAGCCGAGGGCTCAGGGTGGGCTGGGACGCTTTGAGCCAGAGTGTCCTTGCTGTGTGTGCACAGTGTGAAATGAGTGAAAAAGGGAAGAAGCCTGAATGATGGTCTGACAGGGAACATGGATTGGTTTATTTAAGGATGGTGTGTGTCTGCACCGTGTGCAACCCTTGCAGTTAAAATAGTTGGTTAGGAGTACTATATGTCACCGTGAAGCTGTTCCCCCTTGTTCTGTCACTCCCATGCTTTTTGTGAAGAGTGACACTGTACGTACATATTGTGTATTATACAATATGTAAGTATTGTACTGGGTTTAATGTGTTGATGCCCCATGATTGTCCATGGAAGCTTAAGAGATGAAAGAATCAGTCTCACTGAAACATCTCTCTTGCTGATTTTTGCAGCCTGGTAGGATGGCTGTGAATCCTGTATGATTACTATGTGATTGGAGGTTCCTTTGTCCAGGATATAGAATTGCTGTTCTAAAGTTAAAAAAGAAAAAAAAAACAGAAATAAATCACATCTGTGTAGTTGGAATAACATGGAGCTCTCACTGAGAGGGGCACAAGGTCATTCCTGTCCTTGTTGTCCAAGGGTTTGGGATTTAGGTTGAGAAAAGTGATCATGTGCAGTGCAGTGTTTGCTGCTGTGTGTTGCCAGGGTCCCTTCCTACACTGATTTTTCTTCTTCCACAAGGTCTTGGGAAGCCCTTGTGCTCTGGGAGGTGAAGTTCTCAGAATATGGGGTTTGCTTTTCAAAGCCTACAGAGATACATAGCTATACATAATGATATGTGACAATACTTAGCAATATTATTTCTTCTGTACTTCTCAGCAGTCAGGATCTGGTGTTCCTGTCAGTGTTGCTGGCCTCCAAGCCCCTTTCAGCTGCACAGAGCAGTGTGTTGTTCCTTGCAGGTCCGAGTGGAAGGCTTCAACTATGTTGGCATGGGCAACTCAACCAACAAGAAGGATGCGCAGAGCAACGCTGCCCGAGACTTCATCAACTACTTAGTGCGGATCAATGAAATGAAGAAGGATGAAGTTCCTGCTTTTGGGGTAAGCTGCTCTTTCTCCTTACCAAAGCCTACTCTGTTGTGCTGCTGTGCTCCCGGTTGTGTTTCATCCCTGGAGTTCAGACTGGTGCTCCTGTGCAGTGGTGAATGTGAGGCACTTCTTGCACTGCGCATAGAAAATGTCATAGAATCATTTAGGGTGGAAAAGACCTTTGAGATTATCAAGTCTGAGTGAATGTTGTAGGATGATCTGGTAAATACAGCTGCATGTTGGGCTGCAAAGCTGATGAGGCTGGAAAGAATTCAGAGTCACTGTAAGATGCAGCCTGGCTTTAAAAGTGCTGATTACTCACACCTGACACTGTGAAATTTTAGAGCCATGTTCTAATAAATATATAATATATAATGTATAATCCTGTATGCTTTAGAAAAAGCCAAAACCAAACCCTAAAATAATAATCACAGATACATCAAACCTGACATTGAAAATCTGGTATTTTTAAACCATAATTGCTTCAGGTGTGTTACAGGATCACTGCTGTTTATGATGTTTTGTGAACACTCAGCAGTGACTATCACTTAAAGGCTGAGGGAGAGGAGGGTAACTCTGTCATTACAGCAAGTTTAGAAAAATAAGTAAAGCATGAAGTTATGTGTTACCTATTGAGAGGGAAGAATGTTCCAGTACTCCATTGAGGATATATGAGTTTTCTCAGTGGAAGCACCTCCCTGCCTCATCAGCCTAGGTAGAACCCAGTGGGAATGGGACTGGTATTTTGGTTTTGCTGTGCCAATTAGTTTGTCAGCAATTCAGTGTTAAAATATTCATGGTTGTGTTACTATTGGGGTTGCTTCTGGGTAATAACTATTGCATATTTACAGGGGATAAATGTTGCATAATGTTGCCTGAGGTCTTTAAACTTTCTGAACAGTTTTTAGCTAAATAGTAAAATGACATATTATGCACTGATGTGCTGAGGTTTTCCTTCATTCCCTTCCCTAGCCAGCAGCAGGTGATATCCCCAGTGGAGGACAGGAAGCAGCTAGAGATGTCTCTGGTTCCAGTTCAGCTGTGGGGGGACCTCTTCCTCCACATTTGCTTATAAAAAATGAAGTAGGTAAGACTGAAAAGTGGAATTTCTGTGTATTTGAATGTATATTGTGGTGATTTCTCCCCCAGTTGCATCACTCTGCAGACAAGACGCTGAAGTCATAGTTTTGAGGCAGAGGTGTGGATGATTGCATGCGATCTGAGGGACTGCTCATGGCCTGTCTAGATGGGCAGGCAATGCCTCTCCATTGCTAAGAACACGTTTTGGGGAGTTATTTTGTTTTTAATTTTTTTTTTCTATGTGGTAGGCAATGGACCTGGTGCAGCACCCGGAAACTGTGGAGCTCAATGGGATCGAGGTGCAAACTTGCAAGATTATTATTCCAGGAAAGAGGAGCAAGAAGCGCAGGGGGTAAGTCATGCAGAGGTTTTCCCCATTAGTTCTTAAGTAGGTATCTTTCATCCCCTTTAATTTGTTATTTGCATTTATAATCAAGCTTGCAGGGTTTTTTTTTATATTTTGCAGTTAGTTTAAGCTGCAGATTTATTCTTGACTTTTAAAGGTAATTTGTTTAAGCTAGGAAGAAATAAATCATTCTGGATAGTCTGAACATCCAGGACTTTTTATAGACATTTTATTCTGAAAATAAAGAATTACGGAGGACTTTTTAGCATTTTCTGTGATGTTTTAATTATTTTGTAGCATACAAGTGAATTACCTAATTTTTAAACTGATAAATGATGCCATTTTTTTCCATATTAGACCTCAGAGTCAGAAGTGGACTTAAATGCAGATCTTCATGGGGGTTGGACCTTAGAAAATGCCAAGGCACGTCTGAACCAGTTTTTCCAAAAGGAGAAGATCCAGGAAGAATATAAATACACTGAAATGGGGCCTGATCACAACAGGTTTGGTAGTTTTAGTCACTGTCTGTGTGTGAAGGGTTCTAAATATTTTTTTGCAATGGTTGTTCACACTTGCCATGCTCCATAGAGCCATAGTGTTCTTTGTCAGGACCAGCAACATCCCTAAATATTGATATGGGAAGGAGGAGCCTCAGTGCAGAGATGTGAGGGATTGAGGAAATTTCTGAGAAGTTCTGGATTTGCAGCTTTTAAATTGATTTCTGTCCTCTAGTTAGGTGCTGGGGTGTCAGTTTCTGTGAAAAGAGAACTCAATTGCTTGTGGTAATTGTTCTGTGACTGTTGTTGCCTTTGTGCACTTTAGGTAAATCTTAAATTTGCCTGTGTAGTAATGTTCTGTAAGGACATTTTATATATATTTTTATTATTGTATATAATTATACAATATATATTTATTTTAGTTAAAATTTTGGCAATAAAATCTTTTTTTGAAAAAAGCAGTTTTCCAGAATCTTTCCAAAGGAGTTCTGAGAGTCTTAAGTTTCAGTTAAGACCAGCTGGATAGTACTCTGTTTTGACTTGTAGCCATTCCACCAGAGAATTTGCATGTGCTTCTCCCAAATGAAAGTAGTTCGTAATAGATTGTGCATAAAGAATTTATGTTTTTTATTATTTTATCCCTATTAGGAACAGTCTTTACAAATCATCCAGACATTAGGATATTGTATTATTTCTGGTGAAATATAATGATGTTTTGTGGCTGGAAATAATGGCATGCTTCTGCTGCTGGATTCTCCTCATTGGTTTGGGTTTTTTGCATTGTATAAACAACTTGTATTCTATGAGAGTTATATTTTTAGAAAGACAAGAGAATTTTCTTATTACAGCCTTTCAAGAGATTCTCACTTGCAGGACTTATGGTATTCTTTTGTTATTGAGTCTTCCAGTCATTTGAAACATCTAAAAGATGTGTATTGGTGCAGAAAGTTGTAAATTCTCATTTAAAACCTGTCGTCAAGTCACTTCATCTCAACAGGCAAGGCTATTTGCTTTAAGTGAGTGACAAAAAGTGAGTTTGTACAGTGCTAGGAATTTAAATTATGCTTGTTGCAGGCATAGCTTCTGAGTATTTTTTCTATCTTGTAGCTTAGGGATTATTTGTGTAGCTCATTTTTTGTTACACCTTCTGCAGCATTAAACTCCGTGCATTTAAATTTATCTAGTCGAGCAGAATGAAATTATACAGATGACAGTATGTTTCTCAGCCTGGCTATTGTTCTTCTGGAGTGTATTTCAGAGTTTCCTATGTACTCTTTGTTCAGGGAAGTGTGGATTGCCCTGGATGGAATGGCAGAAGGGGCTATTCACTACCTGCTACAACAATTCTAATTCAGATAGGCTTGAAACAATCCTAATGTGTTGTAGGGCTCATTGAGAGATGAGACTGATGGGAGATGAGACTGATGGGAGACTGTTGGATTTAATCCTTTTGGTGTGTAACAGGAGAGGAATGTTTTTGGAATTTTGCGGATGTAATATAGTTTAGGTTGTTCAGATTTTTAAGGAATTATCAGTTGCTGTGCATCTTGCAAATCTGTTTTGGGGTATTTTTGAGGTAATGATCAGAGATATAGATTATAACAGATAGGTCAGCCATGCTCTCAGAGGTTTGTGGTCAATTAGTCATGCTCATGGTCTGAGAACTTAGTAATAGCTGGAAAATTTGAATTTGCAAACTTTAACAATGACAGGAGGGTATAAGTGGTAAATATAAAGATGGCTCTCCTAAAACACAAAGCATGAGCTCATATTGAGGGATGGGATGTGGCTTTTCTGTGTTGGGTTACCTGTGCCTCCTGTTCCTGCTGAAGACTCACACCACAGACCTGTGCCTGCTCACACACAGGCTGCTGAAGCTGGACTAGGGAATCATGTGGGATTCTGCTGCAAACTGATTTATGGTGTTGCTGTTCTCCCCTCAGGTGGAGGAGAATGAGATTGAATGCTGACTGTAGGCCTGGCTGAGAAACATACTGTCATCGGTGTCTTAGGTGGCTGTTGTGTCCCTGAGAGCCAGTGGCCTTTGACCCCTGAAGCCACTGTGCCTGAAGGTCAGTTCGCTGATAGCACAGGAAGGAGGTCTAACCTGCCATTTAAATCACTCGCTTAACCTGTTCTATTGTTTGTTTGCAGCAAAAAATGGAGGATGCAGGTGCAAGGCACAGCCTCCACCTGTGCAAATGCCAAGGCCTAGTTTCCAAAGAGGATCTCAGTCCAATAAATTCCTGTCATGCGCCTTGAGTCACATTTACCAGTTTAAATCCTGTCTTACAAGAATTCAGCTTTAATATTTCATGTGGAAAATACAAGCTTAGGTTTGGGATTCTTAAAAACATGGATCAAGATTTCTATTCTCTTCTGTTGAAGACTTTTTTTTTTTAAGCCTGAATTCTTCTCTGTCAGGGTGATGAGGCCCTGGCATAGGCTGCCCAGAGCAGCTGTGGCTGTCCTGTCCATGGAAGTGTCCAAGGCCAGACTGGACAGGGCTTGGAGCAAACTGGGACAGTGGAAAGTGTCCCTGCCCATGGCAGGAGATTGGGATGAGATGGTCTTTTAGATCCTTCCAACCCAAATCATTCTATGATCCTATGATTCTGTGATGAATATGCCAGTTAACCTTTAACTGAACTGGTTGCATGTCCACCAAGCAAACTGTTGGGTTTGCTACCAGAGTTACCCTTGAGTAACTCTGTTAACTCAAGTTTTGCTGTTTCCAGAATATGGCAATAAGTGAATGGAAATTCATGCAAATTCACACATTCTACAACCTGTTCAGATAAGTTTCATGTTTTTGACTGAATGACCTGCTTTGGTTTTGCATGGCAAAAAGCAGAGTAACTGTATTAAATGTTGCATCTAGTCATTAAACACAGGCTATTAGTGGGTTACATTAGTGTCACACCAATACTGATGTGGGATACAGTTAATGGTACATTGAGATGCATGTTAAGGTTACATTAACGGCCCACCTGCTTTATAACTGTTACCTTAAACTTAGACATCTCAGAGCGTATTTCCTAATAATGTGGCTTTAAATTTCAGTGCTGAACAGTGGCATATTCAGAACTCTTCTTATCAGATGTACTGGTTCTGTTGATGATAGGTCTGTTACCTACTGCCTTGGGGTTAAAGGGACTAAAAGCAGTAATACTTTACCTTGGTCATTGGTGAATTGAGAGTTTCTGACTGAGGACAGAGATCTTTGCCTAAAAATATTGGAAAGAATAAATATTTTTACAGTGTCAGCAATTGGTAATTGTACCTTTGTGTTCTTTCTTTTTCTTGCAGGAGTTTTTATGCAGAAATGAACATTTATGTGAAGCAGCTGGGCAGAAGTAAGTGCTACTGTTTACTTTTTAACTTAGCAAGAGATGGGTGTTGGTATAGAGGAACATTTATGAGTACAGAGTTTATTATAGTTATAGTTGGAGCCACTTCCAGAGGTAGAGCATAATTTGTGTGACGTTGCTGAGTGGTATTGAATAATCATGCTTCCTTAGGCACTGACTGCAGAAAAACTTCAAAGGACATAGCAGTCAAGTAACATCACAATGGATGGGCCTGGTTAGATTTTGTGTTGGAATTCTGGATTTATAAAGATTTGAGACTGTCCATGAAACCTGGTCTGACTGTACAGTCAGAGAGCCCAGTTCAGAGGAGTGTCTTCTGTGGAAGCTGCTGGACTCTTCTGCTGCTACAGCTCTGACCTTTGTGTGCTGCAGGGATTTTCAGTCGCGAGCACGGATCAAACAAAAAGCTGGCAGCACAGTCCTGTGCCCTTTCCCTGGTCAGGCAGCTCTACCATCTTGGTGTCATTGAACCTTATGCTGGGCAGACAAAGAAGAAAGGAGAATCGGTGAGTTTGGCAGGAGGGACAGGAATTACTACTTTCCTTTCATAACACAGAAGCACTCTTGTAAGCAGGAGTGAGTTAAGAGTTTGCTCTCCGTATTTGACATCTTACAAGTTATTAATAATTTTTATTCTTTAACAACTGTTTCTGTTCTGGTGAGTGATACATAGCTTCATGTGAGAGAAATGCAACTTCATGTGTATGTGATTGGAGCACTAACTAATTTTACATTCTCTTAAATGAAATAGGATTTGTAACAAATGCTATCTTCAGTATAATTTTTCTACAACTTTGAATATTTCCCTTTGGATTGCCTGTCACGTGAGCGTTTTCTGGCAATTCAAATCTATGTATACACACATATACCAAGGATTATATGTTATTTAGGTATTTTGTTGCAAGTTTGGAAACATGTTCCTCTGTGATTAAACTCAGATACTTAAAAACAGCCTATAAATCCTTATTCAGTGAAAAGTCAGCAAAACATTTCAAGAATGTGAATTCTGAACTGATGATACTCTTTGGCCTTGTTTCACAAGGAGGTGTTTGATGGTTCACCTCTAATAGCCACAGTTCTGGCTTCCAGTGCCTGTCTTTTTGTGTATAATAATCTGTAGTTTTTAAATATTTCCTAGTTGGAGCCCTATGAGGTGTCGCTGTCTCCTGACTTAGAAAATAATCTGCAAAAGACGATACGGGAACTGTCCCTGGAGATTGTGCCTTTAGTGAGTATGTGGTTCAATACACCAGTACAGAACATCACACCTGCTCATTTAATCATTTATCTGTCTTTGCCCACTCTGCTTTTGGATTTCTAGCCTGAAGATCCCAGTAATCCAGTTCTGATCAACGTTGGAAAGCTGGCCCATTTCGAACCATCGCAGAGACAAAGTCATATGGGAGTTGTTCCCTGGTCACCACCTCATTCCAACTGGAACCCTTGGACTGGCTGCAATATTGATGAGGGTCCACTGGCAAATGTAAGACAGCTTAAAAAATGCCTTTATTTCCCCATGCTTCCAGAAATTCTAAATACTTCTCCCCTACCAGGATTTAAAATATGAGCTATTTCAAGGGAGAAGACAGTCCACTGATAAAATTTATTCCCTTCTTGACCTGGAGGCAGAGAGTTCTTTGTGTTTACTTCATGTTTTATCAGGTCTTGAGCAGCAGTGTCTTGAGTGTCCCAATTTTCTGCTTTGTTTCACCTTTTGCCTGCTATCGTGCAGCCCATACAAAGTTTATAGTTGAAATTACAAGGTAAGTTCATGGGCCTGTAGTTTATAATTTTCTGTCTTCTCATTCCCATACTTCCACGCTCAGACTCTTCCTGGGAGGAGAAACAGCTCCAAGCCAGTGCCACTACACAGCAACCAACTTTCTTACTTTTTGTCATTTCTAGTCCCATTCAGCACAGAACAAATGAAGAGCAACAGTGTGGCGTAATAAAATGCAGGAGAAGGGAAAGAGTTACTGGTTTGCCAAGTTCAGAGGGTAGTTTGGTCTGACTGGTATAACCTGGTCAGAAAAGACTCTTGGGGCAGGAACTTGATTTTCCTGCAACATTCAGATTGCTTATGGCCAAAATAATAATTTAATTCTTTTTCTACTGGAGCTTTTTTCCATAAGTTACATTAATTATTGATTGTTATATATTGATTTTTTAAATTATAGAAAAGTAATGTAAATTTAGCTGTTGCTGCATAAAATTCAGAACCAATTTGCACATTGCAAACTGAGTTGGCTTCAAATCTCTTCAGGATTTACCTGTGCTAGTTCTGACTGGAACAGCTGACTTATTTGCAGTAAAAACAACTAGCCCTTTGGTAACAAATTTGTATTTTTTCAGATTTCTTTTGCAGTTGAGAGACAGTATTTACCTGATTAATTATCTTTAAAGTTTTCCCTTTTCACCTACTATTTTAAGGGTGGATTTCTGTTTACATTAGGTCATTACTTATATTAAAAACTCCTGTTTAAATCATCATCTTATTGTCTTACTGCTAAATAGAGGGTATTTCTCAAGCAAAGTGTTTAAATTTAAACAATCGTTCTTTTTCAGTGTTCTCGGCTTTCTGAGAGAGTTCTGTGGAGATGAATGTTTAATACGCTGGAATGAATGAAATAGCTCAGATTTCAGGGAGTAATGCAGGAAATGATCCTTTAGGGATATTTGGGATCATGATGTTGGTGTGACTGATCTGATACTGAAGTTATGATGTAGGTAAGAAGAAGGATCCAAAAGCCTCCAAATAATGTCTTGCACTTCCAGCTCAGTCCGGAGCAAATAAGCATGGATCTGAAAAGTGATTTCATGTACCGTCTGGAGCAGGATCAGGAATTGCAGAAGGTAACTGTGTTTGCTGTGACCTGTCATCCTTGTGCCAGGCTCTTTATTTTCCAGAAGGGGTTGAACATTACACAAAGTGTATAAGGCTGGATTTCAGCACAAATACACAGCACGTTTTCAGAAGTGCTGGATGTTCCAGTGGGGTGGATGTGGGGGTGAGTTGTGCTGTGTCAGGAAAAGATACAAATTGTGACCTGTTGTTTGGCAGTTTTTCCTTTGGGTAAGGGAAACGTGTCGGAAAAGTGAGGCAAAGTATAGATGTGGAGCAGAACAGGCTGATTTTTGGAAATTTTCCAATGTCCTGAACTTTTCTTTTCCAGATCCAAGAAGCAAGAGAGGCCTTACCTGTGAAGAATTTTGAAAATGAAATTCTGGATGCAGTCCGTCACAATTCTGTTGTTGTCATCCGTGGTGCCACTGGTTGTGGCAAAACCACTCAAGTGCCCCAGTACATCCTGGATGAATATATCAGAACCAATCGAGCTGCTGAGTGCAACATAGTGGTGACACAGGTGAGGAATGTGTGGCCAGTGTGGCCACTGCAGTTCTGTGGTGGATATGAGGGATCACCTGTTAGTTCAGATAAAATCACAGAACCCATGGAATGGCTGGTGTTGGAAGGGACCTTAAAGCTTGTCATGTTCCAACACCTTTCCAGCAATGCCACCCACTAGGCAAGGTTGCTCCAATCCCATCCAACTTGCTTGGAGCATTGAAGGATTTGTTGAGGAACCTTATTATCATTGCAGGACATGGTTCATAAAGATACCTCCTCAGCAATATAAGTAGGAGAAACCTCAGCATCATGTGTATTTTCATTTGGAATGTTACTCTTGCATGGATTTGCAGTTTGGATAACCTGGCTTAAACCTTGCCCAGGTGAAAACTCTCAGCAGACCAAGGGGAAATGATTTGGGAAATGGCAGCTGGTAGTTGCCATATACCGTTATATCCGTCCTTTGTGAAAAAAAACGCTGTGCTGTTACAATATTAATGTTTAATGATTACTTTGTAAAGAAATCTTAGCACAGGACACTTGTAGCATTCATAATTTCCTTTATTGCTTTCAGTGGTATTGTGATAAACTTCTTAAACCTCTTCATTAAGTTAGGGCAAACTTTTCCACCCCTCAGCCCCGGAGGATCAGCGCAGTTTCCGTAGCGGAGCGTGTGTCCTACGAGAGGGGGGAAGAGCCCGGGCAGAGCTGTGGGTACAGCGTGCGCTTCGAGTCTGTGCTCCCTCGGCCACACGCCAGCATCATGTTCTGCACTGTAGGTCTGTACTGCTTCCTTATGTTTGGAGCTTATCATGGGTCTGAACTCTGAGTCAGCAGCAAAAGCAGAAATACAGCTCGATTAAATTTTTTATAGAGTCTGCTTGGAAGATTGAAAAGGTTTTTTTGGATAAAAATTCGCTGACATGCCATTGTGCAAAGAAAAATTAAGATTTAAAATTTTTGTTCAGAAGTCTGATAATACAGGCACACAGAAATAATCTCATGAAGAGATAAAAATACCGTATATTGGTTGTCCTTAAAAGACAGAAGGGGAAACAGCATTGGATGGGAAAGATGAAAGAGTCTTTCTGGTAATGCTTCATGGCTTCACCATCACTTGTACAAAGGAAAGCATGGTAATTAGAGATGGGGTTGGAAAAGGGGCTGCACAGCCTGCACACTTCCTGGATTTTAAACCAGAGGTTGGGAGGGTGAAGGTTGAACTGTTACATGAACATTTACCTACTGTCTCTGGTTTAGGTGTTCTTCTGAGAAAGGTGGAGACTGGGATCCGCGGCATTAGTCATGTTATTGTTGATGAGATCCATGAGAGAGACATCAATGTGAGTTAGCTGGTGATGACAGTCCTTAATCTCTGTATGCTTCTGTTCTGTTTAACTTCTCTATGTGTTTGTGTGTAGTAGCCAGCACGTGAGAGGAAACTGTCTTAGTGAGTGTCAGATGTGTGAGTTTTCCTTCTTTGATAAGATTTTTAGAACTCCTAATTATTTCTTATCTAAGTAGCAGAACAAGGACCTTTGCTTGCTTGCTGCCCTCTGACTGTTTTCCTGTTAGTATCCCCTGTGTCCTGATCCTCTCTGGAAAATGGAACACCTCAGTACAAACACATTTTGTCCAAGTGGGGGAGCATGCTGAATGACACTGTTACTTTGGAGTGCTGTTTTTACTGCACTGTTGTATTACTGGTGATATTCACAGAGCCTGCAGTCTTGATAGTAATACATTGAAATTCAGGGTTTACATGAACTAAAATACAAGTTGATGATAGAATTAGGAGAGGTATTGTATATAATTTGAAATGGCAAACATTTTCTGTTCCCTTGATTATTCTGTATAGTTTTCAGCTTTGTCATACCAAGAGTGAGAGAAACCATGAAGTTCTGACACGTTGTTTAAGCTTGTTTGGACAGAATTAGAATAAAATTGCAACATACATTTTCTGATGCATCTCTTCATCTATTAAATGCATGTTAATGATGTAAAATACAAGTTTGGAAATTGTGAGTGAGATCGGAATTTTGTCTGTTGAGCTAAGTGCGTGCCTAACTGACTGCATGGCAGAGCTAAATAAATGTCATATTTAAACAGAACTGCAAACATCACACACACCTGCACTGAGTAATTCCTATTTATTTTATTAATTATGGCTACTTTATATGTAAGCCAAGTTTAAAAATACCTGAGGTTGTAATGTATTGTTAGGAAGGAAGCAAATTATTTTTTTAGAAAGGGAAAACCCTTCTTTACACCGGAAATCCTGAAAATCACTTACCCCAGGCATGGCAGTAGTTTCAAAATAAAGCACTGACAACTGTTTCTGGTTTTAGAACACTTTTGTTCCACTTGTTACTTCTCTTGCTCAGTAAATGTGTCATTCTTTCTGGTTTCTTGGGAAGATACTGCTTTTTATAGATATGAAGTTAGCTTTGCTCTTATTCTCTTTCTATGCAGACTGACTTCCTTTTGGTGGTGCTGAGGGATGTTGTTCAGGTGTATCCTGAAATCAGGGTTGTCCTCATGTCTGCCACCATTGATACCAGTATGTTTTGTGAATACTTCTTCAACTGTCCCATCATCGAGGTCTATGGGAGAACCTTTCCTGTCCAAGGTAAATCCTTGGTTGTGCTTCCAGAAACTGCTTGAGTTTTTATCAATCTTAGATTCATACTCTGAAACATCCTGATTTATTTCAGGAGACTCTTGAGAAGTGGTATAAAGAATTATGTTCCCTGCTTCCAGCAGTCAGTCCCTTATCACCTGTCTGTCCTTGCAGATTATTTTCTGGAAGATTGTATTCAAATGACTCAGTTTGTCCCTCCGCCAAAGGAAAAGAAGAAAAAAGAGAAGGATGAAGAAAGTGCTGAAGATGACGATGTATGTTTGAATTTTAATATGAAAAATTAAACAAATACCATTTTAAGTACTCCAACTTGAGTGTAAGTCATTTGACATTGTTGAAGTAAAACATCTTTAGCAGCTTTTCTATTTTTAATATATGAAATTGCTGTTAACTTGAGCAGTGGAACTAAATTTTCTTCTTGCCATTGTAAACTGAAGTATTTATTTTTCATTGAAGCTAAGGTTCTCATGTTTTGTGAACCTACTTCTCTTCAAATCTAAAACTGAAATGCTTTTGAAGGTGAAGATTGGTAACCTTGGAAGAAGAAATGGAGAAGTAAGAGTTTGGTGGTATCTTTTTAGGGTGAAAATTTAGATTCTCCCTCTTCTCTTGCAGTTGATATTGTCAACGTTTACATACATTGTCAAGAAAATACCAATTTCATTCAACTTCTAGGTTATAAGTTTGAAACTTTTGTTTGGGCCATGTAATTGAAGTTTTTTTTACATGAAGGGCATCTACCCACATATCTCATTTTCTTATTTCCTGGCCAGCCAGTCTCCATAGTTTGAGTAAATTAATTTATATTACTTCCTTTGTGGTATTTTTCTTTTGTAGGCCAATTGCAACCTTATTTGCAGCGATGAATATGGCCCAGAAACAAAGCACTCCATGGCTCAGCTGAACGAGAGAGAAACCTCTTTTGAACTCATTGAGGCTCTGCTGACTTACATCAGGACTCTGAATGTCCCAGGAGCTGTCCTTGTTTTCTTGCCTGGCTGGAACTTAATCTATACAATGCAGAAGCATCTAGAAATGAACCCACGCTTTGGTACAAGCAACTGTTCTGTTATTTAATCTTTTCCCAAGGAAACTATTGACTGTGTGAAGATGGGAGTTGGATGAATGGCTTAGGGAGCTAATTTGTTGTTAGAGTGAATGGCCAGAAATCTTTATGTTGTGGAAAGAAGAAATGAGATTCACATAGTAGTAGTTACCAACCTTCTTGTATTCCTTTGTAGGAAGCCACCAGTACAGGATTTTACCTCTGCATTCCCAGATTCCTCTGGACGAGCAGCGTCGAGTGTTTGATCCTGTGCCTCCTCAGGTGACCAAGGTACAGAGCCTTCTGTGTGCACAGTTCTCTTGGGCTTTTGGGGAACGTATTGCTGACTTTTAAAATAAATTCTGTAGTTTATCTTGCTGGGCATGATCAGCTTTTTCACACCAAATAACCTCACTTTGCATTTCCTGGTTTTTGTAGGTCATTTTATCTACCAGTATTGCCGAGACCAGCATTACCATCAATGATGTGGTCTTTGTTATCGACTCTTGCAAGTGAGTTCATGAAGCAGCTTCTTGTTTCATAAATCCTGCCCTTGGGAATGCAGAAGAGGTTTTGGGAACACACAGAAGTGCCTTGTGTTCCCATGCTCCCTGAGCTAAGCTTGAGGACTCTTTAACGCCCCCAGGACAAATTGGCATTGTCTTTAGCTGGTCAGCACAGTGACACACCATGCTGGCATCTCAGGGAACTGGGTTGGTCATGCTGGCACTATTCATGTGAGGTGTCACTGGGTCTCCACACCAATTTGGTAGACGTCATCTGCCAAAGGAGTTTTACAAGTTCTCAGTGTCTGGCTGCTGATGAAGAGGAAGTTTTTTGTAGTTTGTTACAGTTCCTGCCTTGCTGTGCGTGCTCTCTGAGAAAACTACACACAGAGAGCTCATGAATTCATGAGAATGCTTTTATGCTTTTGAGACAGTTGTGAGAACATTATTCTGTGCAATAGTTTGGGGCACTGCTTTAGAAAGAGTGTGATGCTTTAGTTTCCAGACTGATGCTTGACTAACCAAAGCTCGGGGGTGGTTGGCTTCTTATAAAAGCAGTGTGGCTGCAAGCCGTAAAATAGGAACTGATTCAGCAGGGCTTTAGATGAAGCATGTTTGATCTTTAGTGGTGTTTTTCCTGTAACAGGCAAAAAGTGAAGCTGTTCACTGCTCACAACAACATGACAAACTATGCCACGGTCTGGGCATCAAAAACCAATCTGGAGCAGCGGAAAGGCAGAGCTGGGCGCGTGCGAACCGGGTTCTGTTTCCATTTGTGCAGCAGAGCGCGCTTTGAGAGGTGAGGCTGTGGTCTCCAGAAATAAAGTACCCTCAGGGAATTCTCCCAGAACTGTTGGTGCTGCTTCAGGTCAAACTGGGGAAATCATTGCAAAAGCACAGAGAGGAGATGGATGATGTTGGCTTACACTGAAATATCTCAGTTCTTTGGTTTAAAAAAAACGTACATGTGTTATGCTTTTACCCATAGCATGAGGTGGATACATAGGTCATTATTTTAGTACTAAGAATGTCACTGCAACCTACTGAACCTCTCAAGAGGAGAACAATACTGCTTGGGAATGGAGGCAAGGGAAAGAGCTTTGTAATGAGGACAAGGCTCTAGTTTGCCTTCAAACACTGTGGGGGCACCTGGCATTGCTATGTATCAGGCCATTTTGTCATGGAAGTGGTAAAAAGCTGGGATGGCAGATGTCACTTTTCTCTCCATCCACATTCCCTGGCCAGGAAACCCCTTCATCGTGCTCTAGCACATTCCCTGTTGCTGAAACTTTTGACCTCTCTGCCAGACTGTTTTTCCATTTATAGAGCCATGGAAATCTCTTTGCTGGTTGAAGAAGGCAACACAGCTGTTGGTTATACTCCATTCTCCTAGAAGTTTCAGTGCCCCTTTCTCTAGCTGTTACAGCATAGCTGTGTTTTGATGTTCAACTTTCTGTGAACTCTTGAAATCCACAGTTGATCAGAAACTCCTCTTGAATTTCTCAAATTTATTTAGATCTGTTATTGAGTACAATGCAATGATTTTAATTAACAGTTTTTGACAGTGAACTGATTTTAGGCTGCTGAAGTAATCCTGGTTTTAAGGTTACCTTCCTTCAGAGAATATAAACCCAAAATATACAAGTTCCTTGGTGCTTAGGAAAGAGTGTTTGTAGACTTGTACAGATTAGTTTTTTTGAGAGAAATCATCTAAATCTGGTGCCAGCTGAATCAGGATATCTGTTCAAGGTGTTTTGAAACCTTTTCTAGCTGCACTAGAAAAGGGGCAGGGGCAGGCTGAAAGCAGGTTGTCTCTCAGGAGTATGAGAGCTTCCTTATAGTAGTAGGAGAGTATTATAAAGTACAAATGTGAGGCTGGACACAGCCGTGCTGGTAATTGTCCTCCAACCCTTCAGACTCTCTGTGATCAGCTCATGCTAGAGCCCACAGCAGGCAGTGGAGATGTGAGGATATTCCCTCTGCATTCCCAGCATAATGTAAATTCAGTAAATTTACCCCTAAGGAGAATGAAGAAGTACAGAATTTTGTGATAGAAGAGCCCAAGTTCCAGGAGCACAGAGGGAGCTGATGGGTGGGCTTGGAGACAGAGTTTACTTTGGAGGGCAGTGGTTTCTGCTGGTGGAATGACCTCTCATGGTGATCAAAGCCTGTGTTCAGAGAAATGGGGCTTTGTTCTCATTGCAGACTTCAGACTCACATGACGCCTGAAATGTTTCGAACTCCACTTCACGAAATTGCCTTGAGCATCAAACTGCTGCGGCTGGGAGGGATCGGGCAGTTCTTGGCCAAAGCCATCGAGCCGCCCCCTCTGGACGCGGTGATTGAAGCAGAGCGCACGCTGAAAGGTATCCATGTGCCCACGGGGCTGGGGAGTAATCCTGGCCCAGTGCAACTGGCTCCAGGTGGTTTTCCATGTATGGGTTCTCTGACAAATGGCTGCACCACCTCTGGGTGGATTGCTGCAGCAACATATTCTGGCTGACACAGCAACCTGGAGGCATCATGTGGGTGGCAATGGCTTGTGCAGCTGAAGAAATATTTAAATTCCCAGTAGAGTGTCATTCCTTTAAGAAACTTGAGCCTTCAAACTTGAGGATTGTTTTGTTGTTTTACCAGTAACTTATGTTAGCTTCCAGCTTCCTGTTTTCCAGCTGTGGCACTGCTGTGTTTGACATAGACTCAGTCCAGTGCTTGAGGCATTCACAAATTTTCTATAAAAGTACTGAAAAACAGAGGTTGGTAGTTTATTAAATAATTACCACTTGGTATAGTTTGCTGACTCAATATCTCAGATTTTTTCAATAAATTAAATCTCCAGTTTATACATCTGCATAAAAAACATAAGAAACTGACATGTGGGTTAAGTTGTCTCTCCAATCTCTTCAAGGAACTAACTAGAATGTGAATAAAATAGAGCAGAGAAGAACTCTAAATTTGTACTTCAGATGTAAAGCATAAAAGTGGCCTCAAACCTCAGCATATTTTGTAAATGTCACTAAATAAGCACTTCCTACAATTTTTAACAACAGAAATATCTATTTGATTGTTGATTTTATAGAAAAATTGTGTGCTGAGCCTACTTTGCTTGTATACAGGAGGGAGATCAGAATGAAAAAATATAGCTGGGGATATGTAGTCAGGTTTAATGACTTTCTGTTCTGAAAATTGTTAGTACAATTGTTCATACTGTGCAGCTGAGAATTGCAGAGCCAGGGGAAAAGACAAACATTTTTGGTTTTAACACCAAATAGTTGTTTCTGCAGTGCCTCCCTTTCCTGGATGACCTGTGATTTTTCAGTGTAGGTACACTGCTAGTATGTTCTTAGGAAGGTGAAACATGTTCTTCTTCTAAGTATTCTTTAGGCTTTTGGCTTCAATAGGTACCAGGAAAAGTTGATTTTATGGTAGTCAAGGAATCCGTTACGTTTTCCTTTCTCATTTAATTGCTGAAGTTATAAAGCTTTTTTTTAGGTATTGGGAGGAGGGAAAGGTAGGTGAACTCTCAAGGAAGAGAGAGTTTGTGGTGTTCTCTTTTTGATTAAGAGAGTTCTGTGATTTGGCAATGGCAGTGAAGATTCCACAGTTGGTTTTGAGAGGCAGAAATTCTGAGGCAAAAATTAGGTTAGATTCATTAGACAGTAGATGGTTTAATAGTGTAATAGGGGTTTGTACAGAAGCAGATTAAAAGGAAAGGAAAATTATGGCTGTGAATTACATTGTGATTATTCTATTTGCAGAGGAGCTAGTAAAAATCTTGTAAAGCTAAGATATAACTTGTCTGACCTCTAACCAGTTTTGAAAATCAGGTTGGCAACAGTGTAACCAACATTAAACTTAAATATGAGTGGGGTTCAGTTTAAACACAACTATTAAAAGTCTGAATTTCTTATCTAAAGGTTTCTGGGGTTAGTTAACTTGATAACAAAGGATCTTTTTTCAGAGCTTGATGCCCTGGATTCCAATGATGAGTTGACACCTCTTGGAAGAATCCTGGCCAAACTTCCCATTGAACCTCGTCTGGGCAAGATGATGATCATGGGCTGTATTTTTTAGTAAGTTGAGTGGTCGCAGTAGTCATGTTCTTGTTTCTCTGAGTTCCTGAGGCTCTTGACATGTGCAAGAGAGAAAAACCAATATATCTAGATGAGCAATAAATGCTGCAGCTGAGGAGAGGTGACTGAATCTTCATGGAAGCAGAGAAGAAATAATTTCCAGTGTAGGCAATACAGTGGTTGTGAAATTCAGTTAATGGCAAGACACCAGTGGAGGATGAGTATTTCTGAGTTAAGAGTGGGACTTGAAACATTTAGGTATAACAGTGTATAACAGTGAACTGGAGGTGGGGAGATATGGAATTTAACAATGAGAGAAAAATCTGTCTCCACATTTTGCTTTAGTAGATCTGTTCTTTGTCACTGTGATGGCTGTAGGGTCCTGTGATTACTGAAGGGACCTCTTCACCAGAAGAAGGTGGTATATGGACGGAGGGGAGGGCAGAAAGGCCTAATTTAACATCTACTTCCAGGGGAGTGTTCCAGTGAAGAACTCTAGCAGATAAAGGCCAAATTCCTAAGGTCTCTAGCAGAGAAGTTTTCCCCAGTATCTGCAGCCTGCAGCAGGTGCTGGCAGCACTAACTGAATGATCCTGATCTCTTCTGTGGTTCCTTTCAGTGTGGGAGATGCTGTGTGTACCATCTCTGCAGCTACCTGTTTCCCTGAACCTTTCATCAATGAAGGCAAACGCCTGGGATATGTCCATAGGAATTTTGCTGGGACCAGATATTCAGATCATGTAGCTTTGCTCTCTGTCTTCCAAGCCTGGGATGATGCAAGGTACGTTGTCTGGCACAGCAGGTGATGGGAAGTTACAAGTAACACAGGGTGAGCTTTTCCTTTTCTTGGTCAGGCTTCTAATTGCTCTGTTTGTTTTTCAGAATGGGTGGTGAAGAAGCAGAGAAAAGATTTTGTGAACACAAAAGACTCAGCATGGCCACTCTTAGAATGACTTGGGAAGCAAAAGTCCAGCTAAAAGACATACTTATTAGTTCTGGCTTTCCTGAAGGTGATTCTGATTAAATTCAGTAATTTAATGATTGTACTTTTCATTCTGAGATGGTAAATAAATGACCAGGATAGTCTGTGTTGAGCACCCAAGCACAGGGGAAATATAGTTATGGATTTGCCATAACACCACTCCGCTTTTAAGCTGTGTTCAGGTGGAATTTTAGTGTTCTCTCCTAAAGCTGTGATGGCTGTGGTGCAACATGGAGATTTTGGAGGCTGAGGTTAGAGCTGCAGGATTAAAAATCTATTAAACAGGTGTCCTTAGTGTCACCTCCCTGACTTTTTCTCCTTCACTTGTTGCCTCTCTGAAATGTGCTGTGCTGTTCTTTTCCCCTTTCCATAGACCTTAGTGGGGAGTCTGTGTGATCTGAACAGTGTTCTGTTCTGTGACTGCCTGGGTTTGTGCTGCAGAGGGATGTGCAGCAGTGTGCCAAATTATTCCATTTTCTAGAGAAAAAGTTCTTAAACATGACCAGGTTCTGAATTTGCTTAATGCTGCTGAGGAGCTCACTGAAATGGCATGGCTGCCTGGACTAACCAGATGTTTACCTCCCCTCCTTTTATATTTCTTTTTTTTTTTAAATTCCATTAATTTTTTTCTCCTCGTGCTGTTAGGATCAGTGCTGCATTTATCTGTATCTTTCTTTCTGGGCAAGATGACTTGAAAACAAGCCACCAGAGACTCTGGGGAGATTTGTAACAAATGAACCAATAAAAACATCCATTTTAACCTCCCCCGAAAGATCTGTCTCCAAAACAAATGCAGTAAACACACTGTGGTACAGCACATTCTGGGCAAACCCATCTCTCCTTGTTTTTGAAGAGTTTGGGAAAGAAAAATACCTCTTTGCAGTAGTATTTTTCAGCTTTTCATTCTCCATTAAAAAATTAAAAATTGAATGTAGAACTCAAATGCTCCGAGTGCAGAGGTCGTTGGAGATCACATCTAGCAGTTGATTCCATCAGAAAAGGCATTGATCCAGGATCCTAAATAGCTGTGTTATGCTCTTCTGCATGTCCCATGGATTTGAACCACTCTTCTGTTCTCTGCCAACAGAATGTTTGATGACTCAGCCGTTTAACAACACTGGCCCTGATAACAACCTGGATGTTGTCATCTCCCTGCTGGCTTTTGCGGTCTACCCCAACGTCTGCTACCACAAGGAGAAGAGGAAGATTCTTACCACTGAGGGGCACAATGCTCTCATCCACAAATCATCTGTCAACTGCCCTTTCAGCAGCCAGGACATCAAGTATCCATCACCCTTCTTTGTTTTTGGAGAGAAGGTAGAGACTTTGGGTTTATTCTTGATCATGTGCTGCCAAATGGTTCAAGAGGCTCTTTTTGGTAAAGAAGTCATGAGAAAAAAACCTGACTGCAATATTTAGCTAGTTTTAGTGGGGGGAGTAGAAGGAGAGTATTGTTGGTTGGTTGGTTTTCTTTCCAGAAAGTAAATACTATATGGTCCTGGTGTCACTCAGCCTACTAGTAACTTCCAGTCAACCACTTTCAGTAGAAGTAGAGGTGCACAGAAACTTCCTGTGAGTTTTGTTACAACAGCTAGGTTGTAGAGAAAGATCTAAATCATTATCATCTTTAAGAGTTTGTTTTAGGAGCTCTTCCATACTAATTAGGCACCAGAGAATTTGTATCCTTATCACTTCTGTTGCATATGAATCCAGGAAGAAAACAGGAACGTGGAATATGGCAGTGGGATGCTCCTGTCTGGCCTGTAGGTAGTGTGTCATCTCGAGGATAATTCACATTTCCCAAGCATCACCCAAAAGGTCTCCATGACCTTTTCCTCCATCCTATGAATTTGATGTACATTCTGTGTATGTCCATTGCAACCCTGTGAGCTTTCCTGTGCTCCGGTGACTGCCATCATGAACTCAGCTACTCCTACTCAGGAAGCAAAGGAAGGCAATGCTTTTGTGTTTGGTAATAACCAAAATTTTAAATCCTTTGAGTACAGAGATTTTTGTCTTGACAGTATGGATTCCATATTTCAGAGCTGTGGTGAGGCTTTGCTGCTTCTTCACCCTTTGTATTAGGATCCCAGGAAGGTCAGACCTTTGATCCACCTTGACCGTCTCTCTCAAGTGAGAGACAAAAGACCTTTGAGCTCAAAAAGTTTTGCTTTGTTAAACCAAAGTGCCCACAGCAAATGGAGAGTGACCAAGATGGTGGCTTAAGAGTAGCTTGGACAGCACCTGGGTGAGGCTGGAATGCAGAAAGGATTTGTGTGCAGCTCTCTCCCTGCCCATTAGGTACCTCTTCTGTTCCTCTTTAAACTGAGGGGCAGGAGCCATGTAGCAGGGCTGTTATCTCTGGCTTGATGTTGTCCAAGTGCTCAGTTCAAGGTCAGTGTAACATGACACAGCAGTGACTTCATGGACATCTGGCAACTTCCACATTTGCATGAGTAGGAGCCCACTAAAGCTTTTCATCACAGCCTTTGTAATTGAAGGGTGGGAAAAAAATTCAGATGTGCCCTGGTCATTTTAAGGCTGGCAAAACATGAGTTGGCTCTTGCAAAAACTATGTAATTGCAGACACAGAAAATGAATATTAAAATGGAAGATAGTTTTTGTTGAGATTTTACACCAGCCACTGCTGAATCCTGTAAACCTCTGTTGGGCATTCAGTTTTGTATGTGCACATGCTCTTGTAATTTCCTAATGTTATACCTAGCTTTGTTGTGTGTTGTTTGGGTTTTTTCTTTTTTACAAAATTCTTCAGTTTCAGTGTCCAGAGGAAGGTGTAGAGCTCTGTTTTCCATTTCAAGAGTAATTTTTGTTTTTCACTTGCAGATTCGAACACGAGCTATCTCCGCCAAAACCATGACCTTGGTGAACCCGCTGCAGCTGCTCCTCTTTGCTTCCAAGAAAGTCCTGTCAGATGGGGAGCTCATTCT
Organism: Catharus ustulatus; assembly: GCF_009819885.2. Taxonomy (NCBI): domain Eukaryota; kingdom Metazoa; phylum Chordata; class Aves; order Passeriformes; family Turdidae; genus Catharus; species Catharus ustulatus. Next base: position 25,410,776 of record NC_046229.1, read on the forward strand.
GGTGGATGACTGGTATGATTCTCCTTGGTGCTCAGAATCATGGAATCATGGAGTGGTTTGGAAAGGACCTCAAAGCTCATCCAGTTCCAACCCCCTGACTGAGGGGACGTGCAGCTAACACAGACCAAATGTCTATAGAGCAGGGATCCCAGAGCAAGCTGTGGGGCATGGGTGTGTTGGGAAGATATCACCTTTGTTTCCTGTGAGGAAGGGACAGGTTAATTTGAGCCCTGTTTCATGCAGATTATCTGTTTAAACATAAAAACAGGACAAGGCAGTTTCCATAAAAACTGCTGTTTTTTTCCTCTTTAACTGAAAGGTAAAAGGCACTATGTGTTTTGGACCTCCTCCTCAGGCAAAGGCTGAGGAAACCTTGTTTTCAAGGCACAGAAACACAGCTTGAAGAGAGAAATGCATCTGGCAGTGTAAATTTTATGGCCATCACCTAATACCATCTGGATGGTTGTTTTGGGTTTTTTTGTTTTCTTTTACCCCCTAGTCAGTAAAACAGAGGCAAACAATTCCTTAAGCTTAATTTGCTGACAGTTTGAGGGTTGGACGTTTTAAAATCTTGGAGCCGAGCCTCACGTCTTCAACTTACTTTATTTTTGTATCTTGCTGTTTTGATGCAAGAGGTTACATGTGGAATTTATCTGAGTATAGAATGATAGAAACACAGAATGGTTTGGATTGAGACGAACTTTAGAGTTCATCTCAGGTGGACACCTTCCAGTAGACCAGGTTATTCCAAACCCTATTCAGCTTGGCCTTGGACAATCCCAGGGATGGGGTAGCCACAGCTTCTCTGTGCCAGGCCCTCACCACCCTTACAGGGAAGAATTTCTTCCCAATATCCCATCTAACCCTGCGCTCCATCCATTTAAAACAATTCCCCCTTGTCCTGTCACTATCTGCCTGTATCTCCTTTTGAAAGTCCTCTTTAGGCACTGGAAGGGGCTCTAAAGCCTCCCTGGAGCCTTCCCTTCTCCAGGCTGAACACCTCCAGCTCTCCCAGCCTATCTCCAGAGCAGAGGAGTTTCAGCCCTCAGAGCATGTTCATGGCCCTTTGTAAAATTCCAAGAGCAAATTTTACCAAAAGAATAGTTATATTTTAACAATGCCAGATTTTAGGGATCTTTCAAATTTGCCTCCTGAATTTCTCACCTCATCACTAGAATTTCAGAGATGAGAATGTAGGTTTCTGGCTGAAGGAAAAGCCACTCTGCAGAACCTCTCCCTTCCCAGGGGCTCCCCTGGGAGTCGTGGCAGCTCTGACTGCTCTTTGTGCTGCAGGATCAAGCTGAAGATGCCGCACGCGGCGGCCGCCTGCATCACCGCTCTGCGCGCTGCCATGGAGGCCCTGGTGGTGGAAGTGACCAAAGATCCCGGCATTGTCCGGCAGCTGGACCCGGCACACGAGCGGATGCTGAACGTGATCCGGCAGCTGTCCCGGCCGGCGGCGGCGGGGATGGCGCTCACGGGGTCCAGCACCAGGTGAGAGCTGCAGCTTGGAGGTGAGCATGGGGCCCTCAGGCTTTGGTGTCAGTGCTGTGCTCTGAGCATGCTCGCACTCAGAGCCTGATGTAGGGACATCAGTGCCTGTTCCACAAGGACACACAGCTCTCAGGAATAAAAGCTGTCATCCCCTCTTCCAAAACGCAAAGCACAAATTATCTTTTAATGAAAAGATAATCCATATTTATTTTGTCTGGAAAGAAAACACATATTTGTCTGGGCTCGCACCCCTCTGTTGCCCCTTGTTTCCATCCCTTGCTTCTGAAGCAAACTTTTCCGAAGTGGGAAAAGGGGCAAAAGTGCAAATGCAGTCCAACCATCGTATTGTGCCCACAGAAAATGGAGGTGCCTTAGCTGAGGACCGTGCTATTTCCCATCTTTCAGAGATGCAGTTTGTAAGATTGCCTCAAGTGCGCGGTGTTGTTGTTTGCCAGGTTCGGGGATGGCCCCCGCCCGCCCAAGATGGCTCGCTACGACAACGGGGGTGGCCGTGGCTGGGGAGGTTACAGGCATGGCTCCAGCCACAGGGGCAGAGGCTACGGTGGCTACTCCAGCTGGCACTCGGCGGGAAGAGGATTCCCTGGTAATCCTGGTGGAGGCTACAGAGGTGGAGGAGGAGGATACCGAGGATCAGGCAGGGGCTACCGACGAGGCTACTGGGATGCTGGCAGGGGTGGCTGGTAGTGATAGCAGTTCAGTGAAGTCTTTCCACTTCAGCTAAAGTGCATTTCCTTCCCAAATTCCTGTCTTCCTCTTCCCAGTTTGTATGGTTTTTTTGGTTCCTTAGTACAAGTACAGTTCTGTAATATATCATGCCCTTAGGGAATTTCCTGCAAGTTGTATTATTTTATTCTTAATAAAGAGTTTGTTTCTAAAGACTTGCATACTATACATTTGATTTTGTGTTTGGATTTGAATTTCGAAGGCTTCTGTTGCTAATTGTGATTGTTGGAGATACAAGGCAATCTGAGGAAACCTTTTCAGTGTCTAAAACCATTTCCTGCCAAATAGATTCAAAACCACATCTTAGGCTCAGTGGGGATTTCACTTCATTGTCTAACAAGCTGTGCAAACAGTCTTTGCTGCCGTGGTTTTCTAACCATGCCAGGCAGCACTAGGTTCCTTTGCAGCCAGCCTCCATGGTGAGTTGTTTGGGGGGATCCACATCCTGCAGGAACATGGATTACCTTTTCAGTCATGTTACTAGCACCAAATTAGAAGCATGAAGCAGAAGTCCAGTGATTTTAAAGATAATTCTACTTAATTTTAGTCTCGAACTCACAAGTCTGGACTATGATCTAACATTTTTTAAAGCTTTAATTTCCTCTGGCTGTTACTGGTCAGCATTTAAACAGGAGGCAGGCAATGGGTGCAAGGTAAGGAAGTAGAATAGGATACCAAAGTTTATCAAGTATATGTATGTATTCTGTGATACTAGCAAAGTGGTCTTACTGGGGTATTTGATGTTAAGTCCTAGATTCCCTTTTTAGAGTGAAGTTGCTCTTTCTCTGCTCTATTTACAGAATTGTTTCTAATTTGTAACTGTAAAGCTATTATTTACTTAGAAGAAGGAAATACTTAAAAATGTTACCATTAATACCCTACTGGTTGTCCTGGGAGAATCTTACTGATTCTGGTGCTGATGCAATGATGAGTTTTGTAGCTCCCCAAGGTGTCTTGGGTATAGCTCACCACCACAGCCCTGTTCATTCACATAAAGATCTCATTTGTGTGATCCTTGGAGTGTCCTGTGCAAGGCCTGGAGTTTGGCTGGGTGGTCCTTGTGGGTTCCTTCTAGCTTGGGATACTCTGATTCTAATTTCGTGTTGCTTTCAAGAACTGGTAAAAAAGTTAATGAGCTCTTAAGGGAACAGCCAGGTGTTGGAAGAAGTGAAAGTGTGTCTGGGAGCTCAGCTGCAGGTTGTGATGGAAGAAGGAGCCATGGACTTTTCAGCATCTACAAATAACAACTTATGGTTTTATTTATCTGCATAGTGCTTTACATATTAAGGAGTGTGAACATGAAAGTACTGCTTAACAACATTCAGTCTGGTTTTTAGTATCTAATCCATCATGGCCAGTTAAGTGGGGAAGCAATAATCCGTGCCTGCACTTGATGAATGGCACAGTCTAAACAAGGATTGACATGCTAATGAGGAGCTTAAGCAGCCCAGATACAGAAAACCGAAAATTAACCTGAAATGACATGTACGTTTTCCCAGTAAAGACAGAGCCAGCAGTGAGTTTAGTGTGCCAGTGCATGGATCTGTGCTTTGCTTCAAAAAGTCAGGGTGCCAGAGCACTCATGGGTCTTGTGCAGCATATTGAATTACTGAAATTCATGAAGAAAGAACTACCTGAGCCACGGTGCCATCGACTGCTCTCTGCTGCGCCCACCTGAGGTACCTTGGGTTTGTATATCACATTTATCAAATAGTTTTGGCTTTTGATATCACAGAGTTCTCATAAGAGGATTTGGAAACAATAATGATTTCTTCTGGTTTTCCAGTTCCAAGTGGAAAAGGAGAAAAGTAATATTAACAATAGCCTCAAAACCAAAATGAAGAATAACACTTGACAGTTACTTGAATTTTTATCTCAAAAACTAGGATTGCAACTCACTAACATCTGTTTTTTCTTCCTCCAAATCAAAAGAATGAGGAGTGCCAGCCAGAGGAAAGCTAATGTCATGGGTACAACTTGACCAAGGTGAGTGGCTTAGCATGAAAGATGATGAGACTTTATTTATGTCTGAAAGCCGTATGTTTGATACAACCCCTCTAAATCTGGAACTGCTCTGCTCACCTGCAGCTCTGATGGGAAAAATTCTGGAAATGGCTGCCTGGAAGCAGTTTATCAGTTCAAACATTGTCATAAACCTGTTATTTGAAACATATTTGTCACTGAATTCCTGTTTTCTGTATTCCAGAAGCACTATTTTTTGCCTAGGCAGTAGCTAACAAACTCTCCTCCACCGTTTATTTTCTCACTGTAAGTTTTTAATCCCATTAAAAGCCCTGGGGAACTTAAGAGTTCTCTATCATTTGCTGAGTACCATTAATCAGGACTGTGTTGAGCTATGGTTCATAAAGATAAATTAAAAGAGAACATAATATTAAGGTCCAATAATAATGTGTTTAGTTAACAGGGATAAGTTTACAGTCTCATATTCCCCTGGGAAAATTACCTCATGGTCTCCACTGTACCACTTACCATAGCCACATTCAAATTATGTTGCTGAAATGGAGTCTATAGGAAAATCTTTCACCTCACAGAGTTGAGCACCACTTCCTACATTTGAGCAACCGAAAAAAAAAAAAGGCAAAGTTTCCAATTTAAGGGCAATCTATAAATCTGCCCCCTGTTTCCTGCAGTCAGTTCCTTTTGCAGAGAGGTTTTACATACCAGGACTGTATTATAGAATTCCAAGTCTTCCTCCTGCCATCTGCAAAGAGAGCGTTTAGTGGGTGCCATGCAGGCTCTGTGTTAAACAAAGCAGCCATCTGATTTTAAAAATGCAATTTTTTTATAGTCTGAGCACTTGTTAGCAAAAAAACAGTTTTTAAGTGTCAAATATACCTTGGAATTTTATTTTTTTTTCTTCCTATTTTTCCCCTAAATTTTCAGGTAGCTGATGACTTAACAGGATTACCAGAGACATAGCTCCTCCACATCTTCAGCAGTTCAGGGAACCTGACTAGGTCACTTTTTCCTGTATTTATCAGCTTCTCCAGCTGCCAGTTCTTTTTAACATTACTTTGATAATCAATCCACTTAGGAAAGATCTTATATGTTTACAGATATTTTTTAACATGGGACCTGTTGCAGCATGAGGAGATCCTTGACCTGAGCTGACTATTTCAAATTCCATTGCCATCTCAGACCCTCCAAATCATGTTACTGAGGAATGCAAAGGGTATCATGGGCATCAAGGCATTGTGGTAAGGGGATACAACAGCCATAGAGAGCAGGCAAAAGTTGTATTTTTTTTTAACTGACAAGTAAAAGCTTCCAAATAATTTTCCTAATATGGACAGATTGCAAAAAAAATTAATCAAATTAGAAAAAATCCTGGCATAACTATCATTCATGGGAAAAAGTGAAGAGCAGAAATCATTGCAGGACAATAAAACTTATCTGTTCTACTGCAGAACACAGTCAGTTGCACACAAAATAAACAAAACTCTCCTAAAGAGAAGAATTTGAGATCCAGCCACATTATTAGCTGTTCTGTGGCATCCACTGAACACATCTAAGCAGAGATAAAGCTGAAGGCAGTGAGAACCTGTGAACTCTCTGCAAAGACCACTGTGGAAGCAGAAGGAAAGACCTACTAAACTTGTAATACAAAAATTAAGCACAGCAAGGGAAACTGCCTGGTTTTGCTCCTAGGAGAGCCAAATGAAAAGTTTTCTAGTACATCCCTGAAAGTGAGACAACTTTAGACTTTTAGATATTTATAATCTGGAGTGCCCCCATGCTTATAAACAAAGAAGCCCAAAAGCCCTGAGGCTTGCATGGATTTATGCAGGAAAGGCAGAATGTGTATTTTCAGACAAAAGTTTTCAAGTGTTAAAGGTCTTGAGATCCATCTCAAATAGAATAACCAGTCTCCCAGTGGATAGAACAACCCCAAAGTAATGAACTGAATTTTGATAATTCTCCAGTTTGTAGTGTAACCTCACAAAGCCAGGAGAGAGCTTTGAATCACTGACTCTCATGCAAACCGCTCCCGCATCCAAGCTGCTTGGATCGTTGGGAGAGCAGATGAGCAGTAGCACTGGTGTTTACTCCCTGACCTTTTACAGCTGCCATAAAATGGTTCACCCCCTCCCTTATGGCTAGTGCAGACATTTGCTTTGGCTAGTAGAGCTGGCAGCCTGTTCACAGGAAGCTCAGCAATGCTTCAGGAATGGAATTTGGCTTCGCTCATCCTTTGGGCGTGGCAGCAGTCTGCCACAAGAGGAGAGAGAAAGAACAGGGGGTAAAAAATACCACATGTGTGTCTGTGGAGGCCAGTTCTGTGCAGTCATGTGGGAGAGATGCTCTTGTATGAGCTCAGCAGAAGAACAGTGGCCCTGCTGTGCTGGTAAAGATGAGCAAGGGCAGTGAAGTAAAGATGGGCTAAGCCATGCTGGCCAGAAAGAACAGACCAAAAATAGACAGCAGTGGGTCAGCATCTTCATCCTGCACCAATCCTGCCCACAGCAGAGACAAGCAGTGCCTTTCCAAGGGCTTGCTAAGGAACTTGAAACTTTCCTATCCCAGGAGAGGCACTGGAGAGTCTGTCAGCCTCAGGAGCATCTCTAGTGCATCAGTTATGCAAGATACCTTTGTAATATAAACAAAAATAACTTTGCTTCCAAAGATTTTCCCTTGTTTTCAATAGGAGTGCCCACATTTACACAATCATACTGGAAATGGTTCACAAAGCATCTACACCAGGACATGGATATTAAGTAAACATTAAATGTGCAACACACATTGATTTTGGTTTGATGTAAATTAGGATAAATTGTGCAGAAAGTTATTTCTCTGCACATGCTACTGACTGCTAAGGATCATCATCATCACCAGACAATGCAGGAATCACAGCAAGTCTCTGTATCAGTCTATATCAGAACAGCAACACCCTTCTATTAAACAGATGAGTAGAGGGTTCTGTAGGGCCCTCACCTGCTCTGCTGTGAGGTTTTGCAATTTTTAAAACCAGTTGAAACACACAACAAAGAGAGAAAAACAAAGTCAAACCCTGAGCAGAAACAGCTCACAATTTGCAAGGCTGCTGTTTGATAATCTTTATTCAAAGGGTGCAGCACCAATAAGCAAAACAAATCAACAGCTGAATGTGAAAGCATTTTTAGGTTTGCAGATTCTCAAGACCTTCAGATTAAGATTTCTTCTTCTTCCCTCACTCAGGACAAAGTCCAAGAATAACTTTTTCAAAACTCAGAAATTTTGTGTTTGAGTGTTCCCAGTTGCATGCACTCAACAAAGTTTTAAAACAATTTTTCCCCCCAAAGAAACATCTCTGGGATTCAGACTGATTGTGTCACCTTAAATGACTGTAAAGTCACTTTAAAGTGTCAGTTTAAATTTATCACTGGGACAAAGCCAATGTTACAACAACCTTTATCTCCCTGAATGGCTCTCAATCATGACTGTCATCAGGATCCATGCCAGTGTTGCCCACTTGATACTTTTGACCAAAAAGATATTTTAAAATGTCCTGTCAGTTCTGAAGATAAACTGCTATAGCCTTAAAAATGCCATGCATGGAGAATAGTAAAGCAACATGGAACAATGCCTCTGGAATAACAAGAGCAAGGTGGGAAGAAGACACAGAGCTGCAGTGAAGAAACTAAGGTCAGAAATTTTTATACAGCCAAGAATGGAGTAACTACAGGCTGATAGACATTTCTGCATGAGGTCACCTGAGCTAGTCAACCTTCTGAGCAATGTGACATTAACATTGCCAGGCAATGAAAAGAACCAGAGATGGACACAGTTGTATGTGTATGATCTTTTGAGTCAGCCCACAAAGCTACTTAAATGAATGGTCTGTAATGTAAACCAAAAGTCAGCATTTTTGAGAACTGCATCTTATCCTTCTGCAATTCTTTCCAGGCAGAATACGTACTTGCCCAGACTCAAAAATATTAAAAAATATACACAAAAAAGAATGGCTACATCAGGTAGCCATAGTAAACAACATCTAGAAGTGGGCAAAAAGAGCACTGAAGCTGTCCCAAATGCTGGTTTCTGCATTTACTTTTTAAAGGATGGCTCCTTTCCTTATTGCCTGTGACTTCATATATCCAAAGTTGTCCAAACATTGCAAGTAACTTGGCTTTTCCCCACATTATATTACTTACTTTGCTTCCAGCTTCCATGGAGCCTTCACTTTTGGACTGAAGATTTCCAGGTTCAGCCTCAGTAAAGGTGGCCTTTGAATTGAGTAGAGACTCTCCAGAAGAGACCCATGGAGGAGGAGTTACTGTAAACTTAATTGCAAACTCTGGTTTGTCAGGAAAGCAAGTTAAGTAAAACCACATCTGCAGAAAGCATTCTCATTGTAAATAAATAAGGGAAGAAAAAGACCTGAACACATAGTGGCTGCAAAAACATTTGTATAAAAACATTTATATTATTTCTGTGTATCCCAATGAAAAGATTACTTCTAAATTGTACCCAGATCTCACATCCAGCATTTTTACACTGTTAAAAATTTGGAGAGAGTTCAAAGTGGTCACAAAGCATCTACATTGGCAATCCCCACCACAGGATGCAAAGACAGTAACACGCTGGGAGAACATCTGCCGTCCCAACTGTGACCTGGAAGGGAGTGTGAGTGAGAGGACTTGGTTAAATATAAGAAAAATGCCAAATGTCTGCTATATACTTCAAGGGACTAACGAAGTCACGCGCCATCTGTTTGTGCTGCGTTGTTCATTCTGTTTTCTCTGTTTGGAAAGCCAGATGTTGCTAAACTGGGACCTGGCAAGGTGGCTTCCAGTGAGGGAATGATTGTTGCCTCTTGTCCTGAGAAATTGAACTTATTAAAACTGGGGGTACCTGTACTCATCCACAGGTGAGCTAGAAATGAGGTGAAAATGAGTAAAAGCTTTCCAGGTTGAGTTTTACAGGTTAACAAACCAGCAAAGGCTCCTAATGCTTAGCTCCCTTGGGACTTGTGGCCTCACATCCAGGAAGAACAAAGAATGACTGGAAGACATAAACACAAGGTAGGGGAAAAAATAAAGAAAACTTTAAATATTTCAATAGAATCATTGAACCCCAGAATGGTTTGGGTTGGAAAGGTTCTTAAAGCTCATCTTGTTGCACCCCCTGCCATGGGCAGGGACACCTTCTAGTAGAGCAGGTTGCTCCAAGCCCATCCAGCCTGGCCTTGGACACTTCCTAAATTTAGGTGAGCTGAAAAGAACTCTTGGTGATTACCTGGAAGGTTATGATGCTTTCAAGTACTGTGTAGGGAACCACATTTATATTTGTGTAAATTAATTGGAAGGGAGCAACTGTGAGGGTGATGCTGGCAAAACTCATTAAATCAAATTTACCTGTTGTGCAACCAACTTCATTGTAAGAAGAAACATGGATAGTTCAGCAAAATGAGGGAGAAGCTGAATATTTCTGTGGATTTGTAAAGCCTTCAAATAAGGGTATAAAATTACTACAATTGTTATCTGGTGGTGTCAGCTAAATCAGTAACATTCAATAAGAGAGCCTCCCCTGCTCATGGCCATGCCTGGAGAAATTTTTTAATTTTGACTCTAGGAAAATACAGGACAAACACGTATAAAGTTTCCAATACAATTTTGGGGCTTTGGGAGTTGCACCAAAGTATTGGTGGCAATGGTATGGCATGTATTACTGCATAATTTTTATGTTCTGGAGCCTTTTTGTTTTCTTAACCTTTGAAGTCAAACAGTTCAGGTGGCAAAAACTTGGTTGCCACAAACCAGTGGCTGATGGGGAGGTGTGAAATGTGTTTTGAGAATGACTCAAGTCAAAAAGTAGTCCAACAAAAACTACATTCTAGGTTAAAAAAACACTGGGCAGTCACAGGGAGATGCTATTTTAAATAGCATTCTGTGATTTAAAATAGTATCTAAATCTCCAGTGTTGATTCAATACTATTTAAAATACCTTTCACTGACAAGAATCTGAATATTTGTGAGAAAACAGGAGCAGAAGACACTGACACTGTCATTCTGTAAAGATGTAGGTTCTCCTCTGCAACCTCCCCTGGTGTTTATTGTAAGTTAACTCCATCACAAACAATTAAAATTAATTGTTTAATAAATCAACATGCTAAGTCTTGATTTTGCTTCTTCATGTGCTTATAGCTGGAAGTAATTTACTATATCAAAGATGGATGTTGCAGTTGATCTACTCAGATCAATGCTTTTAATACAGTATATATACTGCTTTTAATATAATTAAACACATGATGTAAAAATTTTCCTGAGCTCCAAAATGGAAGAAATTAATAACAATTGCAGAAGCTACAGATTGCCTATTCTTTAAAGATCTGACAAGTAAAAGAACAGTATAGAGGGTATAGAATTTCCCATCCCTTCACAATCACCCCATTTTGCTGAACCCTTGACTTTGTTCCTCTGATATTTCCATGAACTGAGTGTCAGGGATGAAAATGGGGGTAGTATGCTGAGGTTCCCAGAAAGCAAAATGCAGCCTACAGCTATAAAACCTCTGTTTTTTCTTGCCTATTGAGTTCTTATTTTAATAAGAACAATAATTTTTTAATCTCCTCCTTAAGTAGTTTGCTATTGGAACTTTAAAAAGAAAAAAATGAGACTTTAGCAGGAAACAGTCTATTTATAAAGTATTTTATACATTTTCCCATTGTTTATGGTATCAGCGATGAGTTTAAAAATATCACTTCCTTTCCAGCAATCTTGATTTTCCTCTTTGCTTTGATGATCTGTAAGTATCTCTGTAAGTGTTTACACTGAATTTTGCATGCCTCAAACCAGCAGAAAAAATTCTCCTATTATTGAAAAAAATTATGGGTACAGAAGGAAACAGGAATTCAGTTCCTCCCAATGAATGAAGGAGGTTCCTACACTCTGCCTTATGGAACAGGAATAATTGTAAATTAAGTGCTTTCTTTTATTTTGCACATCCAATTTATATCAAAGCCACTGTAAGTATTTCACAGTGACTCTGATCTGAACAGCAATTTGACATGAGGGATGGCATTGATCTTAAAAACAAGCTTTCAGTGTTCTTGCCAGCATCTACCTAAGGATGGATGAGTTAGAAACCTCTGAAAATTGCAGTTCATGTATACTCTGTAACTTTGCAGACACTCTGTAGAGCTAATAGCTATATTTTCAGAAGATTCTGTTCATTCCAAGTATTTTTTTTTTCATTTTGGTTCTTGGCTACAGAGACCAAACAGCTTTTCCCTCAATGGCTTCTTTTGTCTATTTAGTCTTTGGTGGCAGGGGGGCTTTGAGCTCAGAGAATGTCTCACAACTGGTAATTGTCTGACCATCAACAGAGTGATGCAGGGGTGGACACAGTGAGCTGGGGGTACCAAGACAAGAACTGGGACATGCTGACAGAAAGCCAAGGACAGGGGTGTGTGTCCCAAAAGCAGCCCTGCAGGTCAGATTCCTTGAAGCTGCTTACCCTTCACTGTGTTCTTCCTGTCATACGTCAGGGAAGCAGCTCTGCCTTAAGTCCATGTGGGAGCAGAGACAAATTTTTTGAGATATGTGGGGAGGGACAAGCAGCTGGTGCAGATCATTGATCTCCAAATCTCAAAATTACATCTGGTGTTCCCAGCATCCAGGTGGTCATCCAGGTTTAATTCTTCTGGCAGAACAACAAACCAAACTGCAGCCTGCTTGTCAAGACAAACTATTTATTTAGCAGGAGAAGCAGGAGCTCTGCTCATTCAAAGTCTGTCACTGAAAAGACTGGCTTTCTCAAACTGACTGTCAGAGAAGCACAGGGTGGTTTGAGTTGGAAAAGAACTTTAAGGTCTTCCAAGCCAACCCCCCTGCACTGAGCAGGGCCACTGTCCACTAGATCAAGTGGTTCAGAGCCATCTCCTTGAATGGCTCCTCTATTAGATGGTTGGGCTGACCTTGGAGGAGTCTAAGGAGGCTAAGAGACACCTTAGACTAAGAGCATCAAGTATACAAGGCATTACAGGTTTTTTACAGGAAAAAGAAAGATCTAAAACAAGATGGAAGAAGTTTCTCAGAGACTGCTTTTTTGTTTTGTTTTTGAAAAGCAAAGCAAAGTTCATGAAAATAGGCAAGACTAGGCAAATTCATGGCAAGATAGATCGGCAGATGATGCCATGAAAAGACAGGCTATGACCATAAATTATAAAGAACTGACTGGGATGAAAATTTCATCCCTGTTGTTACTCAGCAAAAGAAGTTAGTCAGCCTTCTGTTGAAACTATCTTGGGAATTCTGCTGGAAAGCCAGGAAGTTGTTAAACAACTTCATTGTGGTGATGCTCCCTATATGGTGAGATTCCCATGACCATCTCCAATACACACACTACTTTCTGGGATGCATTTTATCAGGATTGGGAGATAGCTTCACTGAGAATGTTTTGGTGTAGTGTAAACAGGCCCAGCTCATGCATTCGAAGGATTTGTGCAGCCAAGCAAGTTGGTGAAGAAGAACAGGACTCGGGCATTATCCAAATGGATTAGGGTAAATGAGTCCTGCTCTTTACAAAGCAAACTTCATTGGCATGTTAGAAACCTAAATATTGCTGGAATTTTTTTGTGGCAGAGAATCCATCAGTGGACCCTGTAGTGCAAGGATGATGGTAGCTAAATTCTCAGAGAATTTACTGTCTCTATACTATAAATTTAGTACCATACAGAAATAAATCAAATCAGTTCTCCTGGTGCACTTTCATCCATGCAGTGCTGGTGTACTGTCTGAGAAGGGGAGTGAGAAGGGAAGGGAAAAGAAATGCTGAGGAACATCTCTTGGAGAAGATATCCATTGGATATTTCAAGGCTGAATGCACCTATCCATGCATGTCTTTCTCCATGGGAAAGGTATGGGACAGGAGAGGGGAGAGCTCAGAGGGTTGGCTTAGGTCCTGATGTTACTGCCACAGTCTAGTGTAGAATGCAAGATGTGTTTAATAAATTCCACACAAGGGTACATTGCAGAAAAAAAGCAGGGAGTAAAGATAAAATATACAAATCTTATCTGCTAGGAATAAAAGATTACAAATTCAGTTTATATACACGAAAAAGTTAAAAGGATGGGCTGTGTTTGAATCCACAATAGGAAGATGGAAAGCTGCACAGGCCTTTCACGTTTTATTTTTGTTTTAGCACATTTTTCCCAACATTACCAGAATGAGGCTAAATTCCAGACCCTCTTGAGAAAAGAGATAAAATTTTCCACTTACATCTTTCATTTATCCAGGGTTTGCAGAAACTTGCAAAGAAGCAGCTTACTTCACATGAACAGATTCAGAGATATATTTTTATTCACTTTTACAGCAACTACCCATAGCTGTTGTACAACATTATTTAGGACATTCTGCAAAATAATGATGAAGAAAGTCAAACCTAAATAAACAAACTATTTTATGAAACACCTTCTGCTTTCATGGCTAATAGCTGTGCTTTCCAGTTCTATTAATAAGATTACAGTAACTTTCTGCTTACATAAAATCAGGATGAGATATGAATATTTAGTAACTGGTATGGCTTTCTGACTTATTCTGTATTTGTACTGATTGTGAATACCTCAGGCCATTTACCAGTTTCACATTCCTTTCACACCTGTCCTTGATTGTGGAAGAACTTCTTGTAAGCAGGATGGCTTTAAGCCCTATTTTAGTACAAAATTATGTATTCATGCATTGTAACATCAATTCTGTGCTGTGTTAGTCTCCAGCGCACTACTGGAGATGGCAGAGGGCTTTCTTTTTGCATCCACCTGTAAAAGCAGCTGAGTTTTGTCACCCAGCCTTTCTGAATTTTGACTCATTCTCACCAACTCTTTTGTGGATCTGCTGACTCTCCTTGCTTTCTTTTAAGTCTTTTTGGTTGTTTGGTGGCCGGGGGTGGATGTCTGCTGTGATTAACGTTGTTTTTATTGTGTCTGCTGAGAAAAGTGGTGGGGCCAGCGGGAAGCTCCCTGCATGACAGAGAGCAGGGCAGGAAGCTGCTGGAAACTTCTGACACTGCCCAAACCAGCCAGATTATGAGAAATGACATTTCCTAAGCTTGCTTTGGTGGCTCCTCCACTGACTAATAACTCTATGAGGCTGATGGCAAGCACAGGGCTTTTCTGTCATCCAGTTTTTACTGTAAACTGACATCTATGTACTGGTAATGAAATGTTGGGGTGTACAATAGTTTTAATTTAGGGATCCTAAAATTATCTATTTGCTTTTATTAGCAAAAGCAGGATTTTTTACTCTGTGGGTATTACCTGTTTTAATAATTGACACACATGGAGCAACCAAGGTCTGCTATCACAGTGTGAAATTTCTGAGCTTTTCGTTAGCATTTTCCTTTCCTATTTGCATGCATGTTGTCCTCGAACAAATGCTGATGTTAAGTCAGTATGGGAAGACTGAAAATTAAAATGAGTGCTGCCCCATGACTCTTGCAAAAACCATACTGGACCTCTTGAGCCCCAAATGGGTCAAACATCTTGGTGCATAGATGTGCTAGTGCTTGTTTTGAGCTGCTATCGAAGGACATACACCAACAGTGCTCCTAATTAATTTTTCAACTTGCCAACTTGCTTGTGGGCACACACAACATTGTTGCAATTTTTTTTAATCAAAAGGAAAAAAGCCCTGTGTTCCTTTTTCTCTTTCTCTCTCTCTCTGTCTCTCTTTTTTTTTTTTTCTCCTGAAAGGGGTCTATTCTAAGAGGAGACTCCCAGCCTTGGGAGTTCTGGCCTTCTGAGAGCTGACGGAATTTCCTGTAAGAGTTGCCTTTATAAAAGCTGTTTCCTATCAGGTTTTTATGTTGCTTTTCCTCTTTTGAAATTCTTCTCTATGTTCTTAGTCTCTCCTCACTTGTTCTCAACTATTTAACTGTCTCTGTGTACGTCAAAAAAGAGCTGAAGTAAGAACATACCCATTTCAACAGCTGGCTTACAGTAACAATTAATTTACAGTCGATATGTGTGTCTGAACCCAGCACAGTCATGAACCTTATACACAGATACTCTTATTTTACAGCTGGTTAACTGTGGGTGTCCATCCTATCTAATAGGATGTCACTTCCTTCCAGGCTACTCCTGCCACACAGGATGACTCACTCTGCATCAGGGGTGTTGCCAGATGAAACAATTTATTTACCAATGTATTTTTGTTATTATTCACCCTGTAAGCATTGCAGAGTTCTCTAGGTTCTGTGCTCTTGAGGCACAGTTATTTTACACAAGGATGGTTTTTTTCTGTGTCGGGAAGACAATGGGTTTAAGGGGAATACATTGCAATGCTTTGATCGATTATTTCAGGAGGTAAAAAAGGAAAAGGATAGCACAAATCATATCTTCACAGGGATTTGAGACTTAATTCTGGTTCCAGTTAAATAAGTGTAGGTTTACTGAATGAAATATAATTGCATCACTCGATCTGCCAGAGTGTTTTAAATATGTATGTTAAGGTGAAATTGCATTAAGAGTATGAACTGGATTTTGATGGCAAATAGTAAATATCAGCAAATACCTCTTTGTCAGGATTTAGTAGAATCAGTACCATGAAAATGCCAGGGATGATTTGAAATAAACTGTGGAGCATGGTCCTATATAGGTACTTTAAAATGTTGGAAACTGAACAAGTTAAAAAACTCAAGTAAATTATATGGTTTAGGTTGCAAGACTGACTATCATTAAACCCAAGAATGTTGCGTGAAGCTGAATTTTTCCCGTTATCTATGGGAACCTTCTGCATATGGACAAATGATCTCATTGTGTCACTGATAGGGATTTGTGGCAACACCCTTTGATCCTGCTGGGAATTCCTGCCCCCTTCTCAACTCTATCCAAATCCTTTCCCTCACATCCAGCTGTTCCTTGTTGTCTGTCCTGCTGTGTCATCTCTCAGCTGCGGGCACTAGCCAGGCAGTTGCTGAACCTGAGGAGCTCCACCAGCACGTTGTTTTCAGAGCTTCTGTCCCGATGGCATCAGCTCAGCGCTGCGTTCACAACAGACGGCTTGTTTTCAGAAAAGGAGGAAAAGTGGGGGAAGCAGCGGAAATCCAACTTTCCACTGGAGATGTGTCACCCAGCCTGAACAATAGCGAGGCAGGGGTGGCTCTGTACTGCACTGCCTCCCTTCTGCTGGCGCTGGGGGCCAGGGGAGCCCTCAGCACAGACATTCTCACCGTGGCCAGCGTAATGCTCTGTGGGGAGGCAAAAAGAGGAATCACCACACTGATGTGTAATGACAACCACACGTGTAACAACATCTCCCAGGAGCAGGATAATTTCTAGGCTTGCTGACCAGTATGTGCTGTGCAGTCCTTGTGAACAGCCTGGCTCAGGCTCTTAACGCAAGGATTTCTGTAGGATACGTGTGTTTACTTTAAAACAACATTTTTTTCCCAGAACAGACTGTATTTTTTCAGTTCTTTCAGCTGCAGGCTGCATTCAAGCTTTCTCAGGGTATAACCAAGTTTACAAAGCCTTTCCTTGACTCCCCTATCAATTTTTTTGTCAAGGGGTTGTTTCCTGTTTACTGAGAAGGTTTCTGGAGGCACTTTCTCCTGTAAAAGCAATTTTATAGATTCATAGAATGGCTTGGGTTGGAAGAGACCTTTAAAGGGTCATCAAGTCTAACTTCCTGCCATGGGCAAAGACATGTTGGCTTTACAGGATTTCTAGATTTTACATATCTTTACACAATTCCTTAACCTGAAAAGTTGCAGGGAGGTCTTAGTTTAGCTAAAAACTGTAATGCAGTCTATGGCCAGGTCTGACAGAGCCGATGTCTCTAAGCAGAGAGATCTTTATGGTAGGGAAATAACCAAAAGTTCATTAAAAATTACAGTAGCTGAAGTGGGTCCCCTCAGATCTGCTTAGGATCATGTCCTTGGATGGCACAAACCCACAGCTTAGTTGGGAACCCACAACCAACTTTCTCACATTTCTCAATAAACTCTTTTTTTTTTTTTCCCCTATGAAAGGCATTTAAATGAAAAAAGGAGCTGGTGGTGGTGGTTGACAGCTGGCTGAACATGAGACAGTGTGTCTTAGGCGGGCAAGAAGGCCAGTGGCACCTGGAATCAGAGAGACCAGCAGAACCAGGGAAGTGATTCCTCCCCAATACCCGGCACTGCTGAGGTACCTGGAGGGCTGTGTCCACCTCTGGGCTCCTCAATTGAGGAAGGACATTGCAAGGCTGGAGTGTGTCCAAAGAAGGGAACAGAGCTGGGAAAGGGTCTGGGAGACCAGGAACAGCTGAGGGAGCTGGAAAGGGGCTCAGCCTGGAGAAAAGGAGGCTCAGGGGGGACCTTCTGGCTCTGCACAGGTCGCTGACAGGAGGGGACAGCCAGGGCGGTCGGGATCTCATCCCAGCAAACAAGTGACAGGATAAGAGGACTTAGTCCTAAACTGAGTAGGGTGGTTCAGGTTGAACATTAGGAAAAATTTGCTCGTGGAAAGGATGATTAGACAGTGGAAGGGTCTGCCCAGGGAGGTGCTGGGAGTCCCATCCCTTGTGGTGTTCAAGGAACGACAGGGCTCTGGTCGGGCTGACAAGGCAGGGATCGGTGAAGGGTTGCATTCGATGATCCTGGAGGTCTTTTCCAACCTGAATGACTGTGTAGAAGGCGCAGTTTTGCGGGGTGTGCCGGTGCGGAGGCGCTGGCAGGCCCGGCGCTCTGCCGCGGTCACTCCCGCCCTGCCGTGAGGGTGAGGGCAAGAACCCCCCGTGCCCTGGGAGCGGGCCCACAGCCGCCATCGCCGCTTTAAGCCGGCACATTCCACGAGGCGGGGGCAGCTCCAGCCCGGCTACGCTGCGGGACTCCGCTCCCGGCCTGCTCCGCGCCCGCCCCGCCCCGCCTCGCCTCGCCCCGCCGGGCCTCGCCCGTCTCAGCCCGCGGCCGGCGCGGAGCGGTGGCACCCGGCGAGCGAGCGAGCCCCCTGCGTGCCCCCGCCGGCTCCCGCAGCCCCGCCATGGGGGGCGGCGGCGAGCGCTGGGCGCTGTGGCTGTGGGTGCTGTGGCTGTGGGTGCCCGCGCGGTGCGGCGCTGCCATGGACGAGTGCGCGGAGGAGCGGAGCGGGCGGGCGCAGCGCTGCATGCCCGAGTTCGTGAACGCGGCGTTCAACGCTACGGTGCTGGCCACGCACACGTGCGGGACGCCGGCCGAGGAGTACTGCGTGCAGACCGGGGTCACCGGCGTCACCCAGTCCTGCCACCTCTGCGACGCCGCCCAGCCGCACCTGAGCCATGGCGCCGCCTTCCTCACCGACTACAACAGCCCGGCCGACGCGACCTGGTGGCAGAGCCGCACCATGCTGGCCGGCGTGCAGCACCCCACCGCCGTCAACCTCACCCTGCACCTGGGTAAGCACGGGCAGCGGGAGGGGGCCAGGGCGCCGGGGGAGCTGCGAGCCTGGGCACCAGCGCAGACCGGGGGTGACGTGCTGGAGGGCAGCTCTGCGGAGAAGAGCGGGCAGTCTCGGTGGACAGCGAGCTGTCCCCGAGGCAGGAGCGTGTCCTGTGCGCAGGGGTGTCCTCGGGTGCTTCAGGACCGGACAGTCAGCTCTGCCAGGGCTGGTCCTGCCCCTGCCCTCAGGCCTAGTGAGGCACATCTGGAGTGCTGTGTCCAGGTCTGGGCTCCTCAGGGAAAGAGAGGTGTGGAGCTCCTGGAGCAGGTCTAGCAGAGGCTGTGGAAATGATGGAGGGACTCGAGCATCTTTTTCACAAGGTGGGAGTGTTCAGCTTAGAGAGGAGATGGCTGAGAGGAGCCCTGTCTGTCCCTGTCTGCAGGGAGGGCTCAGAGGCTGGACACAGCACACTGCTCCCTGGGACCCAGCAATGGGACAAGAGACCATGGGCAGAAATGGATGCCCAGGAAGTTCCACCTGAACATGACGAAGAACTTTCCTGTGCAGTGACCGAGCACTGGAACAGAGACCAGAGAGGGTGTGGAGTCTCTCACTTGGAGGTATTCCAGACCTGTCGGGACACAATCCTGTGCCATGTGCTCTGGGATGACCCTGCTTGTGCAGAGAGGTGGGACCTGATGACCCAGTGTGATCCCTTCCCACCTGCCCCATTCTGTGATTCTGGGCTGACAGGGCACCTGCACAGCGGGCATTGCCAGGGCCCTGCCTGGGTGAGTGCCAGTAACCAGGCCCTGGGTTGTCTGGTGTTCAGGGGGTGTCATTGAACCCCTCTCTGCAGGTCCCCAGCCATGTTCTCCAGGTCTAAATCAATGTTCACTGTGTTGGGATGTCCTTAGCCAGAGGTATGGCCCTGGCCTGGTTCTTCACTCCTCAGCTGATAGTTTATTAACATCTGTTCAACAGTGCTTGGTGAACTTGATTTTCAGCATTCTCCAGAGAATATTGCAGGGGTTGCTCTATTGCAGGCTGCACTGGAGGTGCTGCGCTGCGGAAGTGGAGCGGGCTGTAGTGATCATGTCCCACCCCATGCACCAGGGATCATAGAGCCATTTAAGTTGGAAAAACAGTGGAAAGAAATTCTTCCCTGTGAGAGTGGTAAGCCAAGTTTTCCCAAAGAAGCTGTAGATGCCCCATCCCAGAAGGTGTCCAAGGCCAGGGTGGACAGGTCTTGGAGCAACATGGTCTAGTGCAAGGTGTCCCTGCCCATGGCAGGGGGTGGAGTGAGGTAATGTCCCCTCCAAGTCAAGCCATTCTATGATTCTGTGAAAAGCCCTTTAGGATCAAGTCCAGCTGGTAACCCAACACAGTCAAGTTCAGGATTGGATCATGAAATTTTCCATACAGCAAGCTTCGGATCCAGGTGGGAGATGTTGGTTTGAAAAGTGGCAGGCACTCTGGGAAATCACCTGTTGAATGGCACATCTGCTGTGTATCCTCTTACCCCCGGGGCAGCAGTGTCCTTTAATTGCTGTGTGGGTTAGGTGTGTCAGCAGCCAGCGTTGCTGCTCAACTGCAACAGCCAGTCAGAAAAGGAAGGTGAATTTTCTGATTGGTTGTCAGTTCTAGAGGGATAAAGTATTTTAGCCTGTGGTTTGTGGACAAGCTTTTATTTTCTGTTCATTGAGTTATTCAAGCTATCATGACATGGAGGAGAGGTAATAATTTAGAACTGGAAGATGAGCCACCCGAGAGAAAGTTGAAACCACAACTTACATCCTCATGTCATTAAATCAAGTAAATATTAAAGAAAATCCCACTGCAGCCATCCACAGCTTCTAATCAGGAGCAGCTGTGAGCATTACTTGTAGTATCAATAACTGTGTAATTCAGGGAAAAAAAGGTATTGGGGCTTGGAGAGCTGGATCTTGTGAGAGCTCACACCTGCATTGGTGAGATGTAGTTGATGGCCCTGGTCCTGTACCAGGGGTACATCCGTGTGCCCCACAAGCCTGGAATGCCTCTCTGCCCTAAAGTGTTTCCTTGTGTTTGGAGCTTCAACATAATTATACCACATAAGCGTATCTAATCGTCCCTCTTTATCTTTTTTTCTTTGAACGTTAGGAATGTTTTTTCAAGACTTCTGGAAAGCAAAGATTTATCTCAGCTTCTTTTAAAATTCTTTTTTAATAACAATCATTGTAATTCTCATTATCAAGGCAAAACTTACAGACCCGTCTGTATTACTGCTCCCCTTGGTTTTGCACATCCATATGTGTATTATGTATATATACACTGTTCTTTGAAAAACAGTACTGGGAGCAGTGTGCTGTGTCCTGGGCTTTGAAGAAATGCACATACTTCTTTGTTGAAAACAACTGCATCTTTGAAATACTGTAGCATTGCAACACTTCCGCTTGTGTTCCAGGTTTGTCTGCAGGCTCTTGGAGCTTTGGGAATTTGCTTTGCCATGTTTTTTGAGTAGAGCACAGCTTTAAAGCAGAAGCTGCCTGACCGACTGATATATTTGAAGATTTTTTGGTCTGATTTTCCCTAATTAGGTTTTTGGGTGGGGTATTTTTAGTATAAAGCCTTTTAAGAATCAGCAGCTTGTTGTGGGCATGGTGGTGGTGAAGTTGGTTTTAAGATGACAGCAGCAAAGCATTTAGCTCTCTGCACAGGTGCTGTGCAACTCTTTGTGAGTCTCTGTGTTGCTGAGTTCGTGGCAGGTTGAAGAGCTGTCGAGTACTGACAGTGCCTTTTTAGCCTGAAATCCCCCAAACTGCTCTGCAGCTTTGCCCTTCCCTACTTTTGTGAGGTCTTAAAACCATCTTTGTTTGAGTGAGCTGCTGGATGCTGCTTTTGGGTTCTGTGTGCCTGCAGGCACTATGGTCTGTGGGACACTTAATTACTGACGTCACTGAGAGAAAGAGGCAAGGAGCTTGACAAGTATTTATGTAGCCGATAGGACATAAAGGCATTCTGGGGCACAAAGCCCTTTCATGCAGTTAGTTCTGCCTGGTCTTTGAGGATTAAGCTCTGTGCTCAGACCCGTATCCTTATTTGATGCTGCAGTTGCCTTCATTTCTGAAATCCTTGGTGTCCTGAATGGTCAACGCTGTTTTGCACCTGGTCAGCACCAGCTGCATTGTCTCTAGGTTTCATGTGCATGCTGCCCTGTGCTGAGTTTTTTGGCAGTTTGAGATGTCTTGATTAACATCCAGTGATGTTCAGTCCATGTAGAATAGCATTAACATTTCAGAGGGGCCTGCAAAAGGTCAATAAGAGCTGCAGGTCCACATGTGAATGTGGATTTCTTTGAATCTCCTTACAATTTGCAGATCCAAACCAGGTTTAAAAACTTTTAGTTTTGGGGTTGGGTGCCAGCACAAAGCCAGATACTGAAAAATACAGCAGAGATCACTACTACTGAGTTAAAGGCTCAGATCCTGGGAGTGTTTGGAGATGATATCTGTGTCCAGAAGTTAGGGTGCTCCCTGGGGAGAGGGGAATTGGGGAAATTACCACTCCCTACACCAGGAACATCTGGAGTTATAAAGGCTATTTCTCTTTGTATGAGAGGGTATTAAGACCCCCTAAGTAAGTAAGAGGCCTGGAGACATGAATTTGCATCTGTAAATCAGGAGAAGGGGAAGCTGAACCTGTTCACAGGGCGGTATCTGGATAATTAGGTTAGTGAGTGAGAGGAGGAGAGTGCATTGCTGTGTCCTTTCTTCTGCATTTCTTAAAAGTATCCCTTGGCTTCCCCATTTTCCATTTCCTGGGAATTTATTACTTATTTAGGCTTGACCCAGCCAGTCTTTTTTTTTTTCTTACTGCTCTCCTACCACGTCCCCATATATTCCCAAAAAAAGGAACTTTGAGGCAGTGGTGCCAGCTTTCAAATAGAAGATGGAAGCAATGCCTTACAGTGCGTTGTCTGCTTTATTTTGAAGCCAGGGTGTCCCGTTATTTTTACTGTCTGTGCTGTTTGCTTGTCCTGGGAGCAGTGGGATAGTTCTGGCATCTCCCCAGCGCTTTGTGTGCGTACACTTGAGCATTGCTGTTTAGACCTCTGACACTCAGAAACAAAGCCATGTGTTGAAGATGCTCCCTTGAACACTGGAAGAAGGGGAAAAGAACATGGAGATACATGGAGTATTTTTGGTGCTGGGTGCTCTTGCTGGGGCAAAAGTTTGTTTTTTCAGATGTCGTATCATTTTTTTGAGTATATTCTCAATCTTCTGCAACTCTACTGTGCTTACTGTTCTTTCTATGTTTTTTTAAAATCCACTTCTACACGTGCCTTGGTGTTCCCTTCCCAACCAGTTCTGCTAGAGCCACTTCTCATTTTTCCCCACCACTTTTACTTTCTGGCCAGATCCGCTTGATTTCAGCTATTGCGATCCCAGTGTTCTGTTCCTCACACCGAGAGGCAGCCTCTTCAGCATGCTGGTGGCTGTTCCATGGTGGGGTGACTCCATCTCCACTGAGAGCAGCCTGTGAGCTTGGAGCAGCCCAGTCTGGCATTCCTGGGGCAGGTGACTGTGCACTGCATCTCAGCAGAGATGGTGTCCAAATCTGCTCGGCTGATGATGCTGGTGACCCCAGCTTTGAATTCAGCACTATCTGGAAAGCAGGAAAGATCAATTCTTGCCTCTTCTGTCATTGCCTTAGAAGAGGAGGCAGTGTTTGGTGCTGGAAGCAGCCCTCTAGTAGGCTGCCTTTGAAGAAGAAAGGTGAAACTGCTGGTTGCCTTGGTTAAAAATCTGTCAGCTCCTGAAATCCTTCCTGTAGACCAGCCTGTGGAAACTCATGTCACCAAGCTGGATGGTGTCTTGTATGTTAAATAAAGAAAAACTTGTGAAAACTGTTGGTTGCTAAAGAAATGAGCTGCCCTTGTCCTTCACCTCCCCCTTTCCTACTCGCTCAGTCCTTTATTTGGCTCTGAGGAGGGCGATGATGCTCAGTTATATATACTTAGCCGGCAAAGCGTGGTTTGGGGCATGACTGCCATTTGAAGGCATTTACAAGGAAACCCAGGCGAGTTGCCAGTTCTTGTGCTCAGCCCTGGCTTGATTTGCCTGTTGTTTTTAGCAGACGAGAGGTTTTTTTTTTTTAGTTAGTATAGAAAACCAGTGGGGTTTTTTTCAGACGGGAGAACTATAAAATGTGACTTAAATCAAGGAGGTAGTTTATACCACTGGGATGCAGTTGCTCTGCTTTATTCAGTGCAGCAATGCCCTCAGTCTGCCAGTTATCCCATTAAAACTTTATGAGGCTGTGGTTTGCTGCTTTCCTTAGGGAACCACCGTGGTGAAACCCAGTGCAAGCAAGCAGGGTGTATGCACGTGAAGCTTTGCCTGTGTAGCTGCAATTTAAAAGCTCGGTGGTAATTAAGGCATTGGGAGGGCATTTCCAGCGCCAAGGCTGGTGTTCAGGGTGTGTCAGGAGCCTGGGCTTTGCCGTGGTATTTGCGGAGCCCTCGGGGAGACGCTATTTTAGTTGGTCTCGCAAAGGCTTGATTTACATTTTGCAGGTTTCAACATGAGTACTGAGGAGATCAGGGCTTTTAATGGCCAGCAGTTATTCAGTACAGTTATATAAAGGTATCACTTCCAGCACGCACTTCAAATTCCCAAGTTTTTCTCTTACTGTGTCTCGGGATGCTGCTACTGCTGCATGACGCCTTTGGGAATACTATACATGGCAGGGCACTTACTTTGGGGGGTGGAAAGAGCTGGAACTGTGTGGCATTTTGCTGCAAAAACAGCTGCTATTTGTGGTGCTTGCCTTGAGTTGGTAGAAGAAATAGTCGCGGGTTTTCGCATACTCAGTTTCTTTTGTAGGTTTAGAGCTTTGAAACTGTTTGCTGCTCAGGATTGTTAGCATGCTGAAAAGCTTCTGGCTTATTAGGTACCGTGTCTCTTGTAGCCTGAGGCTTTGGGAGGTTCTTGCGGCCTCTCTGAGTCTGCAAGTGAAAATCCCAGGCTGCCGCTTCCCACAGAAATGGAAAACGGGATTGCTCTGCAAGCAGCACTTAGAGAAAAGAATTTCCAGTGTAGATGGTTGGGATGGGAAACTTGGATCTTGGGTTCACCATAAGAAGGGCTGTGAGCATCATGCTTACCACCTTTGTCCAGCTAAGACCTTCTGCTTGTGTCCTGGGACCCTAATTCAATTCTCACCGCTCCTGGTGAGGCTGTGCTGATGATTTTACTGTCTGGCTTCATGATCTTCCCGTGGGTTAACTGGGATGTGGGGTCTGGCATGTTAAATGTCACATCTAAAGTCACCATCTCTGGTCTGTAATAACCTTTGGAAGCTCAGCCTGGGCTGCTGCCCCCCATGTAAGCTCCAGCATGCAAAGAACCATTCCAGCCTGCTGTTACACATCTGTTAGCCGTGAGATCTTGCTTGTTGCTGGCTACCACGGTGTGTCTTCATCAGAAAATGAGTTTCATAGTTTTTCAATGAATTGCACAAATCTTGCTGTGTCTGTTGTCCCATCACACAGAAGGGAGTATGTTTCCCCCCACCAGATACAGCATTGCCCTGTGTCTCACATCAAGCTTTCCAGCCTTTAAGTTGGGGATGAATGTGGCTGTTTGTTGAGGATGTCACTAGCTGCGTTTGGAACTCTTTGTCCTATCAGGATAATCTCTTAGCCATTTCCAAAGGGTGTACTGGGGATTGCTCTTGTTGTCCACAGCATTCCATGAATAACATTGGGTTTTTAGCAGTGTGCTGGGGATGTTGGTTGTCACATCAGCATTGGTGAGAGCTTCACAACAGCTGCTAACAAACCATGAGATTAGAGAGCTGCTGCTAGTAGACACGTGCAGTTGTCAAACAGGACCAGGAATACTGAGAGGAGAAGCTGCCTTTTATAGCTTGTCAGACCAAAGGTGCAAGCTGCTGGTAGCCTTGGTGGGCTTTTAGGTATTTTGAGGTAAAACATAATTTCTAGTAATTATTCTCATGTAGAAGCTTGGAAAATGGTGAAAACTCATCAGCTGTAAAAGGATCTGAAATAACAAGGTAATTTTATTTAAATTTAAAGAAAGCCTCAGTCCTTTTTTTTTACCAGCCCAGCCCTATTTGAGAGATCTTCCACCAAAAAATCCCCAAATCCCCACCAACCCTCTCATATATTATTCAGTGGTCTTCAGTATTCTGTTTGAAACTGGGTGGCAAAGCACTTTTTGTTTCCATGCTTCTACTTGTTTTAGATATTCCAGTGTGATAGTCATCAAAGAGCTGTTTCCAGTGGTAATCATGCCTGCAGTTCTGACACAACACAGCTGTGTTCAGCAATGGAGAATTTCAAGATTTCCTCTTGTAGAAATATTAACCAAAAACTATTACTGGATTTTTTTTTTTTTTTTTACTCCTTTGGTAGGTAAGCTAGTACCATCTTGTACATGGGAGGTGCGTTTCCAGTAAAGTTGTTTGGGGAACACTTTTAAAGTGTTTGTAGAGATTATATATTGAAAACTTGAGAAGACACAGAGTTTGTGGGTTCTTGGTCCAGCTTTCTGCCATGTTCTCCTTTCTGCTAAGACTTTGGTGTGCTTGGAGAGCTGTTTATCTGACTTGGCTTTGTAGTGGGTCCCAACTTTTACAGGAGAACAAGGTAAATGGCTGTTTCATCCTCAGGGGCTTGAGATGCTCCTGTGGGAAGGCCAGGGTGCAGAACTGATGAATGGCTTCAGGAATGGCACCTGGCCTGAAGTGGAAAGCAGGCAGACCTCAGCCTTCCATTGCTCTTAACC
The DNA here is from genome assembly GCF_009819885.2 of Catharus ustulatus. Classification (NCBI taxonomy): domain Eukaryota; kingdom Metazoa; phylum Chordata; class Aves; order Passeriformes; family Turdidae; genus Catharus; species Catharus ustulatus. The sequence goes on from NC_046229.1 coordinate 25,437,141, forward strand.
CTCTGTAATGGAAAGATCACCTCTTAAAAAAACACCCCCAACCCCCTTAAACCTACTAAATATTAAAACCTGCTTGATAACAGAGATTCTTCAGCACACGTGTGTTCAAATGTTCAGTGGCTAGCTGAACGTGCTAGCCCTTGGCTTCCCAGTGAATTGCCTGAAATGCTCATTCATTTGGGTGCTTCAAGGCTGAGGGAGCACTGTGGAGTTTGGGCTTGGCACCAGCCCAGTTTTAAGCACTCTGCTTTCTTCTTACAAGTTTTTTTTCAAAGTCTCCTTTATAGCTCAACCTACTTGGCATCAGAAGAGACCTTGTTCCTACCACAGTGAGCAGCTGCTTGTGCAGCATGTTGCACTTGGGCCAGTTTGGTTTATTTTGGTGGGGGAAAAATATCAGGGTTGCTCAACAGGTTGTTTTTTAACTTTTAAAAAATATATTCTTTCCTTTCCCTGTATGCTTTATTTCAGGAAGGTGAATCTTTCTTGTCTTAGAATTAAAAGATTATCTGTCTTGGAGTATTTTTAAGGAAGTGGTTGCATTGAACCTCTTTAAGAGGGATAAAGGGACTGTTTTTTTGGTGCTTTCTTGTACTCCAAACCTTGTAAATACAGTACAAGTAATGTGCTTTGAAACATTCAGTTTGTGTTGGGCGTTACCTCTTAATGAGATTAGTGGAATGAAAAATCAGTCCCTTCTGGAGAAAATACCATCAAATGCTTCTTGATGTCAGTTTTAAGTGGGACTGTTTGACTGAGAGGAAAGAAAATGTTCTTGTCCTGGGGTCTGTGTGGTCAGCTCTGATTATGATGATTACGTCTAGTCCTTTCATCTGCAGTCCTTTGCATGCTTCCATCCGGTGGGATATTGCAATGGGATTTTCTTCCCAGCAGCTTGCAGGGCTGGTCCCTGGGGAGCAGCCATGGTCAGGCTGCCCTTGCCTCTCAGCTTTGAAAAAATCTTGGTTATTTGTGAGGATTCAACATGCCTCCCTCTGTCCTGCTCCTGGCTGTGGCTGTCAAGGTGCTGGGCTTGGCCCAGCAATCTCCTTTTATTGTATGTCAGCAGCTGCTGCTTCCCTTCCAGCTGCTGCTTCCTTTGCTTTCGCTGGCTGCCTTCCTGGGGCTCGTGGCTCCTGCTATCCTCGCTGGAGTTACACAGGACAGCGATTTCTCAACACTGACTCTACTTAATGAACTTGTTAAGAAGCTGTTGCTGAAGTCTGTGATTGCTTGAAGCTTGCAGATCTCCTGTTTATTTGCGTTTTCTGTCCCCTTTCTCCTTCCTGAAGCTCCTTGCAGTCTTCCTGGGTTTCACCTCCTTTCCCCTCCTGTTTTTCTGGTACTGAGATGTCCCTGGGCTGTGGGAAGGTAGCCCCCTTCCTGGGATGAGGTTTTTTAGCTGACATCTCCCACTAGTCCTAGTCCTGGCAGCAGCCTTGGCCTGCCTGGGTAGCGTTGCTGCTGCCCTTGTACACTCACTGCTTTATACATCTGTACAGACAAGGTGCTGGTGGTTTAATTTTGGTTAGATTGAGAAATACAATGCAAGTTCAAAATCCTTAAATGCTCTGTATTCTGGAGTCTATCATCTTGTATGTGTTAGGGACTGAGGGGGATGGGAGCCCCTCATCAGAGGGCAGTTTCAAGTTTTAAGGTTTTTTTTTTGTTGGTTTTTTTTTTTTTTTTTTTTTTTTTTTTTTTTTTTTAGGTCATAAAAACAAATGTTTGTTGATTCCCAGCAGGGTTGTGAAGAAGATATTAAAAGCTTGGAGTAAAAAGGTTTGGGGCTGCAGGGATGGGGCAGCTGCTGCAGAGCTGGTGCCACTGCCAGAATGAAATGTGAACTCTAATTAAAGCGATGACCCACTATCATTGTGCAATGTCTACTTAATGAAATCTAGTGCTTGCTCTGCCTGTCCCTGCCTTGCTCTTCTGAGGGTGCAGCTGGAGCTGGGAGGGTTACTGGGCACTGGGATGGCTCTTCCATGCCCTCCATCCGTGCTCTGCAGGCATGAGTTTACCGATCAAATTATGGGCATTACACGAGTCACTGCCCTTCTGCTTTCTAAGCAGAGTGACTCTGCACACATCCGTGTGTGCTGCCCCTTTCTCACACCCTCCCTCCCCAGGGCCAGCCCACGTTGCAGGGGGTGAGCAGGGCTGCTCCGGGGACTGCTAAACCCGGGTTCCTTATGGAACAAAGTACAGATTGTTTCAGAAGCAATGATGCAGAGATGAGCTTTTCCCAAGGCTTTGTAGCACTTTTAGGAACTAAGGACCTTTTTTACTGTTAGCAATTCAAGATGGATTTTCTCTGCCATGTGTTTCCTTGTAACCTTATTTTCTCCTGTATATACTATATATGTATATACTCCTGTTCCTTATAAGATGTAGGAGCTGTGTCAGGAGAAGCCCACAACTTTTTTGAGAGATGCTGGAAAGGCTGTGAATCATGAACTTGGGGCACTCCTTTGCATCCCACATCGGTTCTCTCAATTCCCTGTCAGACTCCCATTGGTTTTTGAGTATGGTGCATGTAATTTCATTTAAAAAATACTCGAAGAGGCACTCTGAAGATCTTTCATTTGATATCCAGTGATAGATTTAGGACTCTAGGAAAATGCATTTGTCTCTGGCTCTGAAAGTATAAGGGTAGCCCTGGGAAAGAATATCACAAGATTCCTAGAACCAGTTTTGTTGCCTTGTGCTTTGTTTTTCTGCAAGTTCAAGCAAAAACGTGGCACTAACATGGTTTTCTGATGGTAAGTCATGTTTTGCTCATAATTCATAGCCCCATGGTGTTGAAAATTGCTTGGAGCAGCTATGGTGTGGCTCATGAGCACTACAGTCACCAGCAGAGACTGAGGACTTCAAGTACAGCCCCTGTAAATACTCTTATGTCAGGGAAGGCACTGGGCTCGTTTTCTGGTGCACTTGAAGCACTTGGCTCTGGTTTTGTTGTAGTTACTCAGCAGAGTACTGGTTAATTAATCAAGGATTTGGATATGCAGTTAGAACAGTGCTGTGGTCTGACACTGATCTCTGCCTGGACAGTGACACTGACTGTTATGCGGAAAGTTAAAAATGTTCGTAGGAATTTCAGTTCTTCCTGTTGTGAAACCTTGAACTGAATGTCTCCTTGTTAATTTGTCTATGAATTTATCACCTTTTTCATATCAGCCATTCAGTCTGTTTTGTAACTTCAGGGCTGTGGTATGTTCTTTTGTGAGCTGCGTGTTAGAACATTAACATGCTGCTCTGGTGGGTGGGAGGTACCCTGTCTTCCAGCCTTTCTGTCCTACAAATCCTGATTTTCTTTATTGCTATTACCCAGAAAAAGTCAAAGTTGACTTGAAAGCAGTGGGAGGGAATGAAGTGTTTTGAAAGGATGATCCCATCGATGGGAGTGGTATTGAATGCTGGGGTACAGAGATGGGCTGTGGGAAGAGAGGTGGTTCAGCCAGAGGGATAGAATTTGGAATTGTTAATCTGCTTCATTAGAGCTGTGTACCAGAAAGTTTGAACTGTGCCTGGCTAAATCGCATGAGGCTTTGAAATTCACAGCAGTGCTGGCAGCCTGCTGGCGTTTGTCCTTCCTGCAGACAAACACACAGCTGCTTAGAGCAGGCACCCCCGGTGCTCAGCACCCCACTGCTCCCTCCGCCCCCTGCAGAAAGCTGCTCTTGGCTTCGGGGAAAGCACAAGAGACCAGTGGGAAGGAACCTCCAGGAAATGAGTTGGTGCTGCTATTGGACCCAGGGAGGATGTGAAAGCATGAGGAGTTTGATTCATGTCTCTGCTCTGTGTGTGTGATTTATGTAACAGGGTAAAATGTTCTCTGGCACACCCCTCTGAGGAGTGACATGGGTGCTTGCCTTACTTAAAAAAAATTGCTGGTAGGAGTCTGAACTGTTGTGGTTTGACACTGGCCAAAAACCAGGCACTCAGGAAAAACATTCACTTCTTTTCCTCTGCTATAGCTGAGCAGAGGAGCGGGGGAAAAGACCCCGAAGGGCTCAGTGATAAGGATTAGGAGAAAAACACTCTAAGGGCAAAACAGGCTCAAACTTAAACAATATGAGGAAAATTTATTATTAACAGAATTAAAATGGGTAATGAGAACTAAAATAAACCTTTAGAACACCTTTTTCACCCTTCCAGCCCCTCCTTCCTTCCCATGGACAGCCCAGGGAAACAAAACATGGAGTCTTTATCCAGTTTGTCACTTCTTAACATCTTTCTTCAGTTTTCATAGGGAGAGGAGTCTCTTTTGGTATGCCCTAGGGTCCTTCTCATGGGAGAGGAGTTTTCTGTGAACTTTTCCAATGTGGTTCTAATTTTCACGGGTAGCAGTCCTGCTTGACCTGCCCTGAGTCCCTCCCACAGGCAAAACAGTCTTCCCAAACTCTACGTGGCATGGGTTTTGGTTCATGGGGTGCAGTCTGTTAAGGATGAGCTGTTCTAATTTGGAAGCAAGGACCTTTCTCTCTTTGTTTTGTTCTCTAGAGCTTTTTAGCATCCACTTGCTCCAGTGCGAGCACCTTTTCTCACAGGCTCCAAGTGGATCTCTGCATTCCCCCATGCACTTCATGAATTACAGGGAGACAATTTGTTGTATTATAATCCTCACCATGGCTTACAGGAGAATCTCAGCTCCGATGCCTGGAGCATCTCCTTCTCCCTCCTTCCTTTTCACCGACCTTAGTGTTGTTCTCCTCACGTGTCTTCACCTTGTCCTTTTTTCTGACTCAGGAAAAAATTGTTGTTCATAGGTTTATTTGTTCTCAGGCTCTATCAATTGAAAAGTTCTTACAGGGTTTAGCAGTGCTGGAAGGTTGGTCTCATCTGGGCTCCTTATTGGGGAAAAAAACCCCAAACTGTTTTAAACTAACACAAATGTGAGTGGAGAAATCGAGTGTGTGTTCCTGTAGCAGTGTCTGGTCTTGCTTTGTTCAGGTACCCGTGCTCATGGGAAGCTTATTTTAAAGCTGAAATATATCAACTTTGGTTTTTCTCCTGCTGACATCTTAAAGCTGACTTTCAGCAGAGGTAACTCCAGAAATGGTAATGGTTGCCAAAGGTTTTGGCTGGAAAGTAGGCATGGAGTGTGTTAAGGGTCTTGTATGTTCCTCATCAAGTTACATGATGTTTGGCTATCCTTGGGAAGGAAGTGGCAGTTGCTTCAGTGGTACTGCAGGGTGTCTTATCAGGTGAAAATAGGAATAGCCTCAAAAACAAGTAAGAAAATAATCCATGGTGGCTTTCTGCATGTCCTGCTTCCCGGGGTAGATGCTGAAACCACTTCCTTATTATTGCATCTGCTTGCAGAGAAGTAAGAGCCTTTAGGCCAGGTGACCATGGTTTGCAGAGTGGAACATCATATGCTTTTTATCATAGAGGTAATGGTTAATTAATTAAGTTCCAGTAGCAGAGATTTGCTTTGAAGTGTAAACAAGCAGTAGTAGTTAAGAGTGTGTAACTCCTAAGTCTGTGTGCTTTCTTTGCATCCTTTAAAAAAACATATTTAAAGATTCCAAAGAGGAAGATTCATAGCCTTATTTGAAAAGATAACTGATCATTCTGAATCAGTAATTTAAAAAGGCTTAATAAATAATTGGTAAGGAATTCCTGGAACATCTTCATTTACTGTGCCTAAAGAACACACACCACTGGTTTTTTTTGAGGTGTGTTGCCAAGGTAAAACAATCATTAAACTTCTTGCTTTCAGTACTTAATGGGAACTAATAAGAAAGGTGGGAACAAACCTTTTAAGAGGGCCTGTAGTGATAGGACAAGGGGTGATGTTTTTAAACTAAACCAGGGTTGATTCAGACTAGGTATCAGGAAGAAATGAGGATGGTAAAACAGTGGAACAGGTTACCCAGAGAGGTGGTGGATGGAAACATTCCAGGCAGGGTTGGATGCAGCTCTGAGCCACCTGCTCTAGTTGCAGATGTCCCTGCTTGTTGCCGGGGGTTGGACTGGGCAGCCTTTAAAGATCTCTTCCAATCCAAATCATTCTGTAATTCTCCAGAATGTAGTATAAGCCATAAGGATGAGCTGGTGGGGGCTTGCTCCAAGACTTGCCATATAACTGTACTGTATTGCCAGACCATTTTTGTCCTGCACATCTGCTGCTTCCCCTCTCTCTTCCACCACCCAAGGCTTTCATGCTGACAGTCATGCTTTGTGTTCAGTTGCTGTGACAACACAGTGCAAGGCAGAAGCATTTTATGTGTGAAAAGTGCAGTGCCCTTGCAGAATAGCTATCCTGGGGCTCAGTGGGGTGCTTGAAATCTGGGCAGCAAGGAATGAAGGTGTGACTTCACAGCCTGTCAGAAAGTACCCTAGTGTCTCTCAGCCCTGCCCACTTAGTGCAGCCCTTGGCTGGTTGGATCAGTTTGCTTGCTTAAGTGCCAGCAGTTAATTCGATGGAAAGATAACCTTTTGGTGGCCTTGGTGATACTGAGGTGTGCCTGGGGCCATGTAAGTGCTGGCTGGTGGAAAGGAACACCAGGATGCACAGCCCAGGGACTGGGGACGCACATTAGTTGCAGACGATTTTGAAAACAAACTTTTTAGAAGAACTTGTGTGATGAGAATTGAGGAAGAAATTTTCCCTGTGAGGGTGGTGAGGTCCTGGCACAGGCTGCCCAGAAAAACTGTGGCTGCTGCATTCCCGGAAGTGTCCAAGGCCAGGTTGGACTGGGCTTGGAGCAACGTGGTCTGATGGAAAAGTGTCCTTGCCCATGGCAGGGGATGGTACAGTCTTTAAGGTCCCTTCCAACTCAATTCTGGGACTCTCTGATGCTAAGACAAACCCAAAAGAGTGGACTTTGAATTATGAGCAGCTACTGTGAGCTTTCAAAACTCAGACTTCTATAAAAGGAAGGAAACAAGCAATTTGAAATTAAAACTTCCATGTCTTGCACATGGGAGCAGCTCATTAGGTGAAATAAGAAACAAGAGAAAAAGGTTGAGAGAGATCAGAGAACACTTCTGGGGGAGGGGTTTCTTAGAAAAGGCATTCATGTCTGTGTTGAAGTTAAAAAACTGAATTCTTGTAGAGTTTTACTTTATGCAAAACCTCTTTATTTGGAGATTGAGCTGTTCTAGCTTGTTTTAGCTGACTTTGAATAATGAGATATGTTTTTTTAAAAATAATAACCCACTAAGTGGGCATTTGCTTGACTAGCCTAGAAGCAGATTCAAGGGCAACAGATGGATCTAGAGTAAAAAATTACTTGATAGACAGTCCACTTGTTTGTCTTTTTAAAGCTTTTCATCACAGAGAGCTACTAAAAAAATAATGTGAAAGTAAAAATTTCCCATAAATGATGCTGAAGATGGAGGTAGTGCATTCCAGTGCAATTAATTATAGGCTTACTCCTTTTAGAACTAATAACACCATAATAACTTGCTTTTCTGTTTGTGAAGGTCTCATGGTGATGGATGAGATAAGGCCTGTGAAGGAGTTTTGCACCTCTTGATATTTATTGCATATCTAAGAGTTAAACATAAGGAGAGAGGGAATCTGAAGTGGTTTGGGTTAATTACTGAAACAGCTCTTTCTGTTGCGTCAGCATTTCTTTCTTTTCATCTCTTAGGAAGCTTTTTAACAAAAGTTGGCATATATGTCTCCTAGGTGGAGTTTTCTTGCAAATCACCTGCCACCTGTACAGAGCTGCTCTTCAAACAATCAATGAATGGTGATAAATCTTTGTAGTTTATAGTTATAAAAATGGTAATGCCTTCTGGTTTTGGGGACAAAAAAATAGTGTTCTTTGATCCTGAAAATGAACTGTATTTACTGGTGCTAGAGAGAGGATTGAGGCTTTTTTTTTTTTTTTTTTTTTGCAACTTTCACCTACTTGCTTAATCTTCTGGGTGCCTGGAGGAATGGAAAACAAGTTTAGCATACCTGAGGGCTTTTCTTATTGAGGTCTCCCTTTAGTTCCTGTCCTGCCCACACAGAGCTAAAGATGAGCAAGAAAACCCCCAGAGCAATGCATTTTTGCATGGGTATGCAGCAGTTCCTGCCCAGTCGACTCTTACTGGAAAGATCCAGCCAATCTGCTGACCTGGAGCTGCTTCTGATGTGCTGGGAAGAGGCGCTGAGATCACCAATGGGGTATTCAGGTTGTGGGGGTGCTTGTATAGAATGTGCACCAAGGACATTTCTGGTTTAATCCTGGTTGGAAGCAGAGCACGTGGACAGATGCACTTCCATCAGGTCAGGGAAAGCGCCTTTGCAAGGCCAGGCACTGCACTGTAGTGCAATTTCATCTTTCCCTCTTGCTCACATTTGGGGGAAAGATGGGGAAGAGTCAGCTCCCTCCTCCCCAGATAACGCTTGAAAGCTGTCCAGAGTGGGCTTGGATTCAAAAGCAGTGTGGTCACTGGAAGATGTAAGCTGCAGGGTCTTCCTGGGGCTTTTGGGGTGCTGAGCCTGCCCTTCCTGCTGGGAGACACTGAAAAACCTCTGGATCTTTTTATTTTTGACTCTGGATTCATCCTTACCTCCCAGGGCAGTGAGTCTGTGACTGCTCTGGAGCAGGGTGTCTCCAGCTCCAGCACAAGCTGAATCCTGCCAGCAAGGCAAGCAAGGGCTTGTTAGCTAAAGATAGTGTGCACACATGTACACAGGCCGGGGGTTACAGAGCTCTGCAAGCACTCTGATTTACAGTCATCCTAGACATCCTCAGGAAAATCAGAGGAACCAGATGCATCCAATAAATAATGAGCCATTTAAGGTCAGCTTTATCCTTTATAGCACCTATTCTCAGTGGCAGCCATTCCAGCCATTCACATAAGCACATAGGGATCTGCCCTTGGCATTGGATTCAACTCCACCATGTGCCCCCAGGCAACCAGGCACCGGTCTTTGGCATGTCTCCTGCTGTCTTTGAGGCCAGTATATATTTGTAATTCAGTAATGGCTGCAAATTATTTGGGCTGCCTACGGTTCTGGCTTGTGCTTATGTTATTTGGACTGGCCCTGAAAAATGTTCTGTTCAGCTCTCTCATTTAGTTATACTTCCTTTAGATTTATTAAATAGTTGTCTTTTGTGTGGATGGAAAATATTAAAAATAGAGCACTCAAGGTGGGGCTATTGTGTTGGTGTTGACAGGTTCACTGAAAGCTGAAGCAGGTCTTGTATTTTAAGAAGCACCAGAGTTAGGAAGGAGTTGTGCTTGCTGATGTCCTCTTGACCCCATACTAAGGAACTGCTTTTCTGTCTCTTGGATGGATTGAGGTTTAGTGTGCTACTATTCACTAGGATGTGTGATTATTTTAAGTAATTGAGCTTGGGATTTCTGAAGAATTGGGTTTTTCTTGTTGATTGCTGTGCAGGCATATATAAGGAAACAAGGCACAAGTGATGATACAGAGGAAAAAATGACAGTGTAGTGATTTGTGCCATACAGAAAATAAGGTTTTGCAATTTTCCTTTCCCCAGTAGTTGTAACTGCTGTAAAAAACAAGTTCTTTGTTTTCAGTACCCCTAACTTTGCCGAGCTTGCCTCAAACCAAAGGCGTGCCTTTCAGATGAGAAGGTAAAAGCAGGCAGGACCTTTATTTGGTGGGATTCTGTAACTGTGAAGCTATGTCCCCAAACATAAACCTGAGCCACAAGTCTCTCTGGCCATCGTGGTTGCAGAGACAAGATTCCAGATGTAAATAGTGCATGGAATGATGGAGAGCAGTTTCCTGATTCTCCCATCTCAAGCTGGTTTTTTTACAACAGCTGTCAGCTGTTAATATCTGCATTTTGTCATCGTGGAAGTCTTAACAGTGACCACACAGCTTTTATTGCGCTGTGTCTGATGGTGTGAGCAGATACACAGGCTTATGTCAGGCCTGCGTGGGCACTTGCCAGGTATTGTCCTGTATCCATCTGTCTGTCTCTTGAGCAGCTGTGAAAGTCACCTGTAACTTGTGTGGAATTGCAGTTCTGTGGGAAACTGGGATGTGGAACAAACATAAGGGAAAGGTAACAAGCTGTGGGATTGCGCTTTTTTATTTTTCTTTTTTGTTAGCCTTCCTAAAAGGGTAGGAATAAGGGGAGGTTTTCTGAAGTTCAGGCTTGGGCAACATAGTGATTGCTCCTTTCTGCTTTCCATTGCACTGCACAGATGTGTTTTTTGCCTCTTTGTGTGATGAGGATTCCCTCTGATTGAGTAGGATCATCTCATCTTGCAGCTCCCAGCTCAGCAGGGAAGTGTGTATTTTGGTAAGGAGCAATTAATGGTGCTTCCTCACCCAGACTCAGAACAATCATCAGATAATAAATACATCATCAGGAGGATTCTCCTTTCTATGCAGCTTTGTGACTTGTGCATAATATAAAGAGGTCTTAAAAAGTATATATGAAAAAATTTGATTAAAAGAACTGGGTTGCTTCCTATTGCTTACTGGTTGTGGCTTTGTTCCAGAGGTGCTGAAGTTTATTGCTTTGTTGGCCATGGTTGGTGTGTGGCAGTGCTGAGGCTGGAGCTGGTGGGAGCACTGCTCCCTGACTTCACATGGATGGAACACAGCTAAATTTGTTCAGAGTGAGTGCACACATGTACTTTCCATCTTCAGAAGTTAATTGTAAAATGATTTTAATATATCTGGAGATTCTTAGTTGAAGAGTATTCAACTTTCTTTAAAAAGATAGTGGGGACTACAGGTTTTTTTAATGAGAAAATACTGCTATGCTGAGGCTTTTTTTGAGTTTAAATGAGTAGCATGCTTCTTCAGGCCTTTTTTTAAAGCTTCTATTTATCCTTGTGGTTGTAAGTTATGAAATAGTCACTGCCATAGGTCACAGTATTTCTGTGCTAAATTTGGGAACTTGCATTTTCCCTGGGAACTTTGTTGCCAGGTTGGTACAGCAAGCTTTAGCTCCTTAGCTTTTTGGGGAAGAAGAGGTTCTTCATTCCATTCCTTTTTAATTTTTTTTTTTGCTTTCAGTGCATTTCTATTCATTACTTTTTTCACAGTTGTGGAAGTCACTGAGACTCGAAGTGGTAGAGCTGTTGCAGCCACTTGGTTTTAGTGTTTGTCTTGCCTCTTGTCCAAGACTTCCTTCCCTTCTTCTTTGTGGTTTCTCATTATGTTTTGCCAAACCCCTGTATTTCAGAGCTACTTCCTACTTGTGGCTTTGTACCAGCTTGGGAATCTCCACATAATTGTACTTTGCTTTTAGTGTGTGATAGAAGCAAAACTGTGCGGGAGGTGAAAGTGTAGAAAGCAATGAAAATCTGTGAAAGAGATCCAGGGGTTTTCCGTGTTTCTTTCCAGCTCTTTGCATATGATTATTTTGCATTTAAAAACGAATTGATAACACTATTTTATTTTTTCCCCTGTAGTATTATAGCTAGTCAAATTTTTATTAAAAGAGTATAACTAAGAAAGGCAGACCCAGAGATCAGTGGTCTTCACCTGGCTGTAAGTGTCTGAACTTCAACAGCCATGGCAAATGATGTGATTTCTCTTGGAAAAGTGCAGTAAAAAGCCAAGCTGCTCTTCATGCCTCCCTCTTTTGTTTACTGGTAATTTTCCCAAAATTAAACGCTGCTGACAAAAGGGATTGCTCAATACATTGGAATATGTGTCCCACTGGGTCTGTAGATTATCTGCCCTTCTGGCAGAGGCACTGCAGGACACTCAGTGACCAGTGGTTGGCTGGGCTACGGCTTCCAGCTGGGGCATGTTGGAGGTGACACGTGGTCCAAGCACGAGCAACTGGGGATGCTCAAGCGTGAGATCTTTCCAAGGGTACTGCTCTGCTGAAGAGAGTAGCAATGGTACTGGACCAGCTTGAAACCTCACAGCCAGGTCCATGCTATGGGTAGATGGTGGGTGGAAAACCACCATCTCTGCCTTGGTGCCCAAAGTGCAGTGTGTTGGAAATCCAAGTGTGCTGCAAAAAGTCCTTTATATGTTTTACTTACCCCTTTCTGAAGGGCTTTCTGAAGGTGTCATCGTTTGGCTGCTGCCAGCACCAGGTTGGACACCTGAACAAAAAAGCACTCAAGTCCCCCAAACTAGGTTCACTTTATCCACAGTGACATGAGTGCTGTGGCTGTTAGCTGGAATACCCCTTCCCAGGCTCATCACGGCCCTCAGAGGCTTGTAGGGTATGTTCCAAGGGTCTCTTCTTCAGCCCAGCTGCCCTGTGATACTCCAGCACACTGCTGGAAGCTAATAGGCTTTTCCTGAGGATTTCTTAAGTACATAGCATTAAAATTCTCTCCAAAAACACAGGGAAACAATTAGGGGTAAAACTCCACGAAACAAACCTTGACTGATCCTATTGTTTCTGGGATTTGCAGCTTTCCTGTTTACTCAGCCGGGCTTTCAAATTTTTGTCCTGCTGCTTAGAAGTAAGGTGCAACCCAAACGAGTATTTAGTTCATTCTGTTTTTCTTTGTACTCTAGGGACAGCACAGCCCCTTGAAAAGAGGCTTTGCACAGGTAGAAGTTGCCAGGTGCTGATTGTTACTGTGCTTTTCTGCTAGAGACTTGCTGCCTTTGAGGTGAATTAAAATGTTTAAAAAGTTTAATTGTGTAATTATGAAGTCTTCTATATGTATGTATTGGGAATTGGTGTACAGCGTCGTTGCCTCACCCTGCTCTAAAAAAGCTGAATGGGTGATGGAGGAGAAGAAGAAGATTAAATGGACAAAATTGAATGTCTTTTAGGGCTGTCTGATAACTGACCACCAAAATGCTTTTGCCCCTCTGATCCCCTTGGTCTGTGTGGGTGAAGAGAAGGTTGTGATTTCTTGGGATCTGGGAGTGGCAGGCAGCTCTGAAGTTGAGGGTTTTGTCAGCAAGCCGAGATAGCTGGGGGCTCTCAGCTAGGTGCTTCCTTCCTAACCTCTTCAGCAGAGCACTCTCAGCTAAATGAAGTTTTGCCAAAATAAGCATTCCTACTTAATAGCAGTATATCACCAGGAATGACTCTGACTTTAAAGCCTTGGGAGGAGAAGTTGTCTGGACACTGTTGCAGGATAACGTTTTTATGTACTTCTTTTTTAAAACACAAGCCTGGATTGCAGAGGCAGGGATTCATGTTCTTCATCTGAAGTGAACTGGTAGGGAAAATGCCAAATTATTTTTCTGGAGTGAGAAATATCTTGTACCTCTACCCAGCCTACTCATGGGGTGATGCCCCTGGAAGGAGCGAGGTGCTGATCTACAACTGTGATAACTCATTACAGTTTTGTTCCTGAAAAATGTCAGGGACATTCTGTTTCTGTTCCAGAAAAAGAACAGAAACAAACTTCAAAACCTTGGAGGTTGCTATGAAACAGAAGTGTCTTCCCCTTGGCTCTATTAATAAAGCCTTTAAATATACTCAATGCTGAATTCCCTTGCCATTGCTGGTGGGCTACAGTGTCGTGTGTGGCTGGTAGGTATCTTCTCTTGTCACCAAACGTGTCCTTGGTTGTGGATTCACTGAACTACTTCAGGCAGAATTAGGGTCGTGTGTGTTGCCTGTCCTGAGGTACTGGTACAGAGGAGGGTGGTTTTCTGCTTCTATTTTGTGCAGATGGAGGAAAATAATTTTGATCTTTTAATACTTCAAACATTTTTGAAAATATACTTATTTTAGAAAATGCAACTGTCTTGCACATAACACTTCTGTGGATTTTTTTTCTTTTTTTTATTTATTTTTTTTTCCTCTCTGGCTTTTCACGGTTTCCTTAAAAGGATTTCTGATTTCTTAGTGCTTTACCCGTGGAAAGTTTGAATGCAGTTTGCAGAAAGGACCGCATTACCCCAGTGTTACCATGTTACCCTTGTTACACTGCCCTGTGTGTTCCCTGCAAGACCCAAGGTGGCTGGCACTGCCTTTGCATCTGCTGCATGCAGACTTCCTGCAGGGACAGGTTTGGGTTTGTAGAGCAGAGATGAGCTGAGGGTCATGGAGCCAGCTCCGAGGATTCAGCATCTGTTTCCATCTGCAGTGCTCAGCTGCAGTCCTGTTCATTATGGATAATTTGTGTAGAAATCAGACCTGAACAATCTATTCTATGGAGGACAACAGCCCTAATGAGGAAACCACTCTGTGTGCTGCTACAGCATTTTGGAGCCCTGTGTGTACCCAAATGTTTGTCCTCTGCATGGAGGGCTGTGGCAGTGAAGTGCATGGTCTGCAGCTGTAATGTGCTCTGGCTGTGTTACTTGGGCTGGATCCCCTCCCAGGGGTGGGTGTCCACATGCCCATGCTTAGGTGTAGCTTTTGGTCAGTGAACCCTGAGGAATCTTCATCTCACTTAGTGTGGTTGCTCTCCAAGCTCTCCTGGCTGCTTTAACCTGGGTGCCATTGATTCCCACTGGAGACCAGTCATGTGTATTCTCAATTTATCTGTCTGCTGGACCTTAACCCCTTTCTGCTTCTGTTCATAGAAGAGGTGAGTTTAGAAGGGACCACAGACCCTTCTGGACTTCTAATCCAGACTTCTGTTTGGAGCAGGGTCACTTATTTCTGTAGCTGACTGCTTGGGATCATGTCATCCAGTGGTTGCACAAAGCATGTGCTAGACAGGGTTGAGGGGATGGCTTTTTGCCCCTGCTGGTCCTCTTGGTGGGATGTGCTTGCTTGGAAGGTCTCTGGACTTGATGCTTTCTTACTTGAAGACTTTCTTGTCAGTTTGTATTTTCTGCATTCTTTCAAGGAGCAAGCACCAAATTGATGAGTTTACAAAGCCCCATTAAGAAATAAGAAATGTTCTTCTCTTCAGGCGTTCCTTGAACCTGAACGTCAGTTGCAGTAACTGTAGCAGTAAATGAAAGGTGTGAATTGTCCTGTTCTCCCCAAAGGGTTATTAAACATCTGAAAGATAGCAGTGGTGTTTGGGCCCTGGAGCAAGGGACTGCTTCTGGCACGGCAGAGACTAACATGCAAGGTGAGGGTTGCACAACTGAGTGTTGAGAAAGAGTAGATGGAGTTGACCCTTCTCATAGGTGAGTGTGGTGGAGCAGCTGTTGCATCCTGTAAGCTTAGAAAGGCCCTGAGCTGTTCTGAGGCGCCTAAAAATTCTTAATTCTGAATCTTTCTTTAGAACTTTGAAGTTTTAAAATGTTTGAAAGTAGAAGGATGTGGGTAGAAAAAGCCGGGAATGAGATTTCCCCTTCAGGCAGTTTAGAAGCCCTCTCCACATCACATCTCCCTGGGCTGATTTCTGCTGCTGTTAGTAGCAAGCTGATCACTGCATTTGCGTTTTTCTGCTGTTTTGGAAAGCAGAAACTGAAGTAGAAGTAACATCTCAAGAAAAGCAGGAGGTGTGTATGGCGTGTTGGCTGAACAAGCCTGTTCTTTGTGTATGCATGTGAAGGTGATGCAGAAGGCTCCTCTCCACTCACATCACTGCAGCCTGGTTCAAAGAGCTCACCCAGGCTGGAAGGGTGGGCTGAGCAGCCCAGAGGAACAGATGTTGCTCATTTCTGAATTTACAGTGTTTCCTCCTTTGTGTCTACTCCCTGCAGACACATGAAATGACTTACCTTATTAATTCCAGAGACTTTTGTAAACAGAATATGTAAATACATATAAACATCTACTTGATCTGCTCTGGTTTGCATGTCTAGGAGCAATGCTTTACAAAACTTTGCTCCCAGCCTTGGGACAGAGGAGGAGGAGTGGGAGAAGGAGTTCAGGCATGCACTTCTTATCTTTGCTGAAGTCCACCTTGAAAGCAGCCCTCTGAGCTGGTCTGGCAGCCTTTGCTCCCCAGGACAGGGTCACCCCAGCTGTTTCAGCTGGCCTGGGAGGCTTAAAGCCCATCTGCCCTTCTGAAGCTTGGAACACAAAAGGTCTGTTGTGATGGAGTGGGAATGAACCTTGGCCATGGTTTCATCTGCCTGCTTAGCATCCTCAGGATATATCCCTGTGTGCTAGTCTCCCTTTCCAGGCTACCATCCTTGTTTTTGCTGATACTTTGACTATAGCTGGTGATGTTGAGCTCCTGAAGAGTGGATGTCATCAGTTAAATGGGTTTGTGCCACTCAACGCTGCAGGTGTTGGGAGGAGCCCTGTGGTGCAGACATTGTGTCGCTTTGATGACCACCTAGATGGAGGCATGACTTGATGTAGAGCATGTGATGCAAAAGCTGTCTTGTGCTCTTTATTGCTGAGCCTCAGGGGTAAATTCTGCCAGGTGCCAAGCGTTACCAAGGGAGGGCAGTCACTGCCCTCATGAGTTTAGCAAGTTTTGGGTGCAGTTATCCATCCTAGAACAGCAGTACTATCCAAGTTGTTGTTCCAGTGATCTTAAGGATTTTTAAAATGAAAGAAAAAAAAGCCCAGTTCCTTCCTAATCCTTATCTGCAGCCAGGAGGGTGTTTTGGTGAGCAGCAGGTTTTCTACGAGAGAGGGAAGAGGCTCATGGCCAAGTTGCACTGGTAATATGGTATAGGGCAGATCAGTGCAGTGATGCTTCTAAACTTAACTTGTCCCTTTTCAGTAAAATTGAAAAACCAAGTTGTCTAAGATGTGTTCTGGGATTAAAAAAAAAATTGAGATCACTTGCTAGAACATGGGGTAGGCTTGGAAAGCTTTTGCACTGCAGGTTTTGGTTGTGGTGAGGAGGGAAAAAACTGGTGCAGTCACTTTTTCATTAGAGGTTAGAAATAGCAGAACCTCTGTTGGCATCTGTGGTTTTTAATCTCTTTAAAAAGTGAAACGTAACATTTTCAGATGGTATAGCTACTGAAGTTACTGCTAATGAAGTTGGTTACTGGGTTTCTGAGGAACACAAAAGACTGGAGCGAGATCAGATTGTTTGGTAGTGCCTCAGCAGATAAAAATACCCCATGGATGTGTTTTGTATGGCAGGCTGGAAAGGAGACATTGGAGTTATTCACTTCTGTTGAGGAGATCTGAATAAAGTCTGGGAGAAACACTCAGCCATGCATTATTTGGTGTAGCTCCAAGGGCAAGTGGGATTAATGGTATCTCAGCTATAATTTTAGTAATTTCCAGGTGAGAATGGGAATGTCCAATGGCTCCTAACACCAGTACCACTGTGACTGCTCCACAAGCTTTGTGCAGAATTTCTAACTCTCAAGAGCTCTCTGCTGGTTGGATGTGGTGATTGAGTTTAAGAAGGTTTTTTGGGGAAGTGAGAGGGTTGACAGCATGGATTAAACTTAAAGAAGTTGATGAAAGGGGGGAAGAATTAGAGCACTGAGAAGAACTGAGATGGACAAGTTGGTGTAGAAAGTGGCATCTTGGATGTTTTTGGGAATACCACAGTGATGCTGGATATCACTGGAGTCTCACTTCTGAGGTTATGGGGCTCTGGTAGCATTTGGCAGAATACCTGGTGCAGAATGCCTTATTCCCCATAGACCACTGCTGTAGATCATTTAAACTCGGCTGGCTTTATGTGGAATATCAGTTAAATCTCTTTGGACTGATTTATTTTTTTGAGATTGTATGTGCCTACACAGTCTCAAAACTCCTTCCTTTTTCTGAAATTGGGATGGAGTGGATGGTAACTCACTGAAAGGAACAAAACATCTTAAAACACAGAAGTGTTCCAACTTTTAAGCCAGCAGCATGATGTTCTGATTTACTGGATAATGCCCTAATGCTAAAATAAAGTGCTTGAATTAATACAAAGTCTTTTGCTGATGTTTTTTGTGAGTAAAAAAATGACTATCACTACCCCTTACAAACACTTCTACTCAAAGGAGATGACCATGAGATCAAGGACAGAAATTTCTCTTGGCTGCCCTGCCACTCCTCGTGGGGAATGTGCAAGTCTGGAGCACACTCTGGCTACGGCACTGGCTGTTCTCTTGTCCCTGATCCATAGCCAGAATTGGCTTCAGCTCCCTGTGTGTTTGGTAAGGGCCTGCAAGCTGAAGCCAGAGGAAAAGGGAAGAAGCAAGTGCATCTCCTGTGCAGAAGAGGGATGGGGTTTGTTCTTTATGGTTGCACCTCTTTGATTTAATCTCCAGATTTGAAGCACAAGTGACTTATCTGTTGCTCATGGCTCTTGGCAGCTGCCCTGTGAAATGCGGTCCGGCTGTCAGGATGGGTTCTGGACCCTTGGCTGGGAAGCTTTGGGCCTTGTGCTCAGTGGGGTGGGGTGAGCTGTAGCTTTGGAGCTGACTCGTGGGAGTGGAGATGCTGGATTTACTCTACGTGCCGTTCTGCAGCTTGTGGTCCGGAGGGGCTGCTGTGGGGAGGAGGAGACTTCCCACTGCAGCTGCAAGTTTAATGGGTAAACAGGAGGAAAACCAAAAATGTTAGTACAGTTTGTGCTGAATTGGGCTGTCCAGACTGAGAGTGATCAAAAGGGAGCAGATGTGGTGTGTCTGAGTGGATTTGGAAGCCCTGGTCATGGAGCGTAGCCCTTCTTGGACTTGCACATTCAGCTGGATGCAGGACATTAAGCTTCTGCCTTTGAACCACACTGCAAACCTGAATTGTATTCATTTCTTCTTAATTTTTTAATACTTTCCCTTTGGAAGAATAGTGACTGTCTGGAGGAGTGGTAGTGATTTGTCTGAGCAGACCAAAGATTAAACCAGCTCTTTTGCCTGCAGGTTCTTTATAAAGCTTTTGCTGTTTGATAATTTCCTTTTATATCGGTTTGAAGGTACTTTTTTTTCCTCCCCTCCTAAATGATGTTTTGTTTGAGTACACTTCCAAGATTTGTGGCTAGTGGTGGGTATTAGGCTTGAGAGATTATCCAAAGAGCTGTTGGAGCACTTCATTGTGCTCAGAAGTGGGAACCGGGTGAAGTAGTTGCTTATAAAAGGATTTAAAGTGTGAGAAAAGGGGAGCTGTGATTTTCCTCTCTGTGCTGGCACTTCACCATCCACCCAGTCCTGGAGAACAAGCTCAGATATCTCATAACCAGGACTTACTGATTTTTATTTTTTAATTTTTTTTTTAGTTTAATGCTAATTTAAACAATATGTGGAGACTATCCTGTGCAAATAGAATTGACACAGTTCCGAGCTTGTTTGCTAGAGAGATAGACATACTTAGCAAAACTTTGCTTAGTTTTTCAGTTGTAAAAGTGTCTCTGTCAGAGGGACATTGAAAGCTCAGTGTGTTTTGGAGGGAAAGAGTTGAATCTTGAGAAGAGTTGATTATAAAACTCAATTATTTTCTGAATTGCACTGTAATATATGACTGCAGCTAGACAGCCCAGTGATTTTCCTCTGCATCTTCATGCTCACAGATTTACCTGTTGAAGTTAATCTTATTTCCAGAGTTTATTGGCATGTCCGTGAAAAGGCTGGGAACAGCCTGGCTGTGTTTTCTCAGGAGCTGTGGGAGACTGAGCTGGGGGAACATAGATTACTCTTCAACCAGCAGATCTGGAGGAGGACATGCTCATGTTGGGCAATGTGGTTTAAATTTGCAAGCTGTTACTATCTAGTCATTTGGTTAATGAAGCAGTGGATAATTTGTGTACTTAATGTTCCTGGGAGATTGAAATATCCTTAAAAAGCCAATCTGTCCAACTGCCTTGTCTTTCTGCAATAGAATTTAGCATAAAAAGTAACCAGACCTGGTTTAGGTGACCAACCCAGTAGTACCTGAGGAAATAAAGCAGTGTGTGATCAGAATTGTGACTTATTTCCTTATCAGTGACCTTGACATGAATGAAGAATACTTTGTGTACAAATTTTTAGCTGCACACTCTCCGACTTTTGTATTTTGTGGGTTTTTTATGATTCTTTCCTCCCCCCCACTCATATTTACTTGCCTTCAGTACTTAGGAGTCTAGATAAAAGATGATTGAGAGGAGGAAGGAAATTCCACTCTTGGAGCTGAAGTGAGAGGTAGGAGGCTAAGCATGAGTGCATCCTAAAACTCCCTGAAGATCTCTTCCTGCATTTTCCAGAGTAAGCTCTGCTTAGTCTAGCAGTATTTTACCGGAGTGATGCTGCACTGTGAAGTACATGAAAAGCTTTCCCTTATCCTCAGCAAAATCAGCTTTTCCAGCAAAATGCCCTCTGCTAAATTGTCACCACTTCAGCTTCTTGTCCCTTGTCTTCACCATCATCACTGTCCTTCAGAAATCAGCAGTGCCGATCTGCATTTCTTTGTACACTTGTTAAAAGAAATGTTAGTTGCTGAGTTTTAATGGACTGAAAATTTAGTTTTTACTGCTATCCTCAGATTGGCGAAAAGTAATTATGGTAAGAGTTCAAATAACTTACTGTAAAAGTATCCCAGTGTGATCTGGAAGTGATTAGATCATTGCTGGTATTGATATAAGGCTTTCTTGTAATTTATGTGAAATCTAGTGTATCTAATCATAGGCCCCTAGCGGTTTTTGGGGTTTTTTTAAATAGCAATGCTTTTCTTTGCATTGGCTTGTATAGGGAGACTTGAAATTAAACTAGACTGTGCTTGAATCTTTTTGTGTGTGTTAAGAAAATTCAGCAAGTATCAGGTGGTACTAAGTGCTGGTAGTAGACATGCTGAATGAGCTTTAAAATTACTTTTTTTCCCACCTTCTAAAAGAAAATAGAGTATTTAGTTCATAAAAAGGCTTTTTGAGGTAAAATATTACTGTTTTTTCATAGTAATGCAAGTAATCTACAACAAGTAAGTAGTCATCACACCTTGGTGGAGGGAAATCTGAGCATGCAGCTTGTCCACAGATTTGAAGTACTTGGAAGTGTTCTTTTCTGGAAATCTGTAACAAATCCATTCACTAAAACTGCTCTCCAAGTCTTAGGTGGAGTGACACATCCAAGAAGGTTATCACTGTCCATTTACTCATCCAGAGGGAGGCTGTTCTATCTGATATGCTGCATAACTTTGTATGTTAAAGGTTTTTTCCTGCCAGTGGCCCCGAAAGGCTTTATGGAGTTATTTGCAGTGACTCAGGCAGGCACGGCTGTTAGCTGAGTCTTTGCAAACAGAAGGCAGCGTTCCTCTTGCTGGAATGCATTGCCCTATGGAAGTAACACTCACCTAAGAATTTGGTCTGTGCCCTGTCATGTCTTACATAGTTTCTGAACCCTTTGCTCTTCTGCTTGAATGGGTAGAAGGAAGAAGCTCTCCACAATAGTGACAGTTATTTTTAGTGTTGGGGGCAAAGTCAGCCAAAGAGGGAGCTGGGATTCAAATATGCATCTTCATCTCTCACAGCTTGTGGCTTCTGCAGTCAGATGTGACTCCAAACTCATCCTTGTTGTAGACTTGAGAAGATGCAAGACTTCCCTCCTAAAGCTCAACCAAGAAGCTGACACATAGGAAACTCTGTTATTAATTCCTCTGCTCCAAGGGCTCCTTCTCACCCACCCCTCCTGTTTTAGCAATACCAGGAATTGAATGTTATTTGGGTGAGTGACTGCAAATGTCTCACTTTTCCCACTTGGATCTTGGTAGTCATTAGTATTTCTTCTGCTTGTCTTGTGTCCATCTGCTGCCCTGCATTTAAGCAGTCCATACAGTTTTAATCTCTATCAAGTCTTCTTTTCAAACTGAAGTAGAGCAAGGCTTTTCACTTTTAATGTAGTGTGAAGTTCTCTAAGGAGAAGTTTGAGGGTAGAAAGCAGTGTTAGTGTTGCATGTGTTTGTGATAAACCAAGATCCTTTCACCACTGGTCCACTGCATTTGCAACATTGCCTTAACATGGACAGACTCTGGGTTTGACTTATTTTTGACCTTTTTCAGAGGTTCTTGCAACTGATGAATCTCTTGTTTTGGCTTTAAATTTTATGTCGTTGAAATAGATACCCAACATGAAATTGTGCCAGAAGAAGACAGCTGTCTACTATGGCTGATGTATGCTGCTCTTAAGGGTTTTAAATTAGGTTTTAGGGGGTTTTGCCTATGAGTGCAAGATTTACCCTATTAATTGCTTTAAGGACTGATCAGAAGTTTACTGGGAAGCGGTAAACTTTAAAAAATAATTATCTGATAAGACCATCAAGGAAGTAAACCTCTAGAATTTGTACCATTTGGTATATTTTGGGTTTTCCTCCATTTTTATTGCACTTTGTACAGATCTTTTTTTTAAGTGAAACTGAGAAGATTAACATTTGGGGTTGTGTGATAGTAACTTTTTGTGACTCCTGAGTGAGGGACCTGTCTAGGCAGATACAGAGGAACAGGGACATGGAATACTTGGAGCCTTGGAAGTCTAAACTTTTGGAATTGCCAAAACTCAATTGCAGAACCTCAGAAGTAGATTGAAGAGCGTGATGCTCTTCATCTTTCTTGGGGTGTCTGTAGATTGAAGGACCACGGGTAGGTTGGTTTGGGTTTGATTTATCACTAAATTTAAGCATTTAGTGAAAACAAAACCTTGAGAGCACTGTATAGTATGAGACTTCACAAAGGCAGAGGCTTTACAAATGGGCCAAAGTGGTTGTTTCTGTCCCTTTCCCTAAAAAATACTATCAAAAAGGTCAGCATGCAAACTAAGGACCCTGAAAGGAGAGAAAAACAGAATTCTCTTGACCCCTATTTTGTGGGCTTCTACTGATGGGCAGCAAATTACTTGAAGTTTCAATGGATGGTATTTTACATTACTAACTGAGTTATGAGAGTTGTGGTCTAACTTCAAAAAAAGCTTTTTCATTACCTAGGGATTCAGCATTTAGAAATAAATGTACTTAGCAATACTAATAAGAGAATGAATTTTAAAATTTCTCTCCTGAGAAAAATATCTTCTCTCTGCTGGAGTTCCTTTAGGCTTCACAGCAATGTAGTGTGCCTGAAGAAAATCTCATTACTTGGCATTTGGTGCAGATGGTTAAACTCACTTTCTGTGCAATGACCCTCTTGGGCAATGCTGTTACCTGAGGAAATCCCTGCCTGACGTTCTGCTTGAACAAAGTGTGTAGGACTGGGGAGGGTGGGTTGTGGTCTAACAAGCTGTGGCCTCTCCACACAGGGCTTGGGGATGCAAAGGGCATGCCCTCCTGTGTGCGTGGTGGTCCTTGGTGTTTGCTGGGAGGCTCTGAACCATCTGGGAATGAAATGTGTTTCTCTGCATAGCTCCCACCAGGCTGCTCAGCCTGTTCTTCACAGCACAGCTGCCTCACTGCTCTGCTACTAGCAATTGCACATCTGCATTCCCAGGGCTCCACTGCATTCCTGCCACTGGGAACCAGACACTAACATTTAGCTTCCTACCACACTGGCCCAGTTTTCAACACCACCAGATAAGCTCAGAAAATTAGAAGTTCCCATGGAAGGTTTTAAATGCATTAATGTTTAATTTTCATGTATCTGCTAGGGCTGATGTAGGAAAGCACTTTTCCCAGGAAGCTCATTTGATGTTATGCTGTCTCAGCAGTATCCCAGGTGGTGTTTGGTCCCAATTCAGCAGCTCTGTTGGCACCTTCTCAATCCTTACAAAGCAGCAAAGTAATATCTCAGTCTGGAAACATCCCTCATACAAAACAGTAAGGAAAGACTGTTCATGTACCCATTCTTTTTCTTTTTCACAGTTTTCTCTGTTCCTGGATGGGCAACCTTTAGCCTGTAGAAGGAATTTTGATCTATAGGTAGCTTTCCAAATCAAGGTCTGGTGTGGATACATTAAGTGTTTTGGAGCCTGATGTGAAGCAGATCTGGCTCTCTTCTAACCAATTAAATCAAGAGCTGCAGATTTTGCAGCTGACCGTATCAAGAAACCTGAACTTAGCATTACCTTTGAAGGATCAGCAGGAAGCATTCAATTTCATTTTCTTTGTTCTTGGCGTTCCCAAATAATCTTACAGAATTGCTTCTGTCCCTTCATGCTAAGCCATGCTGCCTTGTTTAGTATTTGTGTTTTTTGGCTAAACTCTTTTCTCAGAAATAGTCACAGCATTAAGTAGTACTTTGTCCTTCATGTGTCTCCAGATGGGATGTGTGGGTGAACATGAGCTCACACACTTGCGTATGTAACACACGGTTGTGACTTCCACAGGGGCTGGCAGCGTGTACAGATTGTTCTCCAGAGGCAAAGTTGAAGGTATTTGCTGGCTGCGGTTACGTGTGAATCAAGAACTGGAGTGCAGTTCCTTCTCTGCTTCAGTAAAAATTTGGAGGAGCTTTGCTTCTGATTTCCCAAAACATATTTGAAACATAACTCGGTGGCAAGCCTTGTTTTGGAAATGGCCTCGCTCCAGTAATGGTTTTGTCAAGTCTGTTTATTCCAATTTCTTCCCCAGATTAATGGGCTGAAAAAGTAAAACCATTGTGTGTGTGGGTGGTTGAAAATGGGCTCTATGGATGTTGCTGCAATTTGTGTTTCATAAATAATGGTAGCTTGTGCATAAGCCTGTAATTGACTGAAAATGCATTAAAAGATAGCATGAAGGCAGGTCAACTGCTGCTTAAAATCCATTGCTGGAGTCTCTTGGGAGGAGAGGAAGATGGAGAGGCAGAAGGTACACAAACTGTGCAGCGTTAAACATGATTCAAATGTGCTCAAAGTTAGTTTTCTTAAATGTGTACTGAAGAGGGCAAGACTTAAATACTTGAGAAAAGAAAGCTGTTGGATCTGCATCATGCCAGGTGATGATGCTCACAGCAACAGTATTATTCCCAAATAACAGTGCTGTTAATTATGGCCCATGTCTGAAAAAAATCTGAGGCTGGTGAGTGGGAGTTGGAAAGGCTGAAGGGAGAGTAAAGCATCAAAATTCCAAAGAATTCAGTGTTCTGTGCGAGGAACATTTCTGGCCTCTCCGTGGCTGTACAGCCAGCAGTGTGTGAGTCAGTCTGGAGGGTCATGTTACTCCCAGAGCTGCTGAACTTGCTGCTGCTTAGAGCACTCATTGTATATAGACATATCACTTAATTTGTTCTTAATTAAGCTCAACAATACGAACTGTGTGTTTTTGATATCTAATTCAGATAGGAGCAAAGCCAGGTGCTAGAGCTGTTGTATGCTGTGAGCATGTGTGGATCAGGAGTGAGTGGGGAAGTGCTGCCTTTTGACAGGGGAAAAGGCTTCAAAATTTCATTTAATAGAAATTAGTGACTGATTATCATAAGGCATTGAACTGGGTGGAGCAGCAGTGCTCCAGTGGGAGCTGGTGTGCCAACATTCAGGAGTGCTGCCCTGGAGCAGGGGCATCTCACCCACACATACTGGCACCATCCAGAACAATTCTCATGCTGCCTTTGCTCAGGACACCTTTGGCTCTGATCATCTGGGTTTGTTGAACTTCTGGAACTGAAGCATCACACGTGCTTTGACTTTAGGTGTGCTGTTTGAAAGAGCAGGGGGAGGACATTGAGCTGCTGGAGGATGGGGCTCCTGGGAGGACATGCAGAAGGAGAACAGGCTTCAGGAACACCTGCTGACATTCCTGCACTAACAGCATTCACAAAATGCCTTTAATTTGATTTATTTTTTCCCCTCAGAAGTCTAGTTATCCTTTAAAGAAATAGTTTAACAATTCTCACCAGATTATCTGATACTATATTTCTTGCAAGGTACTACACTACAGTCCAATAGATTATTTTCTTTTTACAGGACATCATGTTTTTGCCAATTGGTCAAATACAATGTTTAAAGAAGCTGTGACCTCAGTTTTCTTTAACTGTTTTTAAACTTTTGGAGTTTGAAAGTAGTTTTTAGTTCTCTTTCTTCTCTTCCCACATCTTCACCTCTGAAAAGGTACAGTTGGAGCTGAACATCAGGAATAATCCCTCCAGCACCTCCTACTCTCAAATTAAAATTTTTGAGGGGGAATTATCCAAGTGAGATTTGCTCTTTAAGTTGAAGACTCTATGAGAATGACTTGAAAGTGGGTAAGACTTGTTGCTTTCTTGATTCCTGTGGAGATGTGCTCTTACATAAGAAACATTAATGAGAAATGCTTTTGTGTGTCGAGGATCAAGGATAGAAAGTGTTCAATTCATTGGAAAGCTTTTTGGTGCATCTTCTCTGGCCTGCTGCTACCAGGAGCTCTGATCTTCATGGGGCTGTGGTGGTGGTTGCATGCTACAGATTTTACAGGATGGTAGTTGTATCTCCAACATGAGCAAAACACATAGGAAAATGTAATCTTGCTTGGACACCAAGGTCCCACAGTGACTTGGAATGGGAATTCTCAGTTTTCAAGGGTCATTATTACTGCATGCACTGTTGGTGTTGTGATTGGACTGTCAGTAATGAAAGGAAGGCAATAACTGTGCACTCTTCTGCCAAGAATAAAAGGCAAAAGACAAATTTTGTCTCTTCTGCATACATAAATTTTTCTAGTATTTTTTTTCTTTGCTTCTGGGATAAAACTCCTGTTTGTGAGAGTAAACTCTCACTTTGCTGTGTTCCTTCAGTTGTGGGAGTGACCTATTTTCAACCATACCTTGTCTGTATGGCTTGTGGAGGAGCTTCTGCACCTTTGATACAAGCAAGTGAACTTTCCAAGGATCCCAACCCACAGTAACACCAATGCAGCTTGTTTTGGTAATACTGATGGCAGGAGGTAGTTTTGCAGTCCAGGTATGTGAACGAGATGGAGCCCTCCCCAAAATGGCCCGTGGCATCCTTGATCATCTGTGATCTGCTGTGCTTGCCAAGCATAAAGAGCCTTTTTAAAACGAGCTTTTATCGTTTGTGCTGAAAAAGGACTTTGAGGCTTCCTGTGCAGCTAGGACTTTTGTGTTGGACATGGGATCTTCCCAGTCCCCAGTGAATAAACACAGCTGGCTGTTTTGGGAAATGGACTTAACATCTTTGCATCAAAGCTGTACAAATAAGGCATCAAACTGTACTGAATTAACGGATAAGGTTTTCTGACTTTTACACTGACTTAAAAGGTGATCGAATGAAAAAATGCATTTTTTGCAAGGCTGCCTTCAGCCCAGAGCAGGAGGATATAAGCCTCCCCCCTTTGGAAACATGACTGAAACAAGCAGCCCCCATGACCTATCAATGTTGGATTATCATGCAATAATTTACTGGGCAGCCTTTTGCTGTCCAGAGCCGCCCACGCGCAGGAGTCAATAGTGCCTTTGTTTGGGATTGCTGGAAGAATGCATGATCTAATGGGGTGGTGGGAGTTTGCCTTCATTCCAGCATGCTCCAGGCTGTGCTCATTCCTCCAGTGTCCCAAACACATTTCCTTCCTCTGTCCCTGTCTTAGAACGGGCTCCCAGAAAAAACAATCCATGTTTGTGTCTCTGTCAGGCTTTTATAAAACCCCAGCACCTGTCTGTGGTGGAGCTCCACATGCCAGAATCTTTGGTTTGGTTGGGCATGGTTTAAGAAAAGACTGTTAAAATCCTTCAGGCCTTTCTTGTTCATGAGATATGCACATAAATCTTGAGGCTCTTCAGGTGAGGACAAGAAAATAAACCTAAGCTTTGTTATTACTAGTTTGTGTTCCTATAAAGGTCACAGCTCAGCATGTGAGAGCTGTCATCTGTGCTTCTGCCTGGAGTTATTTCCCTAGTGGAATTCCTCAGAAAGTGGAAATCCTTTACTTTCCTCTTTCAGATGCTGGATATTCCATTTGCTTGGGCGATACCAGTGCTCTCATCTTCCTCCTCCTCTACAAATTTTCTCAGAAAGCTAGGGTGTAGTTGTAAAGGACATTTACTCTATAACTACAGAAATTTCTTAGGTTTGGTCATAAGTGTGGCTTTTTCATGCACATGTGATGCAAGTGATATAACTTAACACTTACGTGTCTTGCAAGTGTTGGGGTGTTGTTGTTTAATGAAAGTACTTTATTTCAAAAGAACAAGTGTCTCAGGGTGCTTCTCACTCTCCTTCCCTCCTTATAAACTCTTGTTGCCCATCTGCATGCTGAAAAATCATATCCCATTCCATTAGATGGGATAACTTATTCTCCTTGAATATTGCCCTCTCATTTGCTGTCCCTGTGATCCAGGAGGGAAGGCTCTGGCAGGATTTCTAGCATGAGAGGCTGAACAAAATACTGTGGTATTTTGTTCAGAAGTGATCCAGCCACTTTGAGTGGTTGGTTGGCTCAAGATGCAACAATTTGTCTTGAAGAAGACCTTGTGAACTTGCTGGCCTCTGTCTGCTGACATTCAGGTTTCTGTCCCCTGCAAGGAAAACACTGCTTGTGTGAGGTTCTGGGATCTGTGTGTCTGGAAGAATAGGAGCCTGTCTGTTTTGCTCATGGCTGGTCCAGCATTGTGCTGGGCACTGGGAGAACTGATGGTTCAAGAAGGGCAGAGTTGAGGCAGGAGTAAGGGTAAATAGTATGGAGCACATTTTGGTCTAGAAAATGGGAAAGCTGACATATCTTCCTGGGAATGAAGGGGAAACAGGTCAGAAGAAAAAAGCAAAATGAAATGCCGGTTGTATTTGATTGCTCTCTGCCCTTCACTGCAAAATGGAAATGAAATCCAGTCAAAAAGTACTAAGTAGGCTCTATTTGTTACTGGGTTTGTTTTCAATTCTTTTAATCTTTACTAAGACATAAGTTGTCAGCAAGTACCGTGTGAGAAAAGCTGCCTTGAAACAGGAGCCAAGCAAAAGAAAAACAGTAAAGTTTAACCATTTCATTACTGCCCAGTGGATTTCATGGAAAACAAATCTGCAAAGGTTTGGTTCTTTGCCCAATGCAGTCTTCTCAGGTGGATTACATTTTCCCTCAGCAAAACTCAGTGGCTGTATGCAGGAGAGGTTTCGATTGCATCAATTCTTCCCATGTACAGAGGATTCAAGTGGAATCACCAATAATGAAGGAGGCTGAGTTGAGTGTCCTCTGGGCTTATCTCACCCAGGCATTTGCTCACAATTCAACACTTGTAGTCATCGTGCCAGCTGGCAGGACAGTTTTCCTGACATAAATTATCCATCCATTCTGAGGGGCCTGAATACAAGGAGGTCTTTTGTGGGTAGAATGAATTCCTAACTTCAGGGAAAAGGGAGGAGTTTCTGAAGATCTAAATGGCACTTGCTTATATGGGTTTTAGCATGGCACATTTCCTGGTGGACCTTGGGATACTGGATTTGGTGATGATCCAGCTGGGGAAGGGCTGTAATTGCTAATTACGGCTGGCCAAGCCCAACAATGTGAGCAGGTTGTTTGGGTCAGTATCCTCTGAGTTAAACAATGCTGAACATTTTCAGTGCCACTTCTGCTGCCTCTCTAGGCACCCAGGACTTGCTTGCTCCTTTGAATCTGTAATTGCAATACTGTCTTGAAGGCTTGCATGTGTGTTTTGCTTACAGCAGAGAAAGGGATTAAAAGGTTTTTTTGTCATCCTGAAATGTCAGAGAGGGCTGGTTATCATTTCACCTTGTCGTTTTCTGGTGAATAGCTCCATGCTTCAGAAAAAAATGAAGTTTTAAATTGTGTGGCTCATGATTTTGAGCTTTAAACACACGTCAGGTTGCACTTGTGAAGTGCTAAACTCGTGGTCACTGATTCCAGCATCTGGAGTTCCTCCTGCAAAACAGATCTGCCACTTATCAATACACACTGAAATACTGTCTGACACTTGACACTATCAGACAGTTCTAAGCCAAACTGAGCTCCAGGTCAGTACTGGCTTCTAGGAAAGGAGGACAATGTTGTTTTATCTTTGAAATGTAATGTTTAAAACTGCCTTTCACCTGGTTATTGCTGTCACCATTTCTTAGTGCAATAGCTGTATATGTTTATTCAGCCCGGCAAGACATGAAAGCACCCTGGGCTGCTTATCTTTGCTAGAAAAAGGCTCTGCAACCTCAAAGAACTACCAGGCTGTTAAGCACAGTATCTGTGTTCGGTGTGAACAGTGGGAAACACATTTCCACACTGTGTCAGCTGGTCTTGGGTAAACTCCATTGTTCCAGCAGTATTTACCCGGCAAGGCACTGCACAGCCACTCTGTGTGCATTAACTGCATTCCTCTTTAATGCCATTAACTGCACTGCTCAAGGAGTTACGCTGCCAGCTGCCATAAATGTCTTTTTCAAGTTGCTTGCTCAGTTGGGAGGGGTTTGAATGCATTTTTTTTTGCCTCCTGTGGAAAACTGGAGATGAAAAATGGAGGGTCCTTGCTATTTAGCAGAAGGGCTTCCCATGGAAAAGGTTTTCATGCTGCCTGGAGCACAGTTGGCATGTGCTGTGCCTTTAGCTGAGCTGGAGTTTTCACAAGGAGCTGTGGGAGACCTTGTCAGGAAACAGGGATCATAATTCAGTTATAGTAGAGAGCAAAAAAAGTAGTTCTTTTCTGGGGCAAGCAGCCTGTGACCCGGCCTTTCATCTAGAGCAGAAAGTTGTGTGTGTGAGTGAAAGCACATGCTCAGCCCCCTCATCATTCCCAGGATTCTTTTGAAACATTTCCTCCCCATCTTGATGAAGCCTGAACACGGGGATTTTACTTCACACCAGAGGAATGCAGTAGAAAACTAACCACCCCAATTCAAAAGAGCAGGGTATTCCTGACAATTCAGCTGACACAGTTTAATGAAGTGACCTTCGTTGTGGTCTCTGGCTTATTTTTTATCTGCTTTTGACTTAGGGAATGGCTGCTCTTGCCTGATGCTTTCCTGTTTTTACTTGTCATTGAAGTCACCCAAAGAAATCCCACTAGGGCTGACTTTCAGTGTTAGAGTTTGCTTTATCTTACCATGTGAGCTCAAAGAAAACTTTCTCATTAAGCTGATGATGCTTTGCTAGTGATACAACTATGATAGTAGTTGTGGTTTTTAGTTGCTCTCCTCCAAGATGTTGGTGAAGTGCTGGGATAGGCTGCCAAGTTGCAGGTCAACACATTGGGGTATTCCTGCAGAAGAAGGAGGAAGTATTTGCTTCCTGGGCCCCTTGCCTTTTACCTGGAAAAGATGTGAAGTGTATTCTGGGTTTGTTTTACCATGGAAAAAGATGTTTGTGTGTCTCCAGCCTATTGTCTTGTCTTCTTGAGTTCCTGTGTGTGCACTTTGCTCCGACCTCAAGCATATTATGCCTTCAGTGAGGAGCTCTCTCTGAGAAGAGCCCATGTAGTAGAGAAACAGGAAAGCCGGGAGGGTCTGATCTGTACACAGGATGCCTGCTTCTTACCTTCATTGAAATTCATGAGAAAAACACTCCAAATACACAGGAATGTTCCAAATACACTTTCATTTATTTTGCTGGGCAGGGAGGGGAGGGAATGCCTAAGCTAAGTTAGTGTTAAGTGTTGGTCCTTTGGAAGAAAGTCGTTTGGGATTAATGGTGGTGCTTGCTTCTCACTTGTCTTCTGCATGTAAGAAAATCTCATTACATAGTCAACCCCAAACCAACAGTGAGTTGGTACTGAGCAAGAGCCACGGTGGTGAATGTCTGGCATCCAGTCTTGTGCCTTAGGTGATCCATAACTACACATATGATATAAATAGAAAAGGGTCTTTTGTAGAAAGTATCAGGGGGCTTGTATCTGTATAATGTCCCAGCTGTCCTGCATGTCACGCACAGACAATATTATTTGGTGGGTAGTTTAAACACCAGATTGGTCTTTTTCTATTCTTGGGTGTTGTGATTTGACACTGGCCAAATGCCAGGTATCCACAAAAGTCATTTGCGTACTTTTTTTGTTACAGTTCAGCAGAGGAGAGAGGGAAAAAATTAGCAAAGGGCTCGTGAGTTGAGATAGGGGCTGGGAGAAAGCACTTTAAGGGTAATACAGGTTCGATTTTAAAGTTAAAAAGTGAATTTATTATTAATGGAGTCAAAGGAGGATAATGAGAAATAAAATGAGCTTTTAAAACACCTCTTTTCCCCCTCTCCCACTTTCCCACTGATAGTGCAGGAAGACAGGTTTTAATCAGTTCATCATTTGAAATCTTTTTCTGTTTGCTCAGGCAGAGGAGCCTTTCCTCTGCTATGCCGTGGGGTCCCTCCCACAGGCAAACAGTCATCCCAGAACTGTTGTGGCGGGGCCATTTGTCCATGGGGTGCAGTCTTTAAGGACAGGCCGCTCTAGTTTGGGAGCGAGGGCTCTCTGTGTCTCTGGGAGCAGGGCCCTCTGTCTCTAGCTGGGTCTCCCACTGGATCACAGCTTCCTCTAACACCCACCCGCTGCACTTTTCCCACAGGCTGGGAGTGGATCTCTGCATCCCTGTGGACTTCATTCACTACAAGGGGCCAGTTTGTTTCACCATATTCCTCCCCACGGCCTGCAGAGGAATCTCTGCTCCAGCTCTTGAAGCACCTCCTCCCCTTTCTTTTCCACTGACCTTGGTGTTGCCATGTTGTTTTCCCTCGCATGTCCTCACTTCCTTCTGTTCTCTGACTAGAAGACAAACTGCTGCTTGTAGGACCATTGCCAACAAGTTCCACAGATTCAAAGACTCTTGCAAGGTCCCTCAGCAGCGAGCAGTGGATCTGGTTTGGGTTCCGTGTTGGAAATTGCTCTCCATGCTCCGGCCCAGCAGCCCGGCCCGCGGGCAGGGCCGGCTCCGTGGCGCTGGTGCTGCTCAAGGCCTCTCTCCGTGCGGTGCAGAAGGGGAAGCCACTGCCCCTGCCCTTCTGCTGGCGGCATGGCTGGCTGGGGGTGGCCAGGCAGGCAGGGCTGGCTGTGGCCAGTCAGAGCTCGCTGTGGCCAGGCTGAGATGGCGTTGGCCATGGCATGTTGCCGTGCACTATGCTGGGGATGCTTCCCAGTGGCGGTACTTCACCAGCCCTGGGAAAAAGACCTGTGTATGCTGTTTTGATTTTCTTCTTAAATATGTCATTAGAGAGGGGTTACCAACATCTTTAACTGGGCCAGCAACATGTCCATGTCCAGAGCCATCAGAGATTGGCTTTCTGTTGGAAGCTTCTAGCAGCTTCTCACAGAAGCTACCCCTGTGGGCCCCCCTGCTAACAAAACTAGGCTGTGCCAAACTAAGACATTGGAGGACATAATTTTTCAGGTGCTGTACATCTTGTTTTTACTTAATTTTTTTCAGAAATGTTGGTTTCTGGACCCTTTGCTCTGCTTCTTCTGCTGCTTTGGTTCCTCCCTCATGCCAGGCAGGCTTTGGGTGTGATGTGCCTAATGCAGGCTGGCCCCTGGCCTAATCACCGAGGGGCCTGCAGGGCAGAACTGTGCTTCGTGACCTAATTCACGGCTGTGGGTTTGTGCATGTGTCCTTTGAGGACATTCTGTTCTTGGTGCGTGGTGCCTCTGCTCTGCTCTCACGTGAAGGAGGTGAACACTTCAGCAAGTGCCAAGCCTCAGGTTAAAATTTAACATGGTACATACAGATCATTAATTTTACAAGTTGAGGTTAAATCTGTGTGACTTCTACAGGTTGAAAAATCCTGTTTCTCAATCAGCTGAAACTATTCTAATAGCTTTTTTTTTTTTTGATTAATGAAAGTTCTGGTGATGGCTGCAAGTTCTGCTTAGAGCACTGTTTTTCTTGGAAGTGGTGGGAGCATAAAAGAGCGTGGCAGGGACTAAACAGCTGAGGTTTTATTCCAAACAAACTCAACGTTTTAACGTTATTTTAGCAAGCTCCCTATATGCTGCAGAGTATCCTGATCATACACAGTCTGCTTGCTGAAGTGGAGCAAGAACAGCTGGTACACAGCTGTATGCTTCCTCCTGGGAACCCTTGGCCAGCATTGATAGCAGATGAAGGTGGCTGAAGTGTTGTGGTCCTTTTCTCCTAATGGGTTCTCTCAAGGATGTGACTTCCCTGGGCAGTTGGTTTATGTGCTTGGGTGTAGATGCTCAAGTCACTGGAGAAGAATCATGAGGAGGGAGCACGATGTGCTGACTGCCACAGACCGGTCAGGAGGGAAACAGAGGGCAAAGAAGTGGATTTTCTTTCATCCTTCTAGGAGATGCAGAACATGGATAGCTTGTAAATCATGGCACTCCAATCTGAAAAATGACTTGGTGACTTTAGTCAAATGATGTGGGAAACTTAAAACTCATTTTGTTTTCCCAGGAAATGAGTAGAAGAGCGCAGTAGTTGGTAGGTTTGGTGCTGGAGGAAAAACTTTATGAGCTGTAAAAAGAGATGGAGGTATTGTCTATTTAGGGAGGAAGCAGAGGTGCAAACCAGGCTCTACAGTGTGACAAGCTTCTAGGTCTCTTTATTTATCTATTCAGCTGGTCTTCAACTTGTACTTACAGTTCGTTCACCTTGTCTTTGCTTGGAGGTACAGCACTGGTGTTGCTGGACATGCTTGTCCTTCTGGATAAAGCTGGGAGATGTTTCTCCAGAGAGAGAAGTGCAGTGCAGCCCTTCCCATTCTTTCTCAGTTTTGAGTCTTTCTCATGTCTCCTCTCCCCACAGGAAAAGCCTTTGACATCACATACGTGCGCCTCAAGTTCCACACCAGCCGGCCCGAGAGCTTTGCCATCTACAAGCGCACGCAGGAGGACGGCCCTTGGGTGCCCTACCAGTACTACAGCGGGTCCTGTGAGAGCACCTACCACAAAATCAACCGTGGCTTCATCCGCACTGGGGAGGACGAGCAGCAGGCGCTCTGCACCGATGAGTTCAGCGACATCTCCCCTCTCACCGGAGGCAACGTGGCCTTCTCAACGCTGGAGGGGCGTCCCAGTGCCTACAACTTTGACAACAGCCCTGTGCTGCAGGTATGGGAGCAGGGCTATGTCAGTCGGGTGGTCTGAGTTGAGTCTTCCTGTTGAGTCACTGTGGATGGTGACTGGGCTGCACTACAGCCCTTAGTCATAGTGAAAGGCCCTTGCACAGCTGAGTTGGGATGGGCATTCCACAGAGACACTTTTGAAGGAAGAGTTTGAACTCTTGAGTCTATTGGTAGTAAGTTTATGGTACAAAAAAGCAAACCCGGTGGTGTTAAGGGTGATTTGTCAGTAGGCAAGTCTTCAGAGGATCTCTGCCAGCTTAGAAAGCAGCTATGGACATTCTACTGTTGTTTCAGATACAAAGACAGAGGAAGGTAAAGTCTCAGTCCAGTTAATATTTGAGAATCTGCATGTATATTTCAATTACAGGAGTCCCTACCCTGTTCTTTTACATGTGTGTTGAAGCAGAGAATCTTGATTTTATCCTTGGTGTTTTTCTCTTACAAGTGACTTAGCAAGGGGGTTTTGGCAGGGTTTTTATGTTGTTGAACATTTTTGAATTTTTTTTTTGCATTCACAGGGGTGGTTGGGCAGTGGTCAGGAGCATACTAGGAGCACCAGTTTATCTGATTTACTTGCCAGTTTTTGTGTTCTGCCTCATGACTTCTCCAGTTTATATTGCAACAAGTAACTAAAGCTGTGGGATTTGCCTCACTGGGGCTTGTTGTCTTCCTTTCAGAGCTGTAATTACCATCACTTCCCTTTACTCTAAGAGCTACTCTAAGAGCAGTAGTCTCTCTCAGACTGACACAAGCACCCAGCAGGCTCAGGGCTTGCCTGTCTCTCATTCCCAGGCAGGAGAGCAGAATCTGGTGGGATTACTTCTGCAAACTAAAGTGAAATGAAAAAATAAGATTCATGGGAAAGGACAAAGAGCTTCTGAAGTGGAAAAGAACCAGTTTGGCCACCTCATTGGTGTAGCCAACCCTTGCAGAAAACCATGTCTTATCGTTAAGGTGAACAAGGAGATTTCAAGTTAGCAATGTGTATCGTATTCTGATAAACTTCTCTATGTAAGGAATAGAGAGCTGGCCACCATTTTCCTAAAATATGTACCAACCCCTGGTGTTGCTTTTCAGAACTGAAGTAAATGTGTGTATTGTGATTGGTATTTCCATGTGTTTACATCAGTGTTTGTAATTCAGTAAACAAACACTATGTTACTGGCTGAGCAGTGACACAGGTGCTGCACAGTTGTACGTACAGTGATGTTTGTGTTCTTTCTTGTGCTGTTTGAAGGAAAATAGTTTTGTAAAGGGTATAATAAAACCAAAGAGGTGCCAATGTCAGTGGCTGGCAGAAGGTGATATGAAATTTGGCAACAGGCTGTGTGTGCTGGCTGCTGCTGCACAAGGCATGTGTTACAGACACTGTGTAAATATTATGAAAAACTCTTGTGTTGCAAGTCAGATCTGTCTGTCTTCCTCAGCCTCTCCCAGCCTCACTCATTTGTCTGTCTGTATCTTTTAGTCTGGTGCAGTGTGTCTGCAGACAAATGTACTCTAAAGCTTTTCCCATTGGTGCTGCATAGCTTTGCAGGAAAACTGCAGCCAGACAGATATGTACAGTTGGCAAACTGGCATAATTGCCTGCCCTGCACTTTTTGCTGGAGAGGTTACTCAGTGCTTCCCAGTTGAAAGCAGTCAGGTTGTGAAGAGGCATTGGATAGGGTCTCCAGAGAGGAGAAAGGGTCAGGAAAACCCATTTGGATCAAGAGGATGTGACATAAGGCTTCTGGGGCAGGAGTGTGTGAGCTCCCGAGGTGCAGAGGGGAAAACAGTGAGGAAGGAACCAGCCGCTGATGAATGACTTCATTAATAGAACTGCTAATGGCTGGTGTTCTCTCAAGGGAGAGGGTGTTTCATCTGATGGGATTTCTGTCTGCTCCAGGAATGGGTGACAGCTACAGATATTAGAGTGACCCTCAACCGTCTGAACACATTTGGAGATGAAGTTTTCAATGACCCAAAAGTTCTCAAGTCTTACTACTATGCAATTTCTGATTTTGCTGTGGGTGGTAGGTGAGTAGACAATGAAACTCTGTGCTTACTAAAGTTTTTAGTTTGTTTTACTAGACTGGTTTAAAGATACTGATTGTATTCACATCATACCAATAGGCTCTGGTCTTTAATGAGTGTCCTAAATTAAGAATGCATCAGAATTAATTTTACATAATTTGCAAATATTGTATATATGCTTTTGTAGCTATAACTTCAGGGCTGGTAGAGATCAATTTTTTTCCTTGATTAGATGAAATATTAAGTGATTTGAGAGGGTAAATGGTAAAAAGAGTAACTAAAATGAAAAACAAAAGAAGAAAATTTTTTCTGCTCTGTGGTTTGTGTCGTTTTTGATGTGTTTTTAAATTGTTCTCTGCCTGTATCTGTACTCTAGAAGAGCAGTAAGTAGAAAATCTCAGTGCTTCTCCTTCACATATATTGAAGAAGCTATCTCCTTTGGAGGTCTGGAACATGGTACAACATGGTTGTGGTTGTGCATTGGTTTTGCCAAAGTCTGCTGTAGAATGTTTAAACCTTAAGTAGTTGATGATAAAATATTTTAATAAACAGAGATGAGACCACTGCAGGATTTTGGACTGTTTGCATATGGTGGTCCTGAGACTGGGATTTGGCCATATGGGGATTTGTATTGGCTGCACCACCAGTCTGGAGGTCCCTGAGCTTCTGTATTAGTCACCTTTGTGCTATTTAATTTCCTACTGATAGCACAATGGCCCACACCCAGTGAACATACTGTGTTCTGGTCTCACAAGAGACACATTGTGGAAAATTTACCAACATAAAACCAGCTAAATCTTTGCCTCTCCTACTCAGGTCAGTCTGAAAGCTGCAAAGGAGTTAATTAAATTTCTTCCCTTTCTAAATGCCTACCTAGAGCAGGCTGCACCTCGTGGTTTCATAGAATGGTTTGGTTTGGAAGGGACCTTCAGAAATCATCCAACCTCCACTGTGGGCAGGGACACTTTCCACTATCTCAGGTTGCTCCAAGCCCTGTCCAGCCTGGCCTTGGACACTTCTGGGAGTGAGGCAACCACAGCTTCTCTGGGCAACCTGTGCCAGTGTCCCACCACCCTCATGGAAGAACATTTATTCCTTATGTCCAATCTAAATTAAAATTAGAAAGGTGTTTAAAAGTAGTGCCCCTTGTCCCGTCACTACAGGCCCTGATAAAACGTTTCTATCTTGTAAACCCCTTTTAGATATTAGAAGGCCTCCATAAGATATCCATGAAGCCCCCTCTTCTCCAGGCTGAATGACAGCAGTTTTGTTCTTGATTTTGTTGTAATCATCAACCTTCAAATGTCTCTTGCCTCAGATTTTGAGATCTGGGCCCTGTTTTTTGGTGTTGCTTTGTGACTGACCTGGAGCTCTGGAGTTTTAATACCTGTTGCTTACCTCTCCTGAACCAGGTGCAAATGCAACGGGCATGCAAGTGAGTGTGTGAAGAATGAGCTTGGGAAGCTGGTGTGCAACTGCAAGCACAACACCTTTGGGGTGGACTGTGAGAAGTGCCTTCCTTTCTTCAACGACCGACCCTGGAGGAGA
Source organism: Catharus ustulatus (assembly GCF_009819885.2). NCBI lineage: Eukaryota > Metazoa > Chordata > Aves > Passeriformes > Turdidae > Catharus > Catharus ustulatus. The sequence goes on from NC_046229.1 coordinate 25,475,195, forward strand.
GCGACGGCGGAGAGCGCCAATGAGTGCCTGCGTACGTGCGGCTGCACCGGGACAGCCTGGCTGGGCAGGGCCCTGCCCCTGCTGCCAGCCACAGCCTGGCCCTGCCTGCTTCAACTTGTCTCACTTAGCCTGCACTAAGCACAGTTCATGCATTGGTCATTCCACTCCCCTCCTGTGAGAACTTGCTGGTAGATCCCTAGGAATGGGCATCTCCTTTCTGGAGAAGGATGGGGAACCACCTTTAGGAAAGAGGTGTCCTGCAAAAATGTACAGGCTTGTACTTTATGAGACCCATGGGAAAAAAAAATCTGTTTACTATGCTGGAGTATAATTGCCCTTTCAAATGCTTCTCATTTAGCATCAGCTGATTTTTTATGTTTGGATTATTGGGTTTTACAGTTACTTGTTGATTATTTAATCTAATTTCTGGACCAAAAAGGCAGGTCTCTGTCACGGAACACCAATTTGCTTGGTGTTTTGTCCCAGACCACAGCTCCTGGTAGTTTACTTTATGGGGAAGCTGTTTCAGACAGAAGTTTTCTTCCTGTCTGACCTCTGTGTGTCTAGATAGATCCCAGCTGTATGTGACTTCCCTCAATGGGGTGCTGAAATTGGGATATCCTGCTTTCTAGGGATTTGCCATCCAGGGGAGAAGCTCTCATGACAGCATGGAGCAGCCCCATGTTACCTTTTCATACTTGTTTGGATGACAGATATCAGTGGTGCTGTATGGGAGGACAATATTTCGGCTGCAAGTGGCAGCCTGATGTTGAAAGGAGTGGGGTGGAAAATGCTGGTTTTCTTTTGTGCATTGATGAGACTGGTCTCAAGTTTGTTTCAGGTCTCGGAGCAGTTAAAAGCTGCTACCCCAACTCCTGTGCAGTGGCGCTGTGCTGGGTGGGTTCTGTGCTGTGGGGACAGGCTGGTCACTGACAGTGCCCTGTCTTTGCAGCGTGCGACTGCAATGGGCGCTCCCAGGAGTGCTACTTCGACCCCGAGCTGTACCGCGCCACGGGCCACGGCGGCCACTGCACCGCCTGCGCCGGCAACACCGACGGGCCCCACTGCGAGCGCTGCCGCCACAGCTTCTACCGCCTGGCCAGCGACCAGGCCTGCCTGCCCTGCAGCTGCAACCCCGTCGGTGAGCAAAAACCACCTCTTCTTTCGGTCATGCAGCTCACTGCAAGCTGGGCTAAAAAGAGGGAGGGATTGTTTGGATTTCTTTTTTTTTTTCTTCCCTACATGTAGGAAATGTTTATTGGATTGTATTTTGGTTTAAGTTATCCTTAGATCTAAATGCAGTTAGGGTCACCTCTGCAGCACTTAGTCCTTCAAATGTATTCTGAAATTAATTTTTTTTTTCCACTGTGTATGTGTTACCCTGGATGCTCCCAGTACTAAAAAACTCATTTAAATTCTTAATAACCAAGATGATGTGAGTGGGTATTTCTGGAAGTTATTCATGCTGAGAAATTGTAGTGAACTTTAGCTGCTGCATCAGTTTCTCCTACCAAGTATCCAAGCACTATAAATACAAACCAGTGAAACATTAAACACAAAAGGGGGTGGGGTGAGATAAAACAAAGTAAACTCAAAATATGTAGTTAAACTCCTTTAAAAAAAAGAGGACGGAGGTAATTCTGGCAGGAGAATACATCTTTTGTTGTGAAGGGAGCCAGTTAACCTGTAAACAGTGATCCTGTAACTGCACCAGCCCACAGCAAGTAAGGTGGAAGAAGGGAAAAGGGTAACACATAGTAAGATATGATGTGAGGTTTCAAAAGAGTAGCCGGCGTAAGTCGTTGCTTGCGGCATGCCTAAAAGCAGCCAGGGAGAGGTCTGCCAGCGTGCATCTCCTATCTAATTTCGTCAAGGAGTCATTCAGTTGTGAAATTTTTTACCAATAAAGGCCCTTTCTCCTTCTGACTGCTTTCCTGGGTCCTTGTGTTAGACCTTATTTTAAGAGGGGTGAGGGTTGGTGTCAGCTGAGACAGTTGAAAAGATGCAGGGAGATGCCTTCTCAGGTCTTTAAGGACAGCTTTCAAATGCTTTATGACTTAGCCATTAGCTCGTATGCCATGACGCACTGACACCCAGGGTGTATTTGAATCTCCTGGATATGTTTGGACTGGTATTTTTGTCAAGTACTCTTTTTTCCTAAATAATCCCAAGTGGGACTGCAAAGGGGATTTGAACTTCAACTGTATATGGTAAAGGTTTGGTGAGTTCTTCTGTCCCATCCAGTCTAATCATCTTATAACTCTTCACTTTGCTATAATCTTCTGGTGTGGATTGAAGTGGAAACAAGCAGCTATTTCTGTATATTAAAATATTTTTCTCCTGGTAGTTAACTCTTACAGTGCTGACAGCTCTGAGGCCAGCAGCCATATGGATGCTTGGGAGAAAGCATTTTGTCCCACTATGGATTAAAGAAACCTGCTACTACTTTTTGTGCAAGACCACCTGAATGGAGCAGTACTGAGGAAGGCAGTCTTCCAAAAATGAGGGTTTTGCTCAAGAGTTTACTCTTGAGATTAGGATTCATAGTGGCACATGCAGCCTTGCTCCAAAGAGGCAATTTAGCAATCAAGGATGGAAAGGGAATATGAAAGGGAGAGGTCAGGGAAAGGGGAGATGCTGATTGTGGGAACACAAGGGATTCAGGGAATAAAACGTTGGAAATTACATATTGCAGAGTAAAACAGTGGAGTTGGGGCATGCAAATGCGGCACTAAGGATGAAACAGGAGAAGGTAATTTGAAGTTAAAATTATATTTTATGTATATAAAGGTTAGTTGGTAGGAATAAAAGGCTGAATATAGTTTGGGAAGACTAGATAACAGTTTATCTGTCTGGAGCTGTCAGGGGAAAAATCCCTGGGAACCAGAGGCACACCAGAACTTTAGGTAAGCTGTCACTCATCACCTTCAGGCTGTGCTTCCCACTTTCTTCTTCCTTCTTTCTTGGCCATTTTGTATAGTTTGAATAGCTGATGGAGCCATGTGTGTGTGCTGAGGTGCCTGTCCCTGCTGTCCCCACAGGCTCCCTCAGCACACAGTGTGACAGCTATGGCCAGTGCAGCTGCAAACCCGGCGTGATGGGGGACAAGTGTGACCGCTGCCAGCCAGGCTTCCACTCCCTCTCCGAAGCTGGGTGCAGGTAAGGAGGATTGCAGCTCTACAAAAGGAAATCTAGGCTTTTTAAAAGCTTTCTTTACGTGGCTCTTACTGAACTATCCTCTCCTGACTCTCCCAGGCCCTGTTCTTGCAATGCTGCTGGCAGCACAGGGGAATGCAATGTCGAGACAGGGCGGTGTGCGTGCAAGGACAATGTGGAAGGATTCCACTGTGAGAGGTGAGGTTTTTCTTCCCATGGCTTTGTTTCAGGAATGAAAAATATTTGAGGACCTGGGGTTAAGCATCAGGGAAATTAATTCTCTTTCCTTTGCATCTTCAGATGCAAACCTGGATTTTTCCATCTGGATTCCTCCAATCCAAGAGGCTGTACCCCCTGTTTCTGTTTTGGACACTCTTCAGTCTGCACCAGTGCTGTGGGCTACAGTGTCTATAGCATCACCTCCAACTTCGAGTTTGGTAAAATTGAGCTTTCCTTTGTGTCTCAGATTGGGCTGTAGACTTGGGTCAGAAGCTGTTAAAAAACCCAACTCCTTTTTTGTGCAAGACCACAAACCTTGGGCAGGCAGGTCTAGGATCCCTCTTTCGGAAGTGCTGAAACTGCCTGGAACTTCCATGTCTGCAACTTGTTTGTTCCGATGGGGAGGCATGAATTCACAGCTCTGGCCTCAGGCACACAGTTATTGTACACAGTGCAGGTGCAAGTGGGAATTGCAAATAAAAACTTTTTCTAGCCTGAGAGGTGTGCTGACAAAGCAGAGTTTCTTCAGTTCTAGAACCAAATCATGGCTTTCTGATTGAGAGGATCAAAATCACTTTAGATTTGGGGTTTACATGGCTCTGAGTAAAACACTGTTGTGTTTCCAATGAGTCTGTAAACCCAGGAAAAATCTGTTTTTTTCATGCAGTCGGTTTCATGTGTATGCATGTTTTCATACTGTGAAATCTGAAAAGAACATCTTTTTAAATTAAAATTCCACTGGAGAACAGTTCATACAAAGGCTGCAACTCTCAGCAAGTCATATGGGACTGCAAGTTTTTCTATCTCTGCGCTTAAGCTCTTTAGAAAAGAAGATTTTGGACAAGCAGTTATCAGAGGGTTCAAAGTTCAGAGGTTTCAAGTCAGCACTTGAGTTAGGGGCTTAAATTGGAAAGATGGTGTTTATCAAATAAACTCTTCTGCACAGCTGCTTTCTGCAGCCTGTCAGTGCCCATGCACACATTAGATTAAGACATGAATGACATGATGTGAGAAGTGTGTGCAAATGTCCATCTTCCAAGGGTGTTAATTCTTGCCCGTCTGATTCTTCAGGAGAGGATGAGTGGCGTGCTGAGCAGCGTGATGGCTCGGAAGTCTTGCTGCAGTGGAGTGCCGAGACCCAGGACATCTCCGTTATCTCAGACACCTACTTCCCCATGTACTTTATTGCACCACGTAGGTCATTCTAAAACCATGGCTTTCTGTGCTGCTTGTGCCCTTTGTGTTCTGCCCTCTAACTGTAAAGATTTCTCCCCTTTCAGGCAAGTTCTTGGGCAACCAGGTTTTGAGTTATGGGCAAAACCTGACCTTCTCCTTCCGTGTGGATAGGCGGGACACACGTCTCTCTGCAGAGGACCTGGTGTTGGAAGGGGCTGGGCTGAGAGTGTCGGTGCCTCTCATTGCCCAGGGCAACTCCTACCCCAGTGAGAATGTGCAGACCTACACCTTCAGGTACTGTGGGAGCAGCTGTGGCCTGGCCTGGGCTGCCTTTGGCCTCTGAGCTCTTGAGGAAACAGAGATCGTTAGGTTTAAACTTATTTGGGTGATGTTGCAATAGCACAGTGCTGTTGCAAAGGGAGCTTTTGAGAGGGTGCAGCTGTTAGCAGCTGAAAGCTGTGCTGATTATGCTTGGCTCTTCTCCCCAGGCTCCATGAGGCTGCAGATTACCCGTGGAGGCCTACTCTTACAGCATTTGAATTCCAAAAGCTTCTCCACAACTTGACTTCCATCAAGATCCGTGGGACGTACAGTGAGAGAAGTAAGTCGCTGAGCAGAATGTCACAGAAGAAGGGGCAAACTCATTCGTGTAGTGCTTGGGTTGCTTCATTGTAGGGCCCAGACATAAACAGCTGTGGCAGCTTATTTGGCAGAGCTTGTGCCAGTGGCTTTTCACCTTGGCTTTTCTGTGTAGCAGGCTTTCCAAAGAGGAAATGGGAAAGAAAAGTGTTGTATTTGAATGTCTGAAAGCTGAGCACTTACCAACTGCTGATTCCTTGCCTAGACATGGGAATTTTGCTTTGTTTAATAACCATTATCCTCCAGTTAGTAAAAACAGTACAGAGTACTGAATGACACAGTAGGATGTAGAAAGTTTACAATATTTGGCTTTAAGTTTTGCTACACTAGAAATGGTTACATCCCCCCTCTTTTTGGGTCTTGCCTTGACATGACAAATGGGAAGGACAAGGTCTAAAGTGCTTCCTGTGCAGAAGCTGAGTGGAAGTTCCTCGTAAGGAAGATTTATAAAAATGAACATGAATTAGAAGCAAAAATATGTCCTTAGGTATTGCTGTGTGATGAAGAATTTTTGCAGAAAGATGCAAAGAATGAATTTGCATGTGGGAAAGATGGGAAAACTGCAAGTGTTTTCAGAGGGGTGGCCCATAATGAGGAATGTGGGGTTGTGAAATGGAGGGGAAGAAAGGCGTGGAGCAAACCATCCCTGAGTGCTGTAACCACTGGTAATATGTAGGGGATGAGGCTCTGCTCAGTGCACTGGAGCTGCTGCAGTGGTACAAACATAGTGGTATAAGTTAAAAGCCAGCTATGTTGTGTCTGGGCTCTGTTTTGCTCCAGGGAAAGGGCTGGGAGTAGAGGAGGGAAGTGCTGAAATGCCAGAGGGAGGAATGGCTTGAGAGGAATAGTTGGAGAGTTTGTCCTGAGGCGCGGTTTGCAAACAACGTATTAAAATTGCTGGAGACATGGTCTGTTCTGTCTTGAAAGCCAGGAATTGGTTTTGGTATTTGATTTGGAAATGGAAACCATACACATGTAAAATATAACTTAATTTTAATTGACTGTACTTGCTCACCTGCTGTTCTCAGATTCTCCTCTATATTGTCATTCTCAGCTTTCCTACCCTGCATGTTCCCTTGGTGAGCTCCACTGCATCTTTGCTCATCTCCCTAAACCCTCACTGGAGGGTTTTGCATTTTGATTCACCATACTAACTGCAAGCACCCATCTCTGTGTCCCTCGTCTCTCAGCCGTGTTTGGGGACGTGGTGATGATAGCCTTTGTGGTTACAAAGAGTTTGCCCCTTGGCGCTTTCTAGGTGCTGGTCACCTGGATGATGTCACCATCACAAGTGCTCAGCCTGGACCTGGTGTGCCTGTGGCCTGGGTGGAGAGCTGCTCATGTCCAGTGGGATACGAGGGGCAGTTCTGTGAGCGCTGCACCTCTGGGTACCGGCGAGAGACCCCGAGCCTCGGGCCCTACAGCCCCTGCGTGCCTTGCGCGTGCAACGGGCACAGCGAGACGTGTGATCCTGAGTCGGGTAAGAGGGGCTGAGCAAACTGGGAGCAGCAAGAGGGTGGGTCTTCTCTCCTGGATTGGACAGTGAGGCAAAGCTGACTTCCCTCTCTATTGCAGGCATGTGCAACTGCAGGGATAACACGGCGGGGACTCACTGTGAGAAGTGCAGCGATGGCTATTACGGCGATGCCACGGCCGGCACAGCCTCGGACTGCCAGCCCTGCCCGTGCCCAGGCGCCTCGAGCTGTGCCATTGTGCCCCGCACCAAGGAGGTCGTGTGCACCAGCTGTCAGGCTGGCACTACAGGTGTGTTCCTACACTAAACATCTTTTCTACATCTGCATGCTTGTGGAAATGTCTCCTCCTAGTTCTTGTTTTCTGATCCAAAATGAGTAGCTCTGAAAGCTTTGTCTTCTGGTTCAAATCTTTCTCCCTTCCTCAGCCCATGCGAGGTTTGGGGCTTCACATGTTTTTCATGCCTGTTTCTTGAGAACAGAAGGCTTGGTCTGCAAAGTCTCACCATTTCTGTGCTGTATAGGAGAGCCTTCTGGTAGAGCTCTGATGATGGCATGGTGTTGGGCAGAAAATAGATTTAAAAGAGCCAGGACGGCAGGTCAGACTGAAATAAAATTAGAAGGTGCAGTTTGCCAGCAAGTGAGGTACAACAGGATGCTTCCTAGGAAGAGCAGGAAGGCTGCAGTGACTCATGAACACTGCCCAAAAAAATACAAGATCAAACTAGTGCTCAGCAATTTTAAGGAGAAATATGTGAACAGATACAGATCTTTTTTTTCTTAGCAATAAGCTGTGAAGTCCAAGCATGTAGCTGAGTTGTTAAGCGGAAACTTTCGTTCTGCCTGCAGACAGCATGGAAGCCATAGGATGGTAGGCAGCCTTCATGCTTCTCTGCTGATTTTATGCGTGGCATGGCAGAGTCCAAAGTACAGAATATCTGTAAATTCTTGAGTGCTTAGGAAAGCCCAAGCACATAAGCAGGTCATGGGGTTCCTGTGGGTGCCACTGTGTTGTGAACCAAAGCAGAGTCCAGGCCCCAGGTTCCCTTCAGCTCAGGTGTCTGTAGCAGCTGATCTTTCTTGTAGTTAAATGATTGCAGAAGAGTTCCTCCTGTCTCATACCACCTTTTTGGCATGTGAGGAAAAAGGGGGGTTGTTTTTGCAAGAGCTGCCTAAGAAACAGAGCTCATAACTGGCTGGGGAGATCAGATCTGCAAGAATAGGAAGCTGCTGAGTCGGATGGTTTGGTGGCTGCCTGTGGAGGTTTGGCAGGTGTCATTGGCAGAGGAGCTTCCTGGAGCAGTGATGCCCCAAGGAACTCTACCTATTGGCATTTTTAAATTAACAACAAATTGCAGCAAATAGGTTTGACTTAAAGGGATAGGAGGGGAAGGAAGAATGGAAATAATTCATAGTGCAAAGTTCCAGTGAAAAATCAGCTTGAATTTAGAGATGAGAAGGGATTTGTGTCTGGCCCCAACAGAAGGATGAAAGGGAGGAAACTGAAGAGTTTACTTTTCAGAAGGAACTGCAAAGGGAATCCATGTGAGACAGCAGCTAAGGGCTTTCAGCTGCAGCACTCATGTCTGTGTTGTGTCCCAGGCAAGAGGTGTGAGCTGTGTGATGACGCCTATTTCGGAGACCCACTGGGCAGGAATGGTGCTGTGAGGCCCTGCCGCCTGTGCCAGTGCAACAACAACATCGACCCCAACGCCGTGGGCAACTGTGACCGCCAGACCGGCGAGTGCCTCAAGTGCATCTACAACACTGCTGGCTTCTACTGCGACCGCTGCAAGGATGGCTTCTTCGGGAACCCCCTGGCCCCTGACCCCTCTGACAAGTGCAAAGGTCAGACTTATTTCTTGCATTTTAAAATGATTTTGCCCCCAAGAGCTACTGTCAGGCTGTCACTTGTGCCTGGCAGCACCGATGTGTGGCTCTGCCCTGGTTTGGTGGTTCAAGCTTGCTAAAATCTTTGTGTTTCTAGGCACTTAGTGCTATCAAAGCAAAAGCACTGTGTGGTGCAGGGGCTGGGTGGCCATGTGGTTAGGGTCCAGGCCCATTAGGGTAAGTACCAACATCACAAGGGATTTCTAACTTGGTGCATGTTTCTCCATACCGTTTTATTTTTGCAGCTTGTCACTGCAATCCTTATGGCACAGTGAATCAGCAGACAATCTGCAATCAAGTGACTGGGCAGTGTGAGTGCTTGTCTCATGTCACTGGGAGGGACTGCAGTGCTTGTGAGCCTGGATTCTTCAACCTCCAGAGTGGACGTGGCTGTGAGAGGTGAGGTTTGTCTTAGCTTGGGTCAGAGACCCTGTTTTTGGAGGGTCTGTGCTTATATTGTGCAGGAATGGGAGTTTGTCAAAGTAGCAGCTGTGCCTTTGCTGCTGTGGGTGGGGAAGAGCACTGGTCAAGGAGCAGCTACCAAGGCTGTACAAAAAGCCTGACTTATAAATAGCTTTATAAAGAGCTCTAAATCAGGGTTTTAAATAGAAAACTGCCGCATGACTTTGTGACTGTAGCTGGGGCTCTTGGGTTCCTATTTTAGTGCAGGCAGCAAGTGACCTTGCATGGTTCAAAAGCTCAGTGCCTTGCCTGCTGCATCTTTGCAGCAAGAAAAACAGTTTTTGGCAAATGCAAATGTTAAGCTGTGCTCTTCAGAGAGGCACTTTGTCCCGTGTGTCCCTTCTGTGTCACATCTGATGTGTTCCTGCCTCCCCCAGGTGCAACTGCCACGCTCTGGGCTCCACCAGTGGGCAGTGTGACATCCGAACGGGGCAGTGCGAGTGCCAGCCAGGCGTCACCGGCCAGCACTGTGACAGATGCGAGGCCAACCACTTTGGCTTTGGCTCTGAAGGCTGTAAACGTAAGTCTGAGGGGCCAGAGCGAGGCAGATGGGAAGGATGTTGTATACCCAGCCTTGCCTTTGCTTTCCTTCTGCCCCTGGGAAGGTATTTTGTTACCTTGCTTCTCATCACAGCACTTTTATGTCCACACTGCGTGTGATGAAATTTGTTTTCTGTACTCTAGCTTATCCCCTTCTTTTGTTAACCATTTTCTTGTCCAGCGTACTAGATACCCAACTTAGTAGATACCTACTTCTCCTTGGTGTAAATATATTCTCTGCATTTTGGCCTCCAACAGCCCTGTTTCCTGATGTGCTCCTGCACAGTTACTCTGCAGGTGGCCTCAGTATACAGGCTCTGTCTTGAGGAGCAGCTGATCTTGTAAATGTGATTGCAAAGCAGGTTGATCCAAACCTTCCTCATGGATATCCCTGTCTGTAAAGAGCAGGAAAACTAACAGCAGTTGGTTACCATAGAGTGGGGTAGAATGATGCTTTGTGTGAGAGATAATAGCAACACTGAACATACACAGTGAGTGCTGGATCCTGCTTGTGAGTAGAAGCACTGCAGTCAGGAGTGAGGTCCAGCTGTGTGTTTGTGCCCCATAGCTCTTGCAGATGTTTTAGGGTCTTGAGCATATCCTCTCATCCTGTGAGTTTTAGGGTATTCCTGCCTGTTTGGCAGTGTGACTGAGGTTTGACTTCCCTGCAGCCTGCGACTGTGATCCTGAGGGCTCGCGGTCGCTGCAGTGCCGGGACAACGGTCACTGCGAGTGCAAGGAGGGCTTCGTGGGGAGCCGCTGCAACCAGTGTGAGGAGAACTATTTCTACAACCGCTCGTGGCCAGGCTGCCAGGAGTGTCCAGCCTGCTACAGATTAGTGAAAGATAAGGTAAGGCTACAGACACTGCTTCTGGTGCCATTGAGGATTGGTGGCACGTGTCCACTTGTACAGCATCATGGCTGTTGGTGGTTACTGAAAGCAGAGAGGCTCAAGGTGCTTTGTTGTGTCATAACTGTGCTCTGTCCCTCTCACGTAGGTGGCAGAGCAACGTCAAAGGCTTCAGGAGTTGGAAAATCTTATAGCAAATCTGGGTAGCAGAGAAGAAGCTGTAACTGATGAAGCCTTCGAAGAACGGTTGAGGCAGGCAGAAAGAGAAGTTATGGAGTTGCTTCATGAAGCACAAAAGAGCAAAGGTGAGTTGACCTGATCAGACATGGACCAACTAAATGAGTTCTTCACCTGATGTTCATGTTTCCTTTGGGGACAGCATGTTTTATTTCAAGCCAGTGCTGAGCTCCAGGATTGACAGCAATTTCAGGCAGCACTGAGTCAGTGAATGTTATTATCAAAATAGAGTGGACGTGCTTTTATCCATGCTGTTCGACCAGTGGTCTTCGTTGTACATGGAAGTAAAGATCTACCTCTAGCTCTGTATGGATGAAAGTGTTTTAGGTGTTACCCTCTTCTCTTGATGCAAAGGAGGGTTTTATTTGTTAAACAAGCAGAAAACTTTGCAGTACACTTACTGTGCTTTAAATTTGCTCAGACATCTTGGGATCAAATAGTTCTTGTTAGGATATCATCAGCGATCAGAATGAAGGCTTCAAAATCCTGATGGCAAACTTAATAATCCCACCCTAAGTGTAGAATATTCTGAAGAGTGCTGTTCTTCCTGTTAAACTCTGTTTCAAATTGATTCTTGTGTTGACACTGCTACCACGGGATGTCTGTGGATGTTTGTCATATCTGTGCCAGTGGTTTGTCCTTAGGGTGTCTTTAATGTATAAGATGATGCATGTTTTGGAAAAGAGAACTCTGAAGAAGACTATTGACTTTACAGTAAAAGACATTCCCCTGGGAGTTGGTTCAGTGATTTCAGACCACTTTGGGAAAATTTGTCCACTTTGTGTGAAGCTGGGAAAAAGCTAACACGCATCTAATGCTGGCAATTGCGTGGGAAGATTCCTGCCAGTGAGAATGGTCGTTTAAGCTTTTCTCAGCTTTAGCTGGGATAGATTTGTACTGCCTGCTTGCCATCCATGCCTAGATAATAGTCCCACATAAGGGGGTAGCAGGGTGGGGATTGGAGAAAGATGAGGGAATGGATTTGGTTTTGTGGTGGAATTTTTGATCTCTTTCTCTGTCTTGGAATCATAGAATCATTTAATTTGGAAAGACCTTTAAGATAAATCCAACTGTTCCCTGCTGCCCAGCACTGCAAAGACCACCAGTAACCCATGTTCCCAAGAGCCACATCCACCCAGTTTTTAGATCCCTCCAGGGATTCCACCATTTCCCTGGGCAGCTGTACCAGGGCTGGACAACCCTTTAAGTGGAGATGTTTTTCCTGCTGTACAACCGAAACCTCCCCAGGCACAGCTTGAAACTGTTTCCTCTCATCCTGTCCCTGTTCTTGGGAGCAGAGCCTGACCCCACTGGGTGCACCCTCCTGTAACGGAGTTGTGAATAGCCAAAAGCCCTGAGCCCCCTTTTCTCCACGCTCAACCCTTCCCAGCTCCTTCAGCTGCTCCTCATGAGACTTGTGCTCCAGACCCTTGCCCAGCTCCAGGTTCTTCTCTTATTAAGAGGGCAAGGTAAATGTGACAGAAACTATCCTTGCAAAAATCTGTGCATACCTGTAGAAGTTATTTCTGTTTTTCTGTGGTAGTGTGTTTTTGAAATGTGTCAAATGTTCATATTTAATACTTAAGATGTGCTGCAAGGTCAAGGTATTTGACCAGTCTTAATTTTGGAATTCTGTGGGCTTCTGCTTGCACTTTAATTCTTGGTAACACTCTCAGCTTTTCAAAAATAACTGTCTTGGTTGTGAGGCACATGCCTGTACTGTGGTGCTTCCATTGTTAAGATGTTGTGGGGAGTTACCTGATGGTCCAAAATTTGGTGACATTTGGGTGCCTTATAAACACTACATATGTGAGAACCAAGACTCTATCCTGCCAGCTTTTGTCAGCCCTTTGGTTTGGGGAGTTTGGATTGGGTTTGCTATTCCACACAGCTCCTAGCTGCTCTGCATGGAGCTCCTTATGTCTTTCATTGGCCATTGTTGCTCTGAGTATAGAAAAATGTACATCTGCCCCATTCCTCTGTCTCTGCCTAATTTCTAGGAGATAAGCTAAAGAGAATTCACAAAACAGACATTTTGTGCTTCTTGAGGAGCCGCTCTGTTGTCCTTTTAAGTCAATGAGAGAAGTAAAACACAATTCTGAGCACAAACTCTCCCATCAGAGTCAGTTCCAACACCCAGCGGGACTGTCTTATTAGCGGTTAATGGCTTTTCATTTCTCCTGTTTGGTGCACCTTCTGATGATGACTTTGATCTCAAGCTAAGTGACTTGTGAAATGGCTTTGCCTGGTTGCCTTTCAATAGGGGATTAACCTACGAACACAGTGCCTGCAGTGGTAAGCTGCTGCTCCAGCTTCTCTTCCTGCTCTAATTAATTTTGCTTCCTCTCTCTTCTGTCGTGTGTTTCAGACGTAGATCAGGGCCTCATGGATCGTCTCAAAGACATCAACAGCACCTTAGTGAGTCAGCTGAACAGGCTGAGGAACATCCAGGGCACGGTGCAGGACACAGAGAACCTGGCGGAGCAGGCCCGGGTGCGGGTGGAGGACACTCAGGACCTGATCAGCTTGGCTTCCAATATGCTGGAGAAGGCCAAGATGGCAGCTGACAACGTGGTGAGTGTGCTGCTGAGATCCCACACAGCTGGGAGAGGGTGAGGGCCTTTCCTTCTGTGCCTCTGGTGTGTTTCTCCACTTGCTCTCTGCCTCATACTGCAAGTTTGCATCAAGATCATGGGAAATCAATGAAGGAAGTTCACCACTGTCAGTCACAGATTGTATCTTAGCCCAAACCAACATAGAAGTCCTAAATAAATGTTAGCACCATTGTTTTTCAAGGGATAACCAGTGGTGGTAAGTGTATAGGGTTAGGAAAAACATATAGAGAAGTAGGTTAGACACATCTCTAGGCATTTAGATCATGACAGTAAATATTTAAAGCAAAGATGAATAAAAGATGAAGAAAGAGCTTTAAGGGTTTTTTTTCCTTCCTTTTTCTTTTCCAGTCGATTACACCTCCAGAGCAAAGCGGGGACCCCAACAACATGACTGTGTTGGCAGAAGAAGCCCGCAAGCTGGCAGAGAGGTAGGCTGTGGCAGGACACATTCATCCTGGCCTGCATCAGAGCCCTGCTCTTCTCTGCAAGGGGGAAGCAGAATTTCCTTTGCTGGGTGGGAAACACACACCCTCTGCTGTTTAAGAGACTGGTGCTGTGGGATAATGGCTGTGTAGTACTGAGGACAAACATTACTCATGTGGATGACAAACAGGGCAACCAACTCCCATTGCAAATGCCTCTGCATCTCCCATATGTGAATCTGGGGGAAGGAAAGAAGGAAAAGTAAGAGAGAATATAATCAAGAGCTGAGCATAATGTCAGCATTGGCTGACAAAACTAATGGCACTATTTTTCTTTTGTCATCTTGTCCAGGCACAAAAAGGAAGCTGATGAGATTGTTCGAACAGCCAAGGCTGCCAATGATACTTCCACAGAAGCGTATCAACTGCTGCTGAAGACCCTGGCTGGAGAAAACCAAACTGCAATTGATATTGATGAGCTCAACCAGAAGTGAGTCAGTAACAGAAAATTGTTTTTATTTCCTGACTTTAGAGCAGTTCTTAAAACTAAGATAACCCTCTGTATGCTTTGGATTTTGTGGGAGGTGATTTTCAATTTCTTTGCCTCTCCACTCTCAGTAATTACTAAGTTCAGTTCTACCAAAAATACTGTTACATAATGGATCCTTGGGGATTTTTTTAGGTACAATCAAGCAAGGAATATTTCTCGAGACCTAGAGAAACAGGCCAACAAGGTGCTTGCGGAGGCAGAGGAAGCTGGAAACAGAGCCCTGCAGATATATGCTAATCTCACCAGCCTGCCTACTGTGGATTCCATGGGGCTAGAGGTACATGTGGACACCATCATGTGCAGTATTTCCTGAAGTTTGCTAGGTTGCTGGCATACCTTACATGTGCTCTGCTAATGTTCTCTACATAAGATCACTCTGTGGGTTTTTGTCCATCTAGGCATAATCCAGCTTTTACACAATTCCAACATTTATGCAGAGATTTAAATGCAGAAAACCACCTACGTTAACCCCACCTCCCTCAGTTTCTGAAGGACAAAAATCTGAGTGAAATGTTTGCCAAACATCTTTGCTTGAATGTAGAAGTGGAAAAATTTACAACCTGTTCAGGAATTCTTTAACATTCAGGAATCTGTATGTGTGATTTCCACCTGCAGAACAGAGCAAATAACATCAAGAAGGAAGCAGAGGAACTGGATCAACTAATTGCCAGGAAGCTAAAAGATTACGAGGACTTGAGAGAAGATATGAAAGGAAAGGAACTAGAAGTAAAGAACCTCTTGGAGAAAGGCAAGACAGAGCAGCAGGTCAGTTCTGCTTTGTGCAGGCTTTTGTTCCCTGGGAAAAAAAACAAGGAAGACAAGTAACTGGCCAGATGCAAAGGATTTCATCTTACTCAGTCTTAATGTTAGGTATAGATTGTAAGAATGCTGAAGAATGGCCCCAGAAAGGAGATGCAGAAAGCTGTTAAAAGCAATGGCTTTGAGGCTGTATGGTAAAGTAGGAGATATTTGCCAGATGTGGTGTCAACTTTGTGTTCAGAACAGTATTCCCAAAGTACGTACACTCATCTGGTCTCAGAGGAAGCACTGCTCTTCTGGATGGCATTGTTGTTTGAGGCTTAACAGTGCTTTTTCATACACCTACACGATTGTCCTTCAGAAAGTAAGAATGCATTGATACATGTCATGTCTCCTCAGACTGCAGACCAGCTCTTGGCTCGAGCAGATGCAGCAAAAGCCCTGGCTGAAGAAGCTGCTCGCAAGAGCAGTGGCACACTACAGGAGGCCAATACCATCCTCAACAACCTGAAAGGTAAAGAGGAAGCACTTGGAGTGAATTCTTCAATTTCAGTGTGACAAGTCACTCAGCAGTAGGATATTCTGGTTAAAGAGGCCCTGCTATTGCCCTTACCTAAGTGTTGAGTGTGTTCTTGTGGCTTGTTTTTCTTTAAAGAAAAAATACAAGCATTTTCAGGGACTGGAAATTTCCTCTTAACTTCCTTATTTAGCATCAGATGTGCAATAGGGAGAGCTGACCCAAATTTGCTCTTCATCCCTCCAATGTCAGGACAGCAAAGCCTTGGGTAGCTTGGTTAAAGGAGCATCCCAAGGCTCTTCTGGAGCACATGATAAGGATCTCCTTTCCCCCCACTTAGACTTTGACAGGCGGGTGAACGATAACAAGACAGCGGCCGAGGAGGCGCTGAAGAAGATCCCTGCCATCAGCCAGACCATTGCAGAGGCCAACAACAAGACTCACCAGGCAGAGCTGGCACTGGGCAATGCTGCTGCCGACGCCCGTGAGGCCAAGAGCAGGGCAGATGATGCTGAGAAAATTGCCAGCTCTGTTCAGAAGGTGAGTGTGCTGCAGCTCACCCCACTGAGATCCTGCTGGGATTGCATGAGCTCCTGTTACAGTATTCCCTGATGAGCCCCCTGTGCTCTCACACATTTGCTGTATTCCCCACTGCAAATGCAAAGTATGGCAAGATAGGAAATCGGTGCATTTTGATGAGAAGGACTGAAGGAAGTTCTGCACCTTCACACCTTTTTCCATCCTCTCCCACCTGCTGGCTGCAGAGTGCTGCTGCTACCAGAGCTGAAGCCGACAAGACCTTTGCTGATGTGACAGGACTGGCCAGGGAAGTGGATGACATGATGAAGCAGCTGCAGGATGCAGAAAAAGAGCTGAAGAGGAAGCAGGCTGATGCTGACCAGGATATGAGGATGGCAAACGAGGTAAGTACTGCTGGCAGGTGACAGCAGGGGCTAGGAGCTGCCTTCTCCCTGCTGTCCTGGCAGTGAAGGCTTTCCTCCTGCTCTCTTCTTGCAAAGACAGAGCTAGGTCCAGCCAGTATTCTGGCTCTTCCAAGCTTTAAGTGGGACTGAAAAGGAGACAGATTCTGCCTGGTGCATTAGCATGGACTTCCTGCTAGAATTTGAGAGCTACTTTTCCTTCTATTCTAACTAAAACCTGACTGTATAGCTCTGTTGATTCCATCCTGGCTTTTACTGCAAAATCCTGCTTGGTTTTCAGGGATCCCCATCCTGAAATACTCAGAAAACCAATTACTTGAAGAGTGTCAGACTTCTCCCCAGCCCTGTGATAAAGATCTTTGTGCAGGATTGTTGTCCTGGAGTGAGGAGGCAGCGATACGGTGACTAAGTGCAGAGGAGAGGCAATAGTTTTGTAATCCTTACACTTTTTTGTGCTCTCACTTATTTTTTTTATATCCTACAGGCCTCACAGGCTGCCCAGGAGGCGGAAGACAATGCAAGAAAAGCGAAGAACTCTGTGAACAGCCTACTCACTGTCATTAATGACCTGTTGGATCAATTAGGTAGGACTGTCTTTAATGTGCTCTATGCCTTTGAGTGTTTTCCTGATGTGTGCTGGCTTTCCTGCCAATATTGTTTGAGGAACCAGATGGATCTGTTGATCTCTTGAAATGGGGTTTATGTGGTTTTGGCAGGGACTTTGGGTTTTTTCTCTTTCCCAAGTAACCTCAGAGCTTGTTCGGCAATGTTCTGTGGTGGTTTTCAGCAAACTGAAGGTGAAGATGTCACCCATGTGTTTGTTCCTGTTTCAGATGCTGTCTCTAATGCAGAGATGGAGGTCTGCTGTGGGCTCAGCTATGTGGGCACCCAGGTGTCAAAGGGGTTTTAATGCATTTCACTGTTTGCTTCTGGCTTTTCAGGACAACTGGAGACGGTGGATTTGAACAAACTGAACGAAATTGAAGGTACCCTGAACAGTGCCAAAGACCAGATGAAAGATAATGACCTGGACCAGAAAGTGTCTTTCCTTGAGAGAGAAGCCAAGAAGCAAGATGATGCAATACAGGCCTACAACAGGGACATTGAAGAGATCCTGAAAGACATTAGCAACCTGGAGGACATCAGGAAGACCTTGCCATCTGGCTGTTTCAACACCCCGTCCATTGAGAAGCCCTAAGGGTGTGCTGGGGGTGGGGGGAATCACCCTGGTGAGTGGTGGTTCGGCCATGGAGTGCCTTAACACACATTACCTTCTGCAATCCCCAACTCTTTGCTGCTCGCAGCCACTGTTTTCTTTTCAAATCAGGATAAGTTGAGAGGGGTTTTTTTTGTTGGTTTGGTTTTTTTCCTTTTTTTTTGTTTTGTTTTTTGTTTTGGTTTTTTTTTTTGCTTTTTTTTTGTTTGGGGTTTTTTTGAGAAGCAAATTAAATATCCGTCTTTGGGCATCAAAGGGGTTTTTTTATAGATTGTTTTCCTGAGCACTCCACCTTCGCCCCTTCCTCAGACACAGTTTTCCTTTGATTAGTGCAAGGATGAGAGATGCTCTGGACTCTTTATACTGTGGTTCAGAAATAACCATGTGAGCTGTATACAGCAAGGCAAAACTAACACAACTTTCTCTCCTGTCTTTTCCCTTTGACTGTAAAATCCTCAGTCCTGGAGCTCTTTGTCCCTATGAAGGAAGGGCATGGCTACCAAAGTATTACTGTAATGGCCAGTATAGCTGCACTCAATTCAGATCCTTCTTCCTAGCTTCTAACCCTGAGACTTTATTTTTTTCATCATTACCTAGTGGCCAATCCAACACTGTTGGTAGCCTTTGACACAATAGTGGAAGCCTCTTTCTGAAATGCTTTCTGTGATGATGCATTGCTGTGAGAAAAAGGCAGCCTCTGATTGGAGCTCTTTGGGAAGATGGGATACTGGTGGAGTGATGGGTCTTGCCAGCCCCACTTCTGTTCCGTGGAGAAGTTTTGGGTTTGGTCTGAAAGCTGCTGCCTGCTGGGTAGTCCAGACTGCCAGAGTGTGGAAGCCACGAGCTGCATTCCTGTCTGTTGCTACTGAATTTCCAGAGGGTCTGGTTTTCTGGCTTTGGAATGTCTGACAGATGAGTTTATTGAAGCAGGACAAGTCTTGCTGAAGAGGAGAGCTGCCATCCAGAGAGCTCTGCCAGCTGCACTGGCCTCCATGCTGAATGTCTTTGGGTGGGGAAGGAAGGGGGCACATGAGTGGAAATGGGAAGATTTTTTTTTCTCCCTATCTTTTTCCTGAAAGAGGACAGTGGGATTTTTATCTCTCCTGCCATTGCTCTGGCCTTTTGCCCGTTTTAAAGCTGGGAGGAAGAGCTGGAATTTCCTGGTGCCCTCCTTTCTTTTTGCCTCCGGATCTCCCTGTCACCACGAAGCTGCCGCAGGGACCTCAGGCCAGGCTCAGGTGGCAGCTCTGCCTCCTGCACCACACCCAGCGCTTCCCGCAGGCTCCTCCCCGGCACTGCTCGCTGGGCTGGGTGGGAGTGGCGGGGAGCCCTCGCTCCCACACTAGAGCATCCTCTGCAGCTTCCTCCTTGCCTCCAGCCTGGCATCCCTCCCCCCTTTCCCTGAGATCCAGTATATATCTATCCTTAAACACTATGCAACTTTGTACGTTTGCGTAGCGGGGAAGAAATTATTATCTGACACACACTGGTGCTATTAATTATTTCAGATTTATGTTTTTTGTGTGAATGTGATTTTTTTTTTCTGTTTTTTTTTATCATGATTATAGTGTGAGGAAGTCTCTCGTGTGTGTATGTGTGTGTAAATATACTCAGCCATATTTCCAGAGTGGCACAGCCTGGCCTCCTCTATGTGCTTTCCCCTGTAGCCATTGGGGCATGTGCACCATGTATTGCTTCTCTCTGAATCATTCCCTTAAAACTTGGGATTTCTCCTGGCTGGGCTCCTGCTCGCTTCCCTCTCTGTATCCCCAGCACCCATCCATAACCACTTTGCCTGTCGGGTGGATGCTTTCCAGCCCTGTCTCCAAAGCCAGCCCTGCCCCCACGGTGCCTGCAGCACGCAATTCTGTGTCCCTTGTCCCCTGGGATGCTGTGCCAGGAGTGGAGCAGGGGCTGTGGCTTTGCAGCTGAGCTGTGAGGAGCTGTAGCACTGTTGGGAGACCGGACCAGCACTGAGGTGGTCAGAGAGCTGCGTTTGGGGACATCTTGATACCACTGTGCAAGGCAGGAGGCTTGGTACAGACAGTGCTGCTGGGCAGGGGGTGCTCCCAGCAAACTCTGCATGGCTCTTGTATCCCTTCCCTTAATGGTTGTGGGATTTCCCTCCTGCCTGGAAAGACCTCTGGAGGAGAGCTCCCTGTGCCTGCAGGCACAGGGACATTGGGTGGCTCTGGGAAGATAGCTGTGACCACATCACCTCTGCCAAGGCTGTGAGAAGAGCAGATGTGAAGATGTGCACATGCCCTGGCTGACCTCAGGCCTAAGGTTTCCTGCTTTCTTGTGGGTTTGTTGTTTTTTTTTTCTTAAACCGTTTTTAACAGAATTCTATTTTTAAATAAAAAAAAACTTTATAAGCGATCTGTTAATCAGTACTGCATTACAGCCATTATTCATTGTATAAGTCCAGTTATTTCTTTACATAATGTGATGATGTGACAGCTGCTGGTGGAGTGCTGGGTGTCATGGATGACATGTGACATCCCTTCATCACCTTATTCCTGACTGTGGCCCCCTCAGTATGTGCCTTCACTCCATCTTTTTTTGCCTTAATCTGTGGTCTTGCTGTCTGGGGCGGTGAACAAAATGCAACACTTGCAGTTTTTATGTATAAAACAGTATTTCTTATTTATAATAAAGTCTGAATATTTGTAACCCCTTATACCTGGGCATTCTGTTGAGTATTACTTTATTTTTGGTGGTAGGATATTGATGGTGATGTGTCTCAGCTGCCAGATTCACCTCTTGCTCCTTAGACAACCTGGTTTGGTGTGGGAAAAAGAGACAAGAAACTGGGAAATGCATGTGGTGGGATACAGGTGACAAGGGTGATGGTTTTTCTTGTGTCCACTGCTCCTCTGTCATGGCTGTGATGGATTTTAAGCTGCTGGTTTTCGAGGATTTAAAAACATACTGTGTTATTGGTGCTGATGCTATTGCAGTGGCACTGTCTTCTGGAAAGCCCTGAGGAACTTGGGGGGAGATCATTTACACTGTAAGGGAAAAATTCTTTTTACTAAATAGGTGGAAAAAGAGAGACTAGGCTGTTCTGCATTCACACTTGCCTTACAGCTACAGGTGGATTTCTGGGGTTTTTTTTTCTCAGCAAAGGAAAATGCACAGGTCTCATTAACTTGCATCAGAGCTAATCCCATCTCAGTAGTAAATTCTTATTATTTTTGCATGTCAGTTTCTCGTGTACTTTCAACCTTTCATTCAGTTGTTACTAATGAGTTTGTTTTCTAAAATACATCTCTTTTCTTGCCAGTGTTTTTGTGAAGCAAATCCCAGCTGGTAAAAATCTGGCTGAGGTTCCAGTGGGACTGTGGGGAGCAGTCAGGGAGCAGGCAGTTGGATAGTGGGACAGTTCTGACCTTGCAGGGGCTGTGGGTTGTTGTGGAGCCTTTTACCATTTTGAGGTGAAAATGCTTAGATTAGGAAGCGAGTCTGTGTCCTTTATTTTATCTTCAGGATTTTTATCTCCAGAAGTTTTTGTGGGCATTGTGCAAATGTGTCTCAAAGGTGATCTTGAAGGAGGATGAGCCTCACATTCCTGTGATTTTCAGAGGTAATGCTCAGAGGATAGTGGGGATGAGAAGGTAAGAGTAACCTAAGGAGATACTCAGAAATCTGTTACAGGGAGGAGCAGAACCAACTCCAAGGGACCATGACAATGGCTTACAGGTTGCCAAACTGTTCTCCCGATATTTTGAAGCCCAAGTAGAGATGCTCTCCTAGGATACTCTGCTCAGTGTAGCCAGTACCTGACCTCAAGGTGGGTGAGGAGGCACCTTGCTGAGCAGTGCCCAAGCCATGCTCTGGTAGCCTTTATTCTCCTTCAGTTCCCTGTGCTGCCTCTCCCTGCCAGGTTCAAGCTCCATCCCTCTTGTGCTCTCTGGAGAAGCAGGAGGCTGGCAGGGGGCCTGGTGAACAGGTGGCAGTGGGGAGGGCTTGGACAGACCTGAGCTGGTTCCCTCTCATTTCTGGGGAGGACAAGATGCTGTTAGAAGTTAAAAAGTGCTGGGAACAAGTGCCTGGAGGAGAGGTCTCCAGTGTGTTTGCATGGATGTGAGGAAGTGCAGGAGGTCGTACAGCTGTCACATTGAGCTGGCAGTGCCCTGTGCTCCCCGTCTACAGCCGTGACATTCTGGTAAGTTATTTTTTGTACTTGGCTGCTGGCTTCACTCCTTCAGTGTGCCCCATCCCAGAAACATCAGGAATGCCATGTAAAAGTTATCCCACAGAGGCTGGGCATGGGGCCAGAGAAGGAAGGCAATGCTTTTGTCCTTCGTCCCTGTTTGTCTCACCTCTCACTGTTGCAGGCAGGGCACAGGCAAGGCAAGGCCAGACATGACAGCACTTCCTTGCTGTGCCCTGCTGCTGCCCTGCCCTGCCCCTCTTGCTCACTGCCAGCGTGATCCCTGCCTGCTCCCTGCCGGCCTCTGCCCATCCTGTTGGAGCTGCTGCCTCAATGCTCTCTGCTCCAGGTGGCTCTGGCTGTCATGAGGACTTTTTCCAACTGGCAGGGGAGAGGCTGAAGTCCAGGATCCATCGCTGCACTGGTGTTTGGTGATGCCAGCACATGATGTTAACTGATTTTCCACACTGTGAGGAAATCCCAGAGGATTTCCTCCTGGAGGATGTGGCACATCAGATGGGCTCTTGCAAAAGAAGGCTTGGGGATGCAAGGGTTGACCTGGGCCGCAAGGACTCACAGCATCACGGTGTTCATCTGGCATAAGTTGCCAAAATGGGGTTTCTCCCTCGCTTACATTAATAAAACCATAATTTCAGAGTCCATCACTTTTCACCAGCAACCATCAGCAAAATTTAGATTATTATGTTGTTTCAGACTGGTTCAGGAGCAGTTAGTTCTACCACGGCCACATCCTCAAGGATTGATGAACTTGTGGCCACAATGGTCTGCCTGCAGGAACAGCTTGTTTGTCTCTATTGTGAATGAACATAAAACATCTTCAGAAGGACTTTCCTTGTGTTGCAGATTAAAAGACAGAGGTTATCCAATGAATAGAAACTGTTCTGTTGCAGAGTCTGATGAGCACAACTGTTCTTCATGCCTCCCTTTCCTTACACTTGTGCTTACTCTAAAAGGTAAAACATTTCTGTTAATCCTTTTGGCGTGAGATCTTTTCCAAAGGATGCTGCCGTAGCGACAGGTTGCAGTGGGACATTTGCTCTGTGGAGCATGGTGGGCAGCTGCTCTTTCCAGATAGGATGTGTTTAGAAAATCAGGGCCCCAGGAAATGCATTTTTGGTGTCTCATGGCATGTGGTTTGCAGAAGTCATCTTGAAGCATAGTGGCGGGTGACAAGGTGAGAGTAATCTGAGTCAATAAGCAGAGATGACTGAGGAGCGAGCTGTTTGCACAAGTGGAGTAAGAGGTGGGGTGGCAACGGTGAGATAAAAGGGATAGCCTGGAGGAGACCAATAAGGAAAAGCTTCCTGATGTGGAGGGCTGGTTTTCCAAGTGAGAAGTCAGCAAGGATGTGGTCTGGGTGAGGTCTGAGGGAACTGCTGTTATGGACCATGCTGCTGGAGATGAGGGGTGTCAGCAGCTAGGAAGGACACAGCAGAGGTGTTGTGGGCAAGTGATGTACTTAAGAGCAGAAGGGATTGTGTCTCCTTAGAGGTCTGAGTGGATCCTAAGAACTGCAGAATTGGTGGGAACACCACAAATAATTTTATCTCACTTAGAAAACTAGTAACGAAAACCAGATAAAACAACCTCAGATGCCAAAACCCACCACGCCACTGTGGCATTTGGGAAGTTGTGGTCCTTGTTGTGAGCTATATTAAGATCCAGCAAGTGAAATGAAAAGGAAACTTCCTGTTTATAGAAGTGAGTTGTCTCAGTCAGCAGAGGCAGGTACAGTTGGCAAAGGGAGGTGCAGGGATGTGGTGAGTTTGCGCTGGCTGCACCCATGAGATCAGCAGGAGCTTCAGAGGAAAGCCCTGTGAGTCAGCTCCAGGTGTCTGGAGCGTCTGGAAGCTGTTGGGCAGTGAGAGAGGCTCAGACAGGGAGCTCAGTGTTAATCACCCTGGTCTGTCAGGCCTGAAGTGAGCAGTGTGTCACACCTTGGATTGAGTTTGAATCCCTAATGCAGAATGGGACCTAAAAGGCAACTCTCTGGGATGAACTTGTTTAGGTGATTTAATTTCATTTAAAGGTGTTCCTGGACCACTCACAGTCATTGTGAGGAGTCTGATGGCGTTAGGCAGGGGAGCTGCTGTGATGCAGCCCAAGGGCCCATCCCTCACTGTACTCCCCTGCTGGGCTGCTTTCACAGGGCAGGTGGATATGCTGGAGTCTGCTTGTCCCAACCTGTGCAGGATGTGGAGAACCCTTGCCTCCAGATTTCTCTGCTCCCTGGTAAAGTAGGCATGTCCTGCAAAGCAAAGGCAAGGAGTGAGGCAGAACTGGCCTTCATGCCTTGTGTGGTTTGTCAGCTACCCTTGAGAACAAAGTGCTAATGGGTCTGGGGTGTGGAGCCTGGCATCTTCCTGGCTCTGTCAAACGTTTTTCCCCTCTGTCTCCACTCCTCATCCTTCTTCTAGCACCAAAATGATGTAGCAGGTGACGCCAAGGACCCATCTAAGCTCATTTTCCATCTCAGGAGCTAAAGCAGACAAGTACATGTGATGATTTCCACCTCCCCCTCATTTCTAGGTCTGGGGATTTCCTGAACTTGATGATTTTCTAGTAAATCCCAACTGATGTGCTTTCTGGGTATTTGTTCGAGCTGGCCTTGGGTCTCTTCGTGTCCCCAGTCCTGCCAGTCACCTGGAATGAGCAGGTAGGTTGGCTTGCGAGCAGGCAGCCCCTCTCCACCCTCCCCAGGCTTCCTGTGAGCTCATCCTGTCCCAGTTCGTTCCCTGCCAGCCTCCGGCGTGCCCGGACAGCCCGGCTCTCCCAGGCAGCCCCGCCCGGCCCATGGGCTGTGAGCGGGACGGGCAGCAGGGGCTCCCAGCAGCTGCGGCCGGGCTTTGTGTCCCTTAAGGGCGCACACAGGAGCTCCCTGGGGTGCTGTGCCTGGCCAGGGCCGTCTCTCGATGGGGCAGGCGCCTGTCTGCGCTCCCTGGGCTGGGCTCTCGCCGTGAGTCAGCCCAGGGCACCCGCGCTCTTCCTGTTGGGAGTGACTCAGGTGGAGCCGCCGATAAAACACGCACAAAAAAAGGCAGCGAGCAGCCGGTGCGGAGCCCCGCCGGGACGGGCACCGGGAATGGCCGAGCTCCGGTTCCTGTGCCTCGCCTGCCTCGCCGCGTCCCTGCTGCCCGCAGCGCTGGGCGCTCGCAGCGGACAAGGTGAGCTCCGGGCAGGGATGTTCCTGCCCCTTCTCCTCCTCCTGCTCCTGCCCCTGCTCCTTTTCCTTCTCTTGCTCCTGCCCCTGCTCCTTCTCCTCATCCTGTCCCTGCCCCTAGCGGCTCGCAGCTCTGTCCCCGTCACTGGAAGCTCGCTTGGGTGCGCGGCATCCCCCTAGGGCACTCTTCCCCTCCTGCCTTCTCGATTGATACTGGATCTGTAGGTGCTTCTTAGTTTTCCTCCGATGTTAAGTATCCCATGAGCGGCTGGTCTTCGTTTTGTCACTGGCATCCCCTTTCAGTAATTTATTTATGTGCAATTACCTTATTGCTGCCGGTGTTTGCTCCCAGGGTGGGATGCGGGTGTGATCTGCTGATCAGTGGCTGATCTGCCCATCACTGCTGGAACCAAAACCTTCCCTGAGCCTGAGGAAGAGCTGGAAGCATCCAGGAACCGGTTTGATGCAATAACATGGCACCTTTTGGATTTTGTGCTAGTCTGTGGGGCTCCCAAAGTGCCACAGCCCTGCTGCATCCTATGGGAGACAGGAGTCTCCTGTGGTCCACAGCTTTAAAAATCCAGCAGATCCCCTTGCACATGCAAATCTCACATAGTGGAGAGTGTCATGGAGGGAGATTTAAACATGTTTGGCCCAGTGGTAATTCAGTTATCTGAATTTCAGTTCCATTGGTCTGGAGATGGGTATGTTTGGCCAAAATCAAGTTTCTGCGTGTATTTTGTAAATACTGAGTGATTTAGATTTTTTTTTTGTCTCCAGTACTGATGTTCTGAAATAAGCTTGCTGGGCTTGAAGTTGAATTTTATCAGTTTTAAGTTCGGTGCAATGGGACATAAGTGCTGTATAAGTGTTTTGGTTCGGGTTTTTTTCAAAAGAAAGAAAAGATCTGCTTTGCTTTACGTGCTGCTTGGATTAATTATTAGATCAGCCTTAATTACATGCAAGTTTTAAAATACTGATATAGATTCTTCCTCTGCTCCTTCCTGGCAGTGTGTGGGAAGCTCTGCTTTCCCAGGGACTCTTGAACCTGTTTCTGTGTGCAAAGCTGATGGTCGATAACAGCTGTGTTTCCATGCTGCAGCAGAGCGGGTTTGGTGGTGTAGCTTAGTCTGCTGATGCAGCCCTGGAAGCCCCAGGCAGGCCTTCCTGCAATGAGAAACTGAAGCTGGGCAGTGGGGACACCCAGCCCTGGAGCAGCAGATGGGACAGCCTGGGGGTCACTGTCCCAGGAGCACAGAGCAGGGAATGGCTGGTATTGACATGGAGCCTTCACTGCATGCAAAGCTCTGTTTTCCTGATGGAAGGAGGGATCTTTGCAGGTTGGCTCGTGTGTACAGGGCTGCCTGATCCTCACAGACCCAGGGCCACCCTCATTGTCTGGTTTTGTGAATTTAAGGAGACAGTTTAAGAAGCTTGAAGCTGCCTGTTGATGTGAGAATTTATCTCAACACAGCCATCAAGCATTTTTCATGCTTTCTTCTCTGGGTGGGAGCTGGGGGGATGACATCCTGCTGGATGTGTGCCATGGATCTCCTGCATCCTGATGTAGCAGTGAAGAAACCCAGCTGGCAAAGCTTCTCCTCAATGGAACCTGCTCTTTTCCATGGATGATCTCAGAGCAGAGCCTCAGGGCACCTGGATACAGAAGTGATCCTGTCCTTGGTTGGTCCTCATCCTCCAGCAGCTCCTTCCTGCTCCCTCTCATTATCAATTCCAGTGCCTTGCTCTTGGTGAGGATTAGCCTGCCTGAGCTCCCGGGTTTCTGGGAGATGACCAGGAGCAGACACACCGTGCAGTGGTGGCACTAACCTGCCACAGCATCTTCAATGGCTTTGAATCAGCAAGACAGGAATTTGTTCCAGGGCTGGAGAACTGGTTCCTAACATGCTGCAGCAGTAGAGCAGCACTCAAAGGTTTGCATTCCCTGGGGTCATGGTGCTCATGCCTGTAATTTAGCAATCCCGTAAATCCTCTGGATTGCGCAGATGTGGGGTGGAGTTCAACTCAGAGATCCTTATGGGTCCCTTCCAACTTGAGTTCTGGCTGGAGTGTAGAGGGATGGGGAGTGGGATCAACCCCAGTGAGATCTTTCTACTCTGAAGGTGAGCACAAGTACTTTAAAAAGTGTCACACTGCTGCTCTCCATTGGTCCTTTGTGTTGTCCATGCCCTTTGGTCACTGGTGATGCTCTTTGAGGCTGGAGTTGCTTTCCCAGACCCTAGGGGCAGGAATTCTGTGCCCACAGGTCAGGCTAGGGTGGCAGAAGATCTCCTGAGCTCTCCTGGCAGCCAGATTGCGAGGGAAGAGCTGTGCTTGCCGAAGTTGGAAAAATCTCTCTCCGTGTTTGCTGGTGCATGAGGTCATCCCTGCTCTTGGCAGAGGCTCCACTGAGTGCCTCCCTGTGGAATGCGGTGCCGATGGGCGTGTGGGAGGGCGGCACCCAGGTGTGAGCACTGGAGGCTTTGCCTGGCCCCAGGAATCGCAGATGCAGAGGACAGGGACGTTGTACCCTGGGGCTGAGCGTGCCAGAAGAGAGCTGGGAAGGAGGAGGCTCAGTGTGTGTGAGTGCAAGGCACTGTCTGCTCCATGCTGCAGGTTTCTGCCCGTTTTTGGGCTCCCTCCACCCCTGTGCTCTCAGAGATGACCTGGGCAGTGTCTGGGTGGCTGGGGATGGCCTTTCCTGTCCCAAGCAGCCAGCAGTGAGCAGAGCTCCTTACAGAGAGGTCGAAGCTCCCATGGCAGCGTCAGGGTGGTTTGGAGCAGTTTCTCGGCAGGCTCTGTGCCATGAGTAACTGGCTTTTTCCCTTGGGATGTTTCTTTCTCCTGCCTGTCTTTAACAACCATTCTCTCAGCGATCCTCAGCCATCCTGAGGAGCATGTCTGCAGTAAAGGTCCTCAGTAAATGCTGGCCACTGGCCACTGAAGGACTGCGAGTAGATGAGAGGTGACTCCAAGAGAGCAGCTGGACACGGCAGTGGAGAGCTGGAGCAGGCACATCTGGGGAGATGCCTGAGTCTGATGTCCAGAGGGATCATGTACCTTGGCTATGGAGGAATGCGGAATCTCATGCCTGTTCTTCTTGCCATCCCTCATGCAGCTGCAGCTTTTCCTCACTATGATAGAGGGTGGGGTGAGGTGACCTGTCCAATCCTGCCCAAACCTTTTTTGCTAATCTCCCTCTTGGCTGGCACACTTCCCCCAAACTCCTTGGATCACAGACCACTCCTCATCACCCTGCACTGCAGACCTGGGTGGGGGGACCTGGTGGAAGTTGGTTGAACTTCTCCTACTCAATTCACTCCTGGCTGGGTGAAACAAAGGATAACCTCAGGAAACTTTCCCTTTTCCCCAAAATCTCCAGTAAGGTTACCCATGCTTTTCTTAGGACAAGACTGGGGTATTTTTCTAAACTATGTCTGCTTATTCAATGTCCTGGTTGTGTTGCAAGACCTGTGAAAGAATGGAGAAGAGCCCTGGCAATGCTATTGTGTGGATTGTGGCTGCTTGGCTTGGGTTTGTCCATCCTGAGCAGTGAAATGGGGCATTCCTCCCCAGTGTGGGGATGCAGAGCACGGTGTGGGCACCAGTGGCACTGGGGTGGCTGATGGACACAGGCATGGGGACAAACACAGAGTGGGGAAGCAGCTCACTGTTGGCGGAGCAGGAAGGGGAGGTTTGTGCCACCTGCACCTTGTTCCTTGACCCTCAGGGTAGGATTGCTGCTGGTGCCTTCATCTCTAGGCATCATCTGAGTTCTCTCTGCTCTCCTCTCCCCAGGCTGTGACTGCAATGGGATGTCCAGGCAGTGCATCTTTGACTGGCAGCTCCTGAGGGAGACGGGGAACGGGTACCGCTGCCTGGGCTGCCAGGGCAACACGGAGGGAGCGCGCTGCGAGCGCTGCAAGGACGGCTTCTTCCGACGGCAGGGGGAGAGGTGCTGCCTGCCCTGCCTCTGCCACCCCTGGGGTATGTGCACAGCTCCTGCCTGGGCTAAGGGGGCTTAAGGCACCTGCTGAGCACCTGGGCAGGTCAGGCTCACAGCCCCTACATAACCAGACCACAGGTTTCAAGACCCACCTGCCCTCTGAAATAATCACAGACTCACAGAGTGGTTTGGGTTGGAAGGTGCCCATGCCACCCTCTCCCTGCTGTCTCTCTGCAGGTTCCCTCAGCCCACAGTGTGACAGTGATGGACGCTGCAGCTGCAAACCCGGAGTGATGGGGGACAAGTGTGACCGCTGCCGTCTGGGCTTCGAGTCCCTGTCCGAGGCAGGGTGCTGCAGGAGTGAGCAGTGAGTGCTGGCCACCACTGGTGGCATGATGCCAGCAGGAGGGCCAGCTCCAGAGCTAGCTCCAGAGCTCTTCTGGGGCCTGTCTGGCTGAAAACACCTCCTGCAAAGGCAGGGTTGGTTTCATAGCAGCTCATGGACAACCTTAAGCCAACCATGCTAGGAGAGAGTGGGCTTGAGTGAGGCTGGACCTCCATGCCATCCTGCAGGGCTTGGTGTCCTGCAACACCATCAAAATCTGAACTTAGCCACTATCTGAGGTGATGGTTTCTTTGTCCAGATAACGCTCAACAAGTGGCAGCCATGTAAAACAAAACCTGCCCATTGTGGGGCTGCCTCATGTTAGTGCCACTCACACGGAGATGTGCATGCAAAAATCAATCTCTTGCTTTTCATGTTTAAACACCTTTAGACATGTTTCTGATCTGACTTCCTCAGCTGTGTCCTCTTCTTCCTCACCTCCCCCCACCATTGCTCCTTTGGGGCTGCTGGCAGGCAAAGGGTGTTAGCAAGAGACAGCAGCCTGCAGTCCTGCTGCTGCGTCTGACCTCCTGCCCGAGCCTCCCCGGGGTGCTGCTGCTTGGTGGAGCTCAGCCAAAGTCTATTAAACTCAGCCAGGGTTTATTAAGCTCAGTGGAGCTTCACTTTTTGCTTGTAGGCGGGTCTGATGCTCTGGGATGCCCTGGAGCAGTAGCAATGGGCACTGGCTCAGCCTGGCACCCACAGTGCTGCAGATTCCAGAAAGAGGTGGCTGTGCAGCTTATCTCCCCACTTCTGCATGGGAATGGGAGCTGGGAGGGTTCTCTGCTGTCTTGTGTAGCAGCAGGAAGCACTGAGGTGCCAGGCCAAGCTGGAAATCCAGGTAGAAGTTCCCGTTGCACCTTTGCAGGAGCCTGCAGTGCGAGTGTGATCCAGCGGGCAGCGTGGGGGACTGTCACTCTGGCCACTGCGTCTGCAAGGAGAGCACCACTGGGGAGCGGTGCCAGAGGTGAGTGTGGCAGGATTGCTGGACACTGCCTGGCACAACCTCCTTCTCTCTGCAGTTGTTCCCTGCAGTTCACCAAGTCTTAGAATGGTTTGGGTTGGAAAGGATGTTAGAGCTCATCTCATTCCAGCCCCTGCCATGGGCAGGGACACTTCCCACTACCCCGGGTTGCTCCAAGCCCCATCCAGCCTGGCCTTGGACACTTCCAGGGATGGGGTAGCTACAGCTTCTCTGGGCACCCTGTGCCAGTCCCTCACCACCCTCACAGGACAGTTTCTCCCCAGTATCCAGTCTAGCCCTGCCCTCTGTCAGGTTGAAGCCGTTGCACACGCCCATCTCGCCATCCCAGCCCGGTGATGACCTTGAACCCTGCTGATGGCTGTATTGCATCAGAGGGATGGGTCTGTGGGCCAGAGAAAGGAGAAAACAACTTGAACATTGTCACCTTCTTGCATTTTCCCAGGTGCAAGAGACACTTCTATAACCTGGATGCCAGAAACCCTGCAGGATGCTCCCCCTGCTTCTGCTACGGGCACTCGGACACGTGTACCAGCGCGGACAACTACAGTGTCCACAACATCACCTCTACCTTCCAGCGAGGTGAAGCCCAAAGAGCACATCCCCACGGCTCTGGGCGTGTTTGCCACCCCTTCTCTTCAATGGGCTGGAGGAACCACGAGGTTCACAGCCCTGCTGGAAGTCAGCCTTGGGCTGTGCTGACTCCTGGGGTGCTCATCCAACCTGCCTGTGGCTGCAGCAACCTTGCTTTGATGGGATGGATTGGTCTTAGGCAGGAGTAGGGTCCAAGGCTTGAGGGGAGCATAGCATTTCTTCACTATGTCTTTCCTGCCGCTTGGAAGGAGGCCTCTGTGCCCAGCCATGCTGATTTACAGTTGTGTGGGCACAGGGATAACTGTGCTTCCCCCACAGAGGTCGGGGTAGGAAGCTGGAGAGTTTTGACAAGACATAGAAAGTTGCTGGAATGCCAGGAACACCTTCCTGTCCATGCTGACTGCTCCTTGTGTGTGCTCCAGGTACTGAGGGCTGGCGAGGTGTCCATGAAAGCGGCTCCCCAGCCCAGCTCCAGTGGTCCCCACGCCACCAGGATGCCTTCATAGCAGCAAGGACATCAGAGCCAATATACTTCGTAGCCCCTGGTAGGTGTGGGATCAGTGGTGGGCAGAGTGACCCTTTGCTTGGTCTGATCCCATTAACTGAGCCTTTAGGAGGAAGGAAAGGTTTTAAGCCTTTGATTTTTCCCTCTGCAGCAAAATTCCTTGGGAACCAGCAGCTGAGCTATGGTCAGGTGCTCTCCTTTGGGTACCGCCTGGACCGAGGGGGACGCCAGCCTTCTCTGCATGATGTGGTCCTGGAAGGACACGGCCTGAGAGTCACTGCCCCCTTCTTGCCCCAGGGAGAGGTCCTGCCCTGCGGCATCAGCCAGACATACACCTTCAGGTAAAACGGGAAGCTGGGGCGTTTGGGGCAGGGGGAACAAGAATGGTTGCGGCTTCAAGGTCCTGGGTTCAGCTGTGCTCCCTTGGAGGTGGCAAATGGCTGCCTGGATGGGGCTGGATGCATCTCAAGTGCTTCTGTCCTGGATAGGCAGGTTACTTTGTGAGAGGGGCAGCAGAAGATGTTGAGGTTTGGGTTCTCAGCTCTGGCTCAGTTGCAGGCAGATGGAAGTCGTTGCCCAAAGCCTTGAGCTCCCAGGAGGGAGATGAGAGAGGGCTCTTGTGTTTTTTGGAGGAGGCATCTCAGTGTTTTTGAAACCAGTTCCACTTCCCCTCTCCCATGGCAGGCTGGACGAGCACCCAAGCAGCAAGTGGAGCCCAAGACTGAATCACTTTGAATTTCGCAGGCTGCTGGGAAACCTGACAGCCCTCTGGATCCGAGCCACCTTTGGGGAATACAGTAAGTGCAGAGAGAGCTGGCAAGGTTAGCTTCTCCCAGCTGTGGGAGACAACAAGTCTCTGGATGGATACACCTTTGCAAAAAGTTATTAAAAGATAAAAATAGTAAGTGCTCCAAGGGGGCAAAATTAAATAGCGAAGAGATTGAGCAGGATAGCAACTGATTTGCTTCTCCATGTGCCCAGGGGCACTGCAGTAGAATGTGTGACCTGTGCAGGTGCTGGCTGTGGGGTCGTGCAGGTGGAGCTGCTGTCCCCTCGGGTGACTGACTGGCTGTGCTTCCCTGCAGGCACAGGCTACATCGACAATGTCACCCTGGTGTCAGCACTGCCCGTCCCCGGTGTCCCTGCCCCGTGGGTGGAGCGCTGCCGGTGCCCGGCCGCGTACCGGGGCCAGTTCTGCGAGAGCTGTGCCCCTGGCTACCGCAGAGACAGCCCTGGCCACGGCCCCTTCAGCTCCTGCGTGCCCTGCAATTGCCAGGGGGGAGGAATTTGTGATCCTGACACCGGTAAGAGAAGTCACCTCCACGCTGTGCTTGTGGGCTCTGTGGGAATGCAGGGATGTGTGTCCTGAGAATAGAGCTGTGGGGAGTCGAGACCACTGACTTCACAGCAATTTCTTCAGGAAGGGGTCATTAGGTATTGTAGGGAGCTGCCCAGGGAGGTGGTGGAGTCATCATCCATGGAGGTGGCCAGGGAAGGACTGGATGTGTCACTCGGTGCTCTGGGCTGGTTGACAAGGTGGGGATCTGCCACAGGTGGGACTCGAAGGTCTTGGAGGGCTTTTCCAACCTTAACGATTCTGTTGCTCATCTGTGATTGAGATTCTGTCTGTAATCATGGTCTGTGACTTGGGTCTGAAATACGAGGATCATCCAAGACAAAACTCCCAGAACCTAGAAGCACTGCAGTCAGATGCATTTGGAACAAATTGGATGTATGTTGGAGAGAGAAAAAAGCATCACCTGCTGCCCATATAGCAATATTTCTTCATTTCTGACTTCTTATTTGAAAGTTAAGCATGGCAATGATCGGACAGAGCCTGAGAAACCTGGTTTCGTTGAAGAAGTACCTTGTCTGTTGCAGGGGAGTTGGCCTGTATGACCTTTAAAGGTCCCTTCCAATGCTAACCCTTTCATGATTTTATGTGGTGGATGGTGTGGGCATGGTGGGGATCCGAAGAGATCTCGTGGGGGTTGCTGGACCATGGGTGCTGTGGCTGGAGTAGTGGAGGATGTCCCACTGGGAATGTGAGTAAACTGCCCTAAGCCCTTTCCTTGCTGCTCCAGGTGAATGCTACTCAGGAGATGAGAATGTGGGCACTGGTGCCAGCTGTCCCTTCGGCTCCTACCGAGACCCCCGGCAGCCGAACACCTGCAGGACCTGTCCCTGTGGGCCCGGCCAGGGCTGCTCCGTGGGGCCAGCCCAGGATGTCATCTGTGGCCACTGCCCTCCTGGAGCTGCTGGTAATGCCCTTCTTGCTTCTGCTGTGCCTCCTTCTACCGTGCTTGGAGCTGGGCAGATCCACACCGTCCTCTCAGCCCAGCTTGCCTGGACACTGCCACTCCTGCCTGCCCCGAGGGCTGGGTAAACACACTTTGTCCTGCTCTAGGAGAAGTTCTCATCTAAATGTAACATGGATGGAGAAAGGATGGATTGGAGAGGGAGGGGAACAAAAAGTAAGGAAGAAAACAAATAGGAAATGAATTGTATTAGGTCAGTTGTGGCACCCAGCTTTCGAGAGCGTGTGTGGGGCATCGTGGGTTGGCCGTGGTGGTGATGACAGCAGAGCAGCTGTTGTGCCAACCCTGATGGGGCTGAACACCCCCATTTCTGTGGGGCACAAGCAGCCTCTGCCTCCCAGGCATTAACTTGTGCTCATCTCTCCTCTCCCAAAAGGGGCCAGCTGTGAGTACTGTGCCGATGGCTACTTTGGAGATCCAGCAGCTTCCCAGCCTTGCCAGCTGTGCCGGTGCAATGGCAACGTGGAGCCCAACGCCGTGGGCAACTGTGACCGCCGGACCGGCGAGTGCCTCAAGTGCATCTACAACACTGCTGGCTTCTACTGCGACCGCTGCAAGGATGGCTTCTTCGGGAACCCCCTGGCCCCTGACCCCTCTGACAAGTGCCGAGGTGAGAGCCAGGGGCTGTCTGAGCTGGGCAGGAGTAAGAAAACCCATGGCTGACTATGGAGTGGTTTGATGGGAAGGAAGGAGGATGCTGGAAAGTGGGAATGGTGAGCAGGTACCAAAGCACAGGGCTAAATGTTGGAGGAAGGCAGGGACAGATGTGCTGTGGCTTGAGGTGAGGCCAGGCCCCCTGAACCTGTGTCACTCTGACCTGCAGCCTGTACCTGCGACTCAGTTGGTGCTGAGCCCCTGAAGTGCAGGAGTGACGGGAGCTGCATCTGCAAACCTGGCTTTGAGGGTCCCCGCTGTGAAGAGAGTGAGTGCCCAGCGTGCTATGGCCAGGTGAAAGAGCAGGTGAGCATCTGTGACAGCCCCAGGGCAACTTAGCAACCAGGAGTGCAATGATTAGCTCACCCTCAGTGTCTCCTCCTGTCCTCCTCAAGCATCTACTCCTGGTGCAAGTGAAATGTGAATTCAAACCTTGGCTTTGTACCCGATTCAACTGATCCTTTGTGCCCCCTCCTAAAATGAGCCTTCATTTTGGTCTCTGTCTGTGACCCTGGTTCCCAGCCTGGTCTTTCCCCCGTGGGTCTGGTGTCCTGCTGGCTGATGGCCTGGCCTGTGGTTGCAGATGGAGCGGTACCTGCAGCAGCTGGCAGAGCTGGAGCTGCTCCTGTCAGAGGTGCGAGCTGGCGGTGGGACCCAGAGTCAGGAGCTGGAGGGGAGGATGCTGGCGGCTGAGGAGACACTGCAGACCATCCTCAGGGAAGCCCTGAGCCTTCAAGGTACCACCTGCCCACCACCCTTGGATGGGGCCACCTGGGCTGTACCAGGGAGGGTTTTGCTGTCTGGGCCTTTCGCAGCAAGTTTCTCTTCAGCCTTTCTCTCTCCTCACCAGCTTCCAACAGGTCTCTGGAAGCCCGTGTGGCCAGGATGAAGGGGCAAGGGTCCAGCTCCCAGAGTCGCTTGGACGAGATCAAGGCAACGGTGGAGAGACTGAGGTCTCTGGGGAGCCAGTACGAGAGGCAGGTGCAGGAGACCCGACAGCTGCTGGAGAGAGCCAGGCTGGACCTGGATCGCAGCGGTGCCGCTCTCCTGCGGGTGGTAAGAGCACCCCGTGTGACACACTCCTGGCTCAGCTCAGGGCTGGGGGAAAAATCAACAGAGAAAGAAAGGCTTTAAAGATTAGAGGTGTTGTTTTGTGAATGTAGGTGTTCTGGTGGTCCTTTCTTTGGAGTCAAGACTTTTTTTGGAGTCGGGGTCTTCAGGGGCAATGGAGGTTTAACGTGCTGTAGTTGCCTCTTTCAGTGCCAAATTGGATGGAGAGCAGGGAAGAGAACTTACACCTGTCTTTCTTCCTCCCTCCCCAGAGCATTCCTGTTTCAGGCTTTCCCGGGGGCTCGAATCAGTTCTTGCTGCTGGCCCAGGAGGCTCTGAGACTGGCCAACAGGTGAGTTGCTCCCACTGTTAGTCAAGAGCGAGGGGAGGAGGACTGAGACCCTGCTAGGTGCCCAGAAGGTTGTTTCTGGAGGGTTCTGGTTGGTATCTGCCAGCCCTGGAGCAGGAGAAGATGCAGCTGCTGGGTTGTCTTTGCTGCCCTATAGAGTTGACCTCAGCTGTCTTTGAGGATGTAATTTGATGTGATTTAGAAGCATCTTCGGGATCAGAGTTTTGCCCTTGGATGTCCAGTTGGAACAGAGGGCTCCTGCCCTCCCCAGTGGGGCTCTATCCTTGGAAGATACAGGAGGAACAAGCAAAATGCAGGTTCCCTTTGCAGACATGCTGTGTTTCCCAAGGGGGTGCAATCCAGCATCAGTGAATGCAACACTAAAGGAAGCTGGTGGAGAAAACCTGGGTGGGAACCCTTTTTGACAAGCCCCCTGTGCTCTGCAGCCACACACAAGCAGCCAATGCCATTGACCAAGCTGCAAAGGGGGCGCGGGACGATGCCCGGCAGGCACTGGAGCTGCTGCGCGCGGCCGCGGGCGGAGAGGCTGCCTTGGGCTCCCTGCCCGCGAGGTGAGTGCAGCTGCCTTGAGTGTCGTGTGTGGAGCTGGGAGGGAGAGGGCATGGCCAAGAATCCATCCTTGCCTCCCCATGTGAGCTGCAGAAATGTGCAGTTGGAGGCAGGGAATTTGCTGGCGTGTCTGAGGGGTGAAGATGAAGGGCTGGCAGCTCTGTGGAGCATTTGCTTCCCTCCTCACAGCCCTCCGTGCTCCTGGGGTCCTGCCCTGCGGCTGGGCAGAGGGGTTTAACACCACGTGTGGATGGGCTTCTGGGGATGATTTCCACATATGGTTGAAAATCTGGGATGGGTTTAGCCCAAGGGTGAATTTAAGCCCATGGTCAGACTTGGCCTCTCCAGAGCCCAACTTTGCCCACCCTGCTGGGATGTGAACAGCAACCTTGAAGGAAGGTCAGAAGTTGAACAGGGATGTGCAGGAGAAAACATACAGTGGTGGAGCAGGGATTAGCACAGCCACCATAGAGCCTATGAGGGTTCAGCTGTGTGAAACCTCTGAGTTTGGAGTGGGAGTAAGGAGCCAGCAGATGCCCTGCTCATTGGAGGGACTGGGATGCAGGGAATGTTTGTATTGACATTTTATGTGTGATAAATCTGAATGGGGCCTTGGAGAACGTGAATGAGTCAATGTAGATGGCAGTATTATTGCTGGGGTGGGAGGCTGGCAGCTTGGCTGGTACCAGGCTCTCCAAGCTCACATCTGTACAGGTACGAGGAGCTCAAGTCACTGGCTGGAGGCCTGAAGGATGATGCTGATGGAATGGCCTTCAAGGCAGACATGGCTTATCGGGGCAGCCTGGAGCTCCTCAGCTCCCTGTCCCACCTGACAGAGATGGATGTCGGGTCCTTTAAGGTGAGGGCTTTGTCACACCAGGAGAATCCCCTTCTGCTCCTCCTGATGCCCTCCCTGCTTTTCCCACCACAAGCTCAGCCCTTCCCAGGGCTCCATCCCTGTTGGAGAACCACTAGATAGGCATCTTCCTACCCCTTTTCCCCTTTTCCCTGGTTCCTGGTGTGCCCTGGGGACATGCTGGTGACTCCACAGTGTCTGTGTTTCAGGAGGAAGCCTCGAGGCTGAAGCAGGACACGAGTGCCCTGCAGGGCCAGGTGAACACGTCCCTGGCCCAGTACCGGGGTCTGCAGAGCCGTGTGGGGCGCTGGGAGGAGGAGGCCAAGCAGCTGCTACAAGGACAGGAGGGCGAGAGAGCGGTAAGAGCTCGGCTG
The DNA here is from genome assembly GCF_009819885.2 of Catharus ustulatus. NCBI lineage: Eukaryota > Metazoa > Chordata > Aves > Passeriformes > Turdidae > Catharus > Catharus ustulatus. Next base: position 25,512,776 of record NC_046229.1, read on the forward strand.
GAGAGGGGTCACCCCAGCAGGAGCTGCAGCCTTGGGGCATGCCTGTGGCCCTGCCACTGTCCTTGCCCAGCTGCCAAAGGCAGCTCTGCCTGCCTGGTGCAGGATTGCACCCTTCCTTGGGGCTGGTCTTCAGACCTCAGTGTGTGCAGGGAGCTGCTGGTGCAGGGTCTCACCTGCCCATCTCCTCCATGCAAGGCAGGTTGAAGACCTGCTCCTGCAAAGATTAGAGCTGAGATGACTCAGGATATAGCTGGAGCTGGTTGAGGAGCATTGGCACAAGCTTCTTGGCAGATCAGCTTGTGGTAGTCTTGATTAAGGGGCAAGAGCAAGCATTTGGGAACAGACTGATGGGTCTCTTCCAGCCCAGCTCCTCCCAGGCTGCTCTGGCACCGTGTGATGCTCCCATACCGTGTCCTTCACCTACCCTTTGTGTCCCTTGATACATTGCAGAAGCTGACTCAGCTGCTGTCCCGAGCCACCCTTGCCAGGAGCACAGCCCTGCAAGCCGTGAGCGCTGGCAATGCCACCTTCTACGAGGTGGAACAGATCCTCAAGAGCCTCAAGGGTAGCGTCCTAGAAACCCTTCGTTTTCCTTTCCATATGGGGTCTCAAAAGTAGTATGGCTTCATTTTCACATGTGTTTCTTCCAGAGTTCAACCTGCAAGCAGAGGACAAGAGGAGGGAAGCCAAAGATGCCATGAGGAGGCTGCCCATTATCAGCAGCATGGTCACCACTGCCAGGGAGAAGACAGACCAAGCCAAAGGGATCGTGGACAGTGCTGCTTCTGAATCAAAGGCAGGCAGCAGCGTGGTGGAGGTGGTGAAGGAACTCACCACAGGGATCCAAGAGGTGAGGACAAACTCTGGTGCTGTTGCTGTCACTGTCGGGAAAAGATTTGGAGGGGGAAAATCACGGACATGGTTAGCAACATCATGGTGCACCCGAGGGGTTGATTTTTGAGCTGAAGTTTCTCTACAGTGGGTCCTGCAGATACCAGTTTGGCTGTAGATGATCTCTGCAGGCACATTTCTTCCATGAGAGTCTCTGTAGCTCCCTTTCAATGACCAAGGGGATTTTTTCACTCCTGCAGCCAGAGTCACTGGCAGGCCTGTGAGGTGCCAAAACTGGTGTTTGTGGGTTCACCTCCCACATGTGTGTTGTGGATTTGCTGATGTGTGAGGGAGGGATTGAGCCATGGACATAGAAACAACTCTCTGGAGCAATTGGTGGGAGAACATGAGCACAGCTTGTGATACTTTTGGGTCCCTTGTAGAAGGAACCAGGTCCTCCCAGTTCCCTATTCCGGTGTACCCAGGATGATTTTGGCTGTGCTCTGCTCTTCTGAGACTGCCTTTTCCTGTACACACCTAGGACATTGCCCGGCTCAAGGGGGAAGCCAACAAGACGGCTGACGGCGTCCTTGCCCTGGAGAAGGCAGTGGCCAGCCTGCAACAGGAGGCCAAGGAAGTGGAGGACTCATTTCAGAGCAAACTCTTGGAGGTGGAGGCGGATGCTGCTGCGATAGAGAAGGTGGGCCCCCATCTCCCTTGCCTTGTCTCCTTCCCTGTTGAGTTTGGGCTTGATTTCACCTTAGAGCTGCTGCCTTTTCTCCTTCAGACAGCTCAGGAAGCTCAGAGGGTCCATGACAAGGCTGGCCGGGCAGGGGCAGCTGTGCAGAAGACACTGAGTGCCCTGGAAGAGCTGCTGCGTCTCATGAGTAGGTTTTGCCATGCCCTTGTGGGATGTGGATTGAGACAAGTCCCCACTGGGTCTAGGCAGGGCTTCTGGGCGTTGAGTAGAAAGTTAAATTACGTGATGCCTGTGAACAGGCTGGGCAGCAGGGCGGAGATTAAGTATCTAGAAAGATCTACTCAGCCTCCATGAGTGCTTTCCTATTCCTTGTTTTCCTTCTGTGCAAAAGACCAGCCTGGTGCCGTGGATGAGGATGCTCTGAGGCAGCTTGAGGAGAACTTCAGCAAAGCCAAAAGCAGAAGCAGGCAGCTGAAGGCGGAGATGTCGGAGCTGGAGCAGACAGCTGCGCTGCAGAAGGCCCGGGTGCGCGTACTGGAGAGCAGCATTGATGACATCCTGGCTGATATTAAGAACCTGGAGGATATCCAGAGGAGTTTTCCTCCAGGCTGCTACAACACAAAAGCCATTGAATTGCCATGAGCCAGCTCTGGAAAGGCTGCAGCACCTGCCAGGCTGAAGGCAGGAAGGCCCCCCAAAATCTGGCAGAACTGGCTGTGTTTGGTTGTGTTAAACTGATCCATACCCTCAAGATCAGTGTGGCAGATGAAGTTCACAATCTCCCACTGGCCCTGGGAAGTTTGTAATTTTTCAAAGCGCTCCGTCCCTTGCTCGTGGGAGGAAGGAGACTCCTGGTTTGTGAAGGTGCTATTGTCTGAAGAACAGCCCATTCCTACAATATATCTCTGAGGTGCAGGGTTAGGTGAGTTTGCACAGTTTGGACCATGGAGCTCCTAACTGAGAGGTTCTCCATCACCTGTGGATACCCTGTCCTGCTCTGGCACATGCAGAAGGACTAGGGTCTGTCCATACTTTTGACAGTGCCACCACCAGTTCCTCCTCCTGTTCTCCATGTGATTTTCCTCACCTTTGGCAGCTCAGGAGCAAGCAGCATGAGAGGCTGCTAGGCGAGATGAGTGCTGAGCTGTGGAACTGGTGATGCTTCCCGTGGTGTCTCCTCCCAGGCTGGCAGTCCTCCCCTTGCTGGCATGCTGTGGCTCTTGTACCTGAGAACCCCGTCCCATTCTACAGCAGTCCCTGTAACCTCATCTCATTAGTTTAAAAATACTGTGGATGTCTTGAATGTGTCTCCACCTCTGGTTTGGTGCTGCCTGCCTTCCCTCGTGGTGCTGTATGTTTCTCAGAGGTCACCATCACCACTAAGGTAGCTCTCCACAGGCGTTTCCTGCTGTTCCTGCTTTGGCTTGGATGAGCCAAAGACCACAGTGCTCCCTTCACTGCAGCTTTCACGTGGGTCCAGCTGCATTCTGACACTGCTCACACCTTCCTTCAGATGCCATGCAGGGGAAGAAAGTTTCAGGGGAAATAAGTGCCACAAGATGCTGGAAGCTGAAGCTCTGCTGAAACCCCTGCCGTGCACGGTGATGAAAGAGGAGATCCCAGATGGAGAAGGACACTGGGGACTCACCCACCCCTCCTGTCTCTCGGGTCTCTCTGATAAAGTGGAATCTGATAAAGCAGCATCTGTGCTTTTGCTTCATGATATACTGAGTATTATGTCTGCTTTACATTTTTTATTTAAGTGAGATGCATTTTAGTCTGTTGTACAGCGTAGGGACAGCTATTAAGGACCTGCTTTTCCATGAGTTGGATTTTTTGAAAGGTAGGAGGTCAATAAATTATGAATACTCTTGGCTAGATCTTGCCTAGCACTTTATTTTCTCAGGCTTCCTCATTTGGGGGGATTTGGCCATGGTTTATCGCAGCAATGATATCCCAGGCATTTCCTCTCTTGTTCTGACTCGGTCTTGGGGTTGTTTTAAAATCACAACAGTAACATCTGTTTTGTTTTGTTTATTACATAATTTAAACATTTTGCTGATAAAGTATTTTTTGTCAATGACTGTTTTTTCATATAGCAACAGAAAAAAAAAAAAGGAAAAAAAAGGCTCCAAAACTTTTGACAAAGGTGAAATTGGTGGCATGGCAACTTCAACCCCATTCCCTCCCCCCTTTATTTTCTTTCCCGAAAAGACGTTTGAAGTTCATTTCACTTTCAGCAAATTGACTGTTAAAAAGTGGCGGTTCAAAGACCAAAACCCACAAGCTTCTTCCCACACCTCCCCTTTCCACCCTGGAAACCCCATCCTCAGCTCCCCAGCAGTCACGTGGATCATCACAGATGATTATTTTCTTCCCATGCCCACCCAAAGACATTTTTCCAAACCAGTCCCAGAGCTGAAGGCCCCATTACAAACCCCCATCCCTCCCCCATCCTGTGAGTTTTACTGAGTGGATACACGAAGGTAAGAGCAAAAGTAGGACAGAACAAACTCTTCATTCCCACTACAGCTAAGCTCCACCATCCCAACCACGTGGAGCAGGAGGCCATGGCATTCCCACTCCCTTCCATGTACCAGAGGGAGGGAGGGAGGATCAGAGATGGCTCTTGGACATGACTCTTTCTTTCTTTCTTTCTCCATCTCTATTGTTTAATTTTCTCTGTCTTTTCTTGGGGAAAACCCACTGTCTTTGCTCCCACTCCAGAGGTGTTTCTCCCCAGGAGGTTCAGTCCCTCTGTGTGTTTTGGAGGGTGGTTCCCACCACTGCTGTTTCTCTGGCTTGGAGCTAAGAAGCACAGGGGATATGTGGCAAGGAGGGAGGGAGGCTGCTGTCTGGGATAGCTTGTGTGTTGGGATAGGGAGGGAAGGGAGGCTGACAAACAGAACATGTGAGAACAGCAGGTGCAGAGGAATCCAGTGAGTGGCTGACACAGACTGGGTGTCTCAGGAAGAGCTGTCACCATTAAGGGAGCTCAGGTGGGGTGGTGCTGGTGACCAGCTCAGACTGCCTGAAGGCCTCCCTGCAGCAGAGTCCCCACACACTCACGACCTTCTCTGCTTTGGCATCTCCATATCTCCTCATCCTATGGGATATGTCCTCAACCACCTGGAGATACCAGAGCTGGCACTCAGTTGTCAAATTTAGAACAGTTAAAATTTTTTTCCATGCAGAGGGAAATCTCTGGCAAGGAAAGACCTCTTCTGGCTTTTGGGTGAGTCACATCACTTCTGTCTTTCTGGGAAGGGCTGTGCCGTCCTGAGAAGTTGTCACCTATTGCTCCTAAAATTCTGTCTGCTGCAAGGACCCTTTCTATGGGTTTCCTTATTGTCCAAAGCTGCTTGCTGTTCCAGGAATGCAGCATCCAGCAGTCACCAAATTTAGCACAAACTCCCACCTTTGGAACTTGCCTGAGAGCTACTTGTGACTCTTTACGGACTTTTAAGGGACAAAATAAAAGAAATTTCACATCTTTCCTTGAAAGACCCTGGAGGACTCTCAGCCACAGGCAGGACTCTACCCAAAGTGATAAAAGGTTACAGTGAGGAAAGGGAGAGAAGAAGCTGAGGCTAAACCTCCTCATGGCTGTGACCTTTCCCAGGAGCTGTTCAGGGTCCTTGTGCCCTAAGGATGATCAGCAGGACTTGCTGCTCCAGCAACCCTCCTCTCCACAACACTTCATTAACTGCTCCACTTTACCTGTCCTGCTTTTACTGTGAGCATCTCCACTAGGGTCCATCCCCGGCATCAGGGGGCATATCACAGGCAGGAGCAGGAGCCTGGCTTGTCCCAAGGAATGTGTGAAGTAGCCATGGCTGGTTTGGGAGGGGGGGTTGTTTATCATGCATTTAATGAACTCTTCAAGGAGAGGAAGAGAGTAGGAGCGGTGGGAGAAGATGGATGGAGCAGAAATGGAGAGCTGGAGGGTAGAGGATGGGGATGGACATGGCCAGGTTTGGGGAAAATTCTCATCAGAGGCTTTGACTCACCACCTACTTCTTTCTACCCAATTTCTTGGCCCTATAAATGGCAGATCCCTTTTTAGGTGCCGTGGGATGCCCCCTCTGACACTGGCTAAGAGTAGAACATCACCAACTTCACCTGCCTAAGGAGTGGCTTCAGTTCTTGCAGCTAAGGGAAGGTGAGACATGACATTCTCCCCATAATGCTTAGGCAGCAGTGCTTACCAAGTCTCTGCTCCCCCCTAGAAATGGCCTCTCCATGCCTTTTCAGGGGCAAGAGGAAGATTTTGTTAGCTGGGTTGTCTCATGGCTGGCCTGAGGAGGTTCCCCTGCTGTGGGGCACTGAGCTGGTTGTGTTACAACTGCCCACTGCTAATCAGGGTTTGGTTGGTCACTGTATTGAGAGGCCCAAAGGGCTCACACTAAAGCTACTGAATAAAAAAAAGATCCACACAGATTTATTGAGCTTAGATTGTGTAAGATGATGCAGAATAGGCAGCCCCTGCTCTAAGCATGCTGGGAAGATGGACTGAGGGGACCATTTCCCAGGGACATGCTGGGAGCACACAGAGCACGTCGCTCCCTGACCAGCTCCTCCTCCCTCCCCATGCATGCAGGGCAGGGCAGTACCCCAGAAAAAGAGATCAAACCATTCCCTGGACATGGCTGCACAACAGAGTGTTGGTGCTGGGGGTGAGAGGCAGACACGGGCAGGAGGCCATGGGATGGGGAGAGAGATGGAGACACGGACTGAGAGAGAGAAAAGAGTGATGCAGAGCTGTAGGCAGGCGGGACACGAGGGCTGTCTCGCTGCAGGATCTGGGGCACTTAGCCAGAGGCGTTGATGTAGAGTTGGCTCTTGAGGATGTAGTCAATGACAGGCTGGCAGAGGTAATCCACAACATGTCCATCCCCGTGCTGCAGGGCCAGTCTGGGGGCGTGGGAGAGAGAAAGGTGTCAGAGCCCACTTGGGTGGGTCAGGTGCCCGTGCAAATGGAGAGACTGGCTGGGGACACCCTGCTCCCTGCTCTGTAGTGGGAGTAGCCCAGCGTCACCCACCTGCTTTTGGTGGAGCTGACAACTGACATGGGGTGGTTTGAGTCGTCCTTCACCACCAGGATGTTGTTCTGC